>NC_084758.1:29042545-29052545 GCF_033978785.1 Entelurus aequoreus
ACAAAGAATATTGGTGAAATATTTCTTCAAACTTATAATGATTAAAATTCAAAAAAATGATTCCGGCAAATCTAGAAAATCTGTAGAATCAAATTTAAATCTTATTTCAAAGTCTTTTGAATTTCTTTTAAAATTTTTGTTCTGAAAAATCTAGAAGAAATAATGATTTGTCTTTGTTAGAAATATAGCTTGGTCCAATTTGTTATATATTCTAACAAAGTGCAGATTGGATTTTAACCTATTTAAAACATGTCATCAAAATTCTAAAATTAATCTTAATCAGGAAAAATTAGTAATGATGTTCCATAAATTCTTTTTTAAATTTTTTCCAAAAGATTCGAATTAGCTAGTTTTTCTCTTCTTTTTTTCGAAGAGTCGAAATTGAAGATAAGCTATTTTTCAAAATTTAATTGTAATTTTTTTCGTGTTTTCTCCTCTTTTAAACCGTTCAATTAAGTGTAAATATAATTAATTATTAATAATAACAGAGTTAAAGGTAAATTAAGCAAATTGGCTATTTCTGGCAATTTATTTAAGTGTTTATCAAACTGGTAGCCCTTCGCATTAATCAGTACCCAAAAAGTAGCTCTTGGTTTCAAAAAGGTTGGTGACCCCTGCCCTAAATCATATTGAAGACTAAAACGGGGCCACAAACAAAATTGTGTTTAGGGCCACACAAAGCCAGAGTTGATACGTCGACAACATGGCGTAGAGGTGAAACGCCACAGGAGGACAACGCGTCGCTGACTCTTCGACAGCGGCGGCGCGGCACGGTTGAACGCCTGTAGCCCGCTTTAATTGTGAGACCCTTCCACCGTGATTATATTCATTGTCAACAAAGTCCCCTGGAAGCCACGCTGCTCCCGCCTGACACTTGTTAAACATCCTCCAGAGGTGGCGGAGGCGTCATCTTTGTCAGCTGACAGCGGCAATCACTGCCTCTGATTAGAGACAACAATTATAGCATCCTTTTACCCTTTATTGGCGCTGCAATCACTCTGCGTGAGACAGGTGTGACCCTCCTAGTTCCTAATAATGGACCTCACTCTCATGGATACCGAATTTGGTACTTTTACAGGTGACCGACTGAAGTCTGTCACATTATTCACGTAGAATCAAATGCTACCGTGTTTTGTTCATTTGTGGCATGTGACGTCATGCACTGGCTCAAGCACTCGGCCGGGAAACAAGCGGCCGAGCGCTCGGCTCGGACTCGGCCAGACTCCCAAGTAATGTCACAATATTTCATGCCAACAAAGCAAGACAAAAAGGCGCCCGAAAGTACAGTCGGGCTCCACTTTTGAAAATGCACGAGCACAATGCTAATTTACATTGAATTTATTGTAGAGATGCTGCCAATTAGCATTAGCGCCTTCACATGGCAATTTAAACACCTCCAAGTTTGATATTCAAAACTACAACAAAGATGCACGTTATAATCAACTATGTATAATATTTAGAGTAGAGATGTCCGATAATGGCTTTTATGACGATATCCGATATTCCGTTTTTTTTCCAACTCTTAATTACCGATTCCGATATCAACCAATAACGATATGCCTAATTTTGTTTTGATGCCCCGCTGGATGCATTAAACAATGTAACAAGGTTTGCCAAAGCACTGCCATATTCATTATTGAAGTCACAAACTTTTTGCCTCCGAGGGCCAAAGTAAAACTGTGCCAATAGTCTGTGGGTCAAACACAGCGATTTTAAGCATACAACTGCACAATAAGTCCATCCATCCATCCATCCATTTTCTACCGCTTGTCCCTTTCGGGTGCACAATAAGTCAGTAGTTTAATGCATAGCGCCATTATTAAAGGTAGTGGAAATCATCATGTTCGATAAATGGCAACTTGTTAGCCTTGCGGACATATTATCAATGATTGTGTGATCTTAAAAGAGTATGACTATGTATTGCAGGGGTGTCCAAACTTTTTCCACTGAGGGCCACACACGGAAAAACTAAAGCATGTGGGGGCCATTTTGATATTTTTAATTTTCAAACCATAACAAAATATATGCATTTTTTATTTATTTTACCTTTAGGGGTCCCGGTGACCATAAAGGGTCTCAGTCATTAAAATGTTAAAAATAGGTCAGATTATTTTTTTTAAATTATGTAACGCTTACAGTAAATGTCTATATCAACTTCAAGTTGATATACAAAGTAATACAAATTAAAAAAAATGTTTTATGGCTTTTCTGTCAAAAATAACTTAGTTTTTTTTATAGTAAAACTGAAATATGCAGTATTTAGTCATTAGAGCCCTAAAAGATCAATAATGCAGGACACCACTGATTTTAATTATTTCATATTTTTGAGTAATCACAGTGAAAAGATAAATAAAAAATCACTAAATATATTTGGGATCCAAAAGGTGCCCCCACTCATAAAGTGATACATTTTTATTAGGTTTTTCTTTTACTTTCAACACTTAAGTTACGAGATCAACTTCAGATATATCTGTCCATTTTATGCTGGAACTATTATTTTGTTTGTTTTATGCGCTTTTGTCAAAGAAAGCTTTGATGTTTTTCTATGGCTACTACACAATATATGCAATATTTACCACATAAACCATTTTAAAGTGAAATATTTGAAGTAATTGGAGCCCTGAAAATAATTCATTATAACATGGATTTTTTTGTCATTATTTTTTTTTTTTGAGCAATGGCAAAAAAAGAAAAATGAAGAAAGACAAAAGAAAGAAAAAAAACAGCCTGCATGGCAGCTTTTGTGTCAACATTGCAACTTTTTCTCGTTAGATTTCACCTCATTCCACTTTTTCTAATGTTCTTTTTTATTTTTACAATAGTATTTCCAGAATGTGTGGCGGGCTGGTAAACAATTAGCTGCGGGCCGCAAATGGCCCCCCGGCCGCACTTTGGACACCCCTGATGTATGGAATGTATGGAAGCCACCTTTTGGCGGCATACTTGCCAACCCTCCCGATTTTCCCGGGACACTCACAAATTTCAGTGCCTCTCCCGAAAATGTCCCTGGGCAACCATTCTCCCGAATTTCTCCCGATTTCCACCCGGACAAGAATATTGGGGGCGTGCCTTAAAGGCACTGCCTTTAGAGTCCTCTCTCACCTGAAAAGGAGACTATTATATATGTCTCCGTTATCCATAGGTTTATCTATAACCCATAAAGTAGGCAGGCACGGAGCGATTTCTCAGCGTGTGTTTATTCCAGCCGGCACGGTAATACACTGACACACAACATCCGGATTCCCATCATGCATTGCTTCAAAACTACAGCAAGTAGTAATGTCCAAAAACATAACAGAGACGAAGCAGAAGAACGAAGAAGAGACATGGCGAAGACGAGTAAGAAGAAGAAGTACGCTTGCAAGTTCCAAAATGATTGGACAAAATAATGTCAGTTCATCCAGGACAGCTCGAAGGGGAAGGGGTATGCTGTCTGCAAAATTTGTAGATCAGGGGCCGTACTTATCAAGCTTCTTAAAATTACCCCTAAGAAGTCTGCTAAGAGTTGACTTAAGAGTAAATAAATTATTCGCTGAAAGCTGCACTTAAAAGTTAGTTATCAAGCGTCTTACTCACACTTTCAGCGAAGTGTAGGACTGAATCTTAAGTGTCAAACTCAGAGCTGAATTACGACATTACTATGTGCCGTAAACGGAATTTTAGGTGACGTCATTTCTGTGTCCATAGAAATGACCAATCACGGAAGGGAATCCGTTGTCCAAGAATAAATAAATATCTTGGAAATATTTAAGTGGACAATGGGAGTGTATATTTTGACAATAAACTACAAAATAATACAAAACAAACTAGTCCCCGCCGGCACTCACGCTACCGCTCCCTCTCTTCTATCGCCCACACACTCACTGACGTCACTCACCTCATGGCCACACACATACGCTACTCTCATAACATTTTCTTTCCAATTCATTAATTAGGCAACTAATTTGAAACTGGTGTGGGTGGCTCTATATATACTAGCCCACTGCAGACACATGCAGAAATCAACAAGGAATCGAAAAGTATTAAATCTGTGACAAAAATAATATCCGCTCTGTCTAAACGATACCGTTTGATCAGCTGCTGGTCAGAAAAAAAACAACAACATTGTTCCGTTCCCTGAACGTTCGCGCACGTCTCTCTCGCCTCAGTGCCATCCCCTGCTGGCAACTCCTAACCACTTAAGACACCTCTGAAGGTCTCTTAAATATCGTGGAGAGTAGGAGTGATTCTTAGACTTAAGAACGTTGATAAAAAGCTTTTATTCTTAAGTTTGAGAGTAGGACTAAATTTCGCAGATTCTCAGGACTTAAGTGTAAAATGGCACTCTAAGAAGCTTGATAAGTACGGCCCCAGACTTCTCCATTGAACACGGTGGCCCAACGGATATACTCATTCACGAACGGATTATTTATGTATATATATATATAAAAGAAATACTTGAAAATATATACACCCCCGCTACCTCAACACCCCCCCGCCCCATCTCCCGAATTCGGAGGTCTCAAGGTTGGCAAGTATGAGAACTGACTCGGCCGACCCCACTTTGGGCACCCCTGATCTCGAGAGGGTGCGTCAGACTTTGTAGGGCAGAGTCTCCTCTCCAGCATCGGTACTCTATTCTTACAAGAAATTGCTGATCTTCAGTTCTAGTCTCCTGGCCTTATTCAGACAAGTCATTTGAACAAAAGAACCTGGGAGGATTTTTCCCTTCCGGACAACTCCACATGGTGAATATTTGCACGTTTTGTTGAGGACTGTCTTTATAAGCAAACCGCGTCCTTGAGCGAGGTCACGGAGAATCTGCCGGCCCAGCCGTCTACACACCAACGTGTACTGGTACTAGTAGCACAGGCTGGGTGGGATAATTCTCATTGTGCTGAATTTGAGAGACTCGCCCCTGGGATCTGACTCAATTGACTTGCTGAAAAGACGACAGCCTCTGTGGTTGCCACTGAACACGGAAAGACACACACCAGTCCGGATCAAAGGAGGCTGTGATCCCGATGAAAAGGGACAACGTTGGGCCTGGAAGAAGGTTGGCCATTTGTCATTCTTTTCTCCAAGATATCAACTTGGCACCAGAGAAGCACAAATAAGAGTGTGGTGGAATCTCTGAGGTCTAACTCAATCTGCTCCTGGACGCTGTGTTCAGAATGTGAACCATTGCCTTTGAATATTCTCATGAACATTCTACGTTGCCTCCGTTACATTGTAGTGGTACCTCAACTTAAGAGCTGTCGACCGGTGAATTGTTATACTTTAAGTTGCAATCAAAACGCATCCCCTTCGTTAGTTGGCGTAGCAAATGTCACCACGTAAGATTTAACCATAACATCCGGTCCTACACTGCAAAAACTGAAATCTAAGTAAGATTAAATATCTCAAATAAGGGTGATATTTGCTTATTTTCTGTCTGATAAGAATTCTTCTCACTAAGCAAATTTTATGTTAGTGTTTTACTTGTTTTAAGGGTTTTGGTCTTAAATGATCTCAGTAAGATATTACAGCTTGTAGCTGAGATTTGATGACCTATATTGAGTAAAACATGCTTGAAACTAGAATATCAACTGATGCAAAGCTGTGTCATCAACACTCACAAGTATAAAACTACTTTTTTAAAGTAATCATTTCTTACTTCAAGCATGAAAAAAAAAAATCATGATGCCGAGCGCATATCATTATGTCAAGATAATGGCACTAGCATTTGCTTAATTCAAGAATATTTTTCAACATATTGAGCAAAAAGGTCAATTTTTTTTTTTTATACCAAGAAAAGTGCACTTATTAGTGAGAATATACTTATTTTAAGGTATTTTTGGGTTCATTGAGGTTAGATAATTTGACTTGTTTTGGAAAGTTTTGACAAGACGAATTTTCGTGTTCTATTGGCAGATAATTTTGCTTAGTTCAAGTAAAATGCCCCTAATTTTTTTCTTTTTTTTTCTTGTTTTTGAACACTGACTTTTTGCAGTGTACTCGCTAGCATTTGAAAAATGGACATAACTTTGTTTTTCAAGCATTAGAATGAAGAACTAAATAAATAAATAATGATAAATGGGTTATACTTGTATAGCGCTTTTCTACCTTCAAGGTACTCAAAGCGCTTTGACACTATTTCCACATTCACCCATTCACACACACATTCACACACTGATGGCGGGAGCTGCCATGCAAGGCACTAACCAGCACCCATCAGGAGCAAGGGTGAAGTGTCTTGCCCAAGGACACAACGGACGTGACTAGGAAGGTAGAAGGTGGGGATTGAACCCCAGTAACCAGCAACCCTCCGATTGCTGGCACGGCCACTCTACCAACTTCGCCACGACAGTGCTGAGAAGCAAAACCGGATGATATTCATGGAATTAAAGAATCTAAACGGCGGACATTTATCCATGACAATACACTAGATCAGTGTTTTTCAACCACTGTGCCGCGGCACACTAGTGTGCCGTTAGATATTGCCTGGTGTGCCGTGGGAAATTGTGCAACTTCACCTAATTGGTCCAAAAAAATCCATCCATCCATCCATTTTCTACCGCTTGTCCCTTTTTGGGGTAGCGGGGGGTGCTGGAGCCTATCTCAGCTGCATTCGGACGGAAGGCGGCGTACACCCTGGACAAGTCGCCACCTCATCGCAGGGCCAAATATTTTTTGCAAATCACTAATTATAATAATGTGCCGTTGTCTAGTGCAGTGTTTTTCAACCTTTTTTGGTATGTAACGCTTAAACCAAAAATGAACAAAAGGCAGGTCCCGCTAGGAAAAGGCACTGAAGCATAAGGGATGGCTATGCAAAACAAAAGTAAAACTGAACTGGCTACAAAGTAAACAAAAACGGAATACTGGACGACAGCAAAAACTTACAGCGTGTGGAGCGGAGACGGCATCCACAAAATACATCCGTACATGACATTAAAATCAACAGCGTCCCCACAAAGAAGGATAGTGTACGCACAACTTAAATAGTCTTGATTGCGAAAACAAAGCAGGTGCGGGCAATAGAACTCAAAGGAAGGCGTGACGCTGCTACAGGAATCAGAATCAGAATCAGAATTGTTTTATTGCCATTGTTTGAGAACGGGTTCACAAACTAGGAATTTTTCTTGGTGCAATCGTGCAACATAAAACACATATAACACATATTTGGAGAACAGGAGAACACTAACAAAACAGGAAGGGCCACCAAACTAACAGCGGAAGACAGAAACTAAAGCACTACACACAGGAAACAACAACAAACTCAAAATAAGGCATGACAACCTGGTGGAGTTTCATTTTTTAACCTTTTCTGCTGGTGGTGTGCCTACGTATTTTTTTTTAATGAACAAAATGTGCCTTGGCTCAAAAAAGGTTGAAAAACACTGCACTATATTGCCAAAAGTATTTGGCCACCTGCCTTGACTCACATATGAACTTGAAGTGCCATCCCATTCCTAACCCATAGGGTTCAATATGATGTCGGTCCACCTTTTGCAGCTATTACAGCTTCAACTCTTCTGGGAAGGCTGTCCACAAGGTTGCGGAGTGTGTTTATAGGAGTTTTCCACCATTCTTCCAAAAGCGCATTGGTGAGGTCACACACTGATGTTGGTGGAGAAGGCCTGGCTCTCAGTCTCCGTTCTAATTCATCCTAAAGGTGTTCTATCGGGTTCAGGTCAGGACTCTGTACAGGCCAGTCAAGTTCATCCACACCAGACTCTGTCATCCATGTCTTTATGGACCTTGCTTTGTGCACTGGTGCACAGTCATGTTGGAAGAGGAAGGGGCCCGCTCCAAACTGTTCCCACAAGGTTGGGAGCATGGATTTGTCCAAAATGTTTTGGTATCCTGGAGCATTCAAAGTTCCTTTCACTGGAACTAAAGGGCCATGCCCAACTCCTGAAAAACAACCCCACACCATAATTTCTCCTCCACCAAATTTCACACTCGGCACAATGCAGTCCGAAATGTAGCGTTCTCCTGGCAACCTCCAAACCCAGACTTGTCCATCAGATTGCCAGGTGGAAAAGCGTGATTCATCAGTCCAGAGAAGGCGTCTCCACTGCTCTAGAGTCCAGTGGCGACGTGCTTTACACCACTGCTTTGCATTGGACTTGGTGACGTATGGCTTAGATGCAGCTGCCCGGCTAACCCATAGCTAACCCATTCCATGAAGCTCTCTGCGTACTGTACGTGGGCTAATTGGAAGGTCACATGAAGTTTGGAGCTCTGTATTAACTGACTGTGCAGAAAGTCTTTGCACTATGCGCTTCAGCATCCGCTGACCCCTCTCTGACAGTTTACGTGGCCTACCACTTTGTGGCTGAGTTGCTGTTGTTCCCAAACTCTTCCATTTTCTTATAATCAAGCCGACAGTTAACTTTTGAATATTTAGGAGCGAGGACATTTCACGACTGGATTTGTTGCACAGGTGGCATCCTATGACAGTTCCACGCTGGAAATCACTGAGAGCGGCCCATTCTTTCACAAATGTTTGTAGAAACAGTCTCCATGCCTAAGTGCTTGATTTTATACACCTGTGGCCGGGCCAAGTGATTAGGACACCTGATTCTGATCATTTGGATGGGTCGCCAAATACTTTTGGCAATATAGTGTATGTTAAAGCCGCTGATGGTGTGTTTGTCGGAGAGGCAGCGTGAAGAAGATACCATAGAAGTCCACTCTCTAAGATAAAGATTGCATACTTCCTAAATCTACAACAGTTGTTTGTATATTTGTTGTTTGTATATTATATTGTACTGTTTTGTATACAATATTTATCATCCGAAATTTAGTTTTTCATTGTAAAATACATGTCACGTGGTAAAAATCTGCTGTTTTTTGGAGCATGGAAAACATGATTTTGTTCAAGAAAATACCTGTGTGTTGTTTCCTTTAATGTTAATAAGCTTACTATGTTATGCAGAGGAATACTTATAACAATATTATAGACAAATTATACTATTTATAGTCATAGTGGAGAGTTGGTGGTGATGAAACAAATTAAAACTGTTCAGATACAAATAAATGAGACCATCTCCCCTCCTGTAGAACAGTGATTTTCAACCACTGTGCCATGAGATACAGTCTGGTGTGCCGTGGGAGGTTATGTAATTTCACCTAATTGGGTTAAAAATATTTTTTGCACACAAGTAATTATAATCCGTAAATAATGTGCCATTGTTAAGTGTATGTACTGTCTAGAACTCGGCAGAGTAACCGTGTAATACCATTCCATATCGGTAGGTGGCAGCAGGTAGCTAATTGCTTTGTAGATGTCGGGAACACGTCGTGTCATGATCACAATATGCAGACGACAGCGGTAGGCAGTATCTAACGCTTAAACCCAAAATAATCAATCAATCAATCAAAGTTTACTTATATAGCCCTAAATCCCGAGGATCTCAAAGGGCTGCACAAGCCACAACGACATCCTCGGCTCAGATCCCACATCAGGGGAATAAAAAACTCAACCCAATGGGATGACAATGAGAAACCTTGGAGGGGACCACAGATGTTGGGACCCCCCCCTGGGCGACCGGTGCAATGGACGTCAAGTGGATCTAGCATAATATTGTGAGAGTGCAGTCTATAGTGGATCCAACATAATAGTGGGAGAGTCCAGGCCATAGTGAAAAAGGTGAGTGTCGCTAACAAAAGGCATTGAAGCTTAGGGATGGCTATGCCAAACGAAACTACAACTGAACTGGCTGCAAAGTAAACAAAAACAAAATGCTGGACGACAGCAAAGACTTACAGCGGGTGGAGCAGACGGCGTCCACAAAGTACATCCGTACATGACATGACAATCAACAATGTCCCCACAAAGAAGGAAAGCGTCCGCACAACTGAAATAGTCTTGATTGCGAAAACAAAGCAGGTGTGGAGAATAGCTCTCAAGGAAGACATGAAACTGCTACAAGAAAATACCAACAAAACAGGAAAAAAACACCAAAATAGGAGCGCAAGACAAGGACTAGAACACTACACACAGGAAAACACCAAAAAAACTCCAAATAAG
>NC_084758.1:29057545-29102545 GCF_033978785.1 Entelurus aequoreus
CACATCTCCCAAGTTCCCACAACCTTGTGCCGGAGGAAAAATGTGTTCTGGAGAGTTTGGCATTTAACAAAAAAAACAAAAAAACAGGAGGCTGCAGGGTGTCCCACGGGATGACTTTTGTTCCAGAGGTTGGGCGGGGTGACTTATTCACGGAGATACTCCCGGATGAACGTACGTTCAGAAAATACTTTGCTGCTAATCCAGCGGACCAGCACAGCATCTTGCTGAAAAACAATAGAAACAGAATATATCTTTGGCAACAGAATTCTTCCTAACAAGGAAAATATCTCAAACCCAAAGAAATATATCATTTCTAGAGATGTCTCATGTACAATCAAATAAATCATTGAGATAAATAAACTATCCATTCATTCATTTGCTACACTGCCAAATCCTCATTAGGGTTAGCTGGAGCTCGTTAGACTGGTCGCCAGTCAATCACAGGGCACATATAGACAACAACCACTCACACTCAAATTCATACTTTTTGACAATTTAGAGCAGGGGTGTCAAACGTAAGGCCTGCTGGATTAGCCCCACAAACAGGCTTTATCCGGCCCGCGGGATGAGTTTGCTAAGTTGAAAAATGAGCCGAAATTTTTGAATGAAAAACACTGCTGTTCTAAATGTGTCCACTAGATGTCACAATAGCAATTCTTTGTATCTTTGTAGATGATGCTAGATATGTACAAAAAATAAATAAACATGATGTTAATTCACCAGTCGAGGAAAATGAGCAAAGTACATAAATAACATCCTGTAATTAGATTTTGATATTTTTTTATCTTGATAGATTGAAAATTAACACCAATGAGTGGACTGATGGACATTATTGCATAATTTATTTAGAAAGTATAAATAACGACAGATAAAGATAGAATACTATTAACCACAACATGTAAGTGTGAAAAAAACAACAACATTATGATTTGTACATTTTCAGAATGTGCTTGTTCTATTTTTAAACAAAGAAAACAATCTGAAGTTGTCTTTATTTTTAAGTTATCGTGCCGTGATTTTACCAGTCCGGCCCACTTGGGAGTAGATTTTTCTCCATGTGGCCCCCCATCTAAAATGAGTTTGACACCCCTGGTTTAGAGCAATTAACGTAACATAAATATTTTTGGAATGTGGGAGGAAGCCGGAGTACCCGAAGAACACACAACATCCCACAATCTGACCCGCGGGACGTCCACAGTTAAAAAGTTTTTAAACTGTCCCATCAAGCAAATTTTAGAACCCATTTACACTGCAGACCAAATCAGATTTTTTTCTCAAGTGACATAGATAAAAACATTTTTGCCAGTTTAACCACAGAACTTTCCTCCAGAAGGTCTTATCTTTGTCCATGGGATGTCAGATGAAACAACAATTGAGCTGTTTGGCCACAATACCCAGCAATATGTCTGGAGGAGAAAAGGTGAGATCTTTAATCCCAGGAACACCAAACCTACCGTCAAGCATGGTGGTGGTAGTAATATGCTCTGGGCCGGTTATGTTGCCAATGAAACCGGTGCTTTACAGAGAGTAAATGGGACAATAAAAAAGGAGGATTACCTCCAAATTCTTCAGGACAACCTCAAATCATCAGCCCGGAGTGTAGAGCATTCACATTTGAACCCACGTCTCTATTTAGCACACTGCCCATCAGTCGATTCTTCCCGTTCAGAGACGAACTTATCATCGAGGAAGGGGTCATCATGAAAGGTCACAAACTTGTCATCCCCAGTCACTACAGACAATTTACACAGACATTATGCACAGAGGACATCCAGGAGCAGAGTCCACTAAACGCAGAGCCCGAGATCTAGTGTTTTGGCCCGACATGAGCAGAGACATTGACAGAGCAGTACTCTTGTGCTCTGTTTGCAACAGCCAGAGGCACCATCAGCAGAAGGAACCACTGCAGCCACATCCAGTTCCTGACTTACCATGGTCTATAGTGGCAACCGACATCTTTGAATGGGATGGCAAGCATTTTCAGGTGCTCGTAGACTCATACTCTGGCTGGTATGAAATCAACCTTCTCAAGGACATCACATCAGCGACAGTCATCACAAAGCTGAAAAGACACTTCTCTGTACCTTCTCATTTCAGACAATGCCAGACATACGAGCCAGAAGTTCAGAGATTTTGCTGCACAGTGGGACTTCAATCACGTAACCAGCAGCCCTGAGTTCCCACAATGCAACGGTTTGGCTGAAAGGGCAGTGCAAAGTGCTAAGCAACTGATGGAGAAGTCAAAGAGGGACGGCACAGATGCGTTCCTCAACCTTTTGAACCTAAGGAATATCCCTCGTGACACACAGCTTGGCTCACCTGCACAAAGGCTAATGTCAAGGCAGACCCGCACTACCCTTCCCATTAGCAAACAGTTACTGCAGCCAGCCCCTCTCAACACCCAACTAGTCACAGCTCAGCTACAGAAGAAGAGGCTCGCCCAGAAGCTGAGCATTGACAAGACCAGCCGCCCTTTACGACCACTGCAGGAGGGCAAAGTCGTCAGGATGCAGAGTCCCCGGGGGTACGATCGCATGGGCACGGTGGGAAAGATCTGTGAAGAGCCACGGTCTTACATCATCCAGTCTGGAGGCAAGGACTTCAGGAGAAATCGCAGACACCTGTTGCCTGTTGCCGAGCGACCCCCAGATCAGCCTGACAGTGCCGACTTGCAGCCCTTCAATCCAGCTGTCTATGGAGCACCTCCTCTCTATGGTGAGGGACGAGGAGACTCTCTGGACATTGAAGACCCTCATGACATTGAACCTCCCCCAGTCCAGGTACATGTATCTCCACTGCCCACACACTCTGGTAAGAGTCCATACACAACACGCTTCGGTCGCACTGTCCGGCCGAACCCTAAATACCAGGACTGAGTATTGGATGAAAAAAATAAAATAAATAAAATAAAAATAAACCTTGTCAGAGAGTATTGTGAAAATTGTTGTTCGTAGGAAATGTTTTGTTCTTTGTGGTTTTGAGCTAAAGAAGGCGGATGTAGAGCATTCACGTAATGCTCTCTTAGTATATTGTACCTTGGCAGCCACCGTATTTGTTATTGTGTACTGCGCATGCGCAAGCCGGTTCTTTTCTATATATTATGCTGTGAGATCAACCAGCAGGACTGACAGCTGTACCAGCGAGTTGAGAATAAAAACCATCACTTTATAAAGTATTACCCTCCGTCTGGTCATTCAACACGGATGTTGGGTCTTGGGCGCAGTTGGGTGTTCCAACAGGACAATGACCCCAAACACACGTCAAAAGTGGTAAAGGAATGGCTAAATCAGGCTAGAATGAAGGTTTTAGAACGGCCTTCTCAAAGCCCTGACTTAAACGTGTGGACAATGCTGAAGAAACAAGTCCATGTCAGAAAACCAACAAATTTAGCTGAACTGCACCAATTTTGTCAAGAGGAGTGGTCAAAAATTCAACCAGAAGCTTGTGGATGGCTACCAAAAGTGCCTTATTGCAGTGAAACTTGCCAAGGGACATGTAAGCAAATATTAACATTGCTGTATGTATACTTTTGACCCAGCACATTTGCTCACATTTCCAGTAGACCCATAATATATTCATACAAGAACCAAACTTCATGAATGTTTTTTGTGACCAACAAGTATGTGCTCCAATCACTTTATCACAAAAAAATAAGAGTTGTAGAAATGATTGGAAACTCAAGACAGCCATGACATTATGTTCTTTACAAGTGTAGGTCATTTTTGAAACAAGTCCGTACACACAGCTAGCCTAAATAGCATGTTAGCATCGATCAGCTTGCAGTCATGGATTGACCAAATATGCCTGATAAGCAAGCAATCCAATCCAATCCAATCCACTTTATTTATATAGCACATTTACACAACAAGAACGTTTCCAAAGTGCTGCACAGCCATGTTAAAAACAATATTAAAAACAATATTAAAAACGATATTAAAAACAATATTATGCTACACCAATGACTGAATAAAAACAGAGACAATATAAAAAATAAATATGATTAAAAACGATTTTAAAGGGTAAAACCAATTAAAACAGTAAAATAGACATCACAATTTATAACCCTAACCCTAACCACACAGGACAACAGAGGACAGAAGACCACACAACTCACGTAGTGTTAAAAGCCAAAGAATAAAAGTGGGTCTTAAGACGAGACTTAAAACACTCCACTGTGGAAGCAGTTTGAACATGGAGGGGCAGAGTGTTCCAGAGTTTAGGGCCGACCACAGAGAAGGCCCTGTCTCCCCTGGTTTTAAGTCTCGTCCTGGGCACCACGAGCTGGAGCTGGCTCTCGGACCTCAGAGCGCGCGCAGGAGTGTAAATTTGGATGAGGTCCGAGATATACTGAGGTGCCAGTCCATGTAAAGCTTTAAAAACAAACAGCAAGGATTTAAAATCGATTCTAAAATGAACAGGGAGCCAGTGCAAACTCCGAAGAATTGGGGTTATATGCTGGCGTTTCCTGGCCCCTGTTAAAAGTCGTGCTGCCGCGTTCTGGACTAACTGCAACCGGGAGAGAGCTTTTTGGCTAATGCCAGCATAAAGTGCATTGCAGTAGTCCAGGCGACTTGAAATAAAAGCATGCACGACTTGTTCAAAAAGGTTAAAAGATAAAAATGGTTTTACCTTTGCTAAAAGACGAAGATGATAAAAACACGATTTCAAAACGCCATTGACTTGTTTGTCAAATTTAAAATCGCTGTCTATAGTGACGCCAAGGCTGGTGACTTTGGGACGCACATCATTTTGCAATGGTCCCAAGTCAGTGAGGGCCGGACCAAAAACTGAAATTTCTGTTTTTCCCTCATTCATTATTAAAAAATTCTGGGCTAACCAAGCCTTGACATCACATAGACAGTTGAGAAGGGGTGTCAGTGGCCTTTTGAAATTGGCATATACATTTGGCAGTCATCTGCATAAAAGTGATAAGACACTCCATGTTTCTTAAAAATCTCTCCAAGAGGGAGAATGTACAAGGAAAACAGGATGGGGCCTAGAATGGATCCCTGGGGGACACCACAGTAAAGCGGAGCAGAAGAAGAGGTGGCGTCCCCCAGCCTGACAGAGAAGGACCTCTCTGACAGGTAGGATCTGAACCACTCTAATGCAGTCCCCCTGACACCCACACAGTCTCTCAGGCGGTCTAAAAGAATTGTGTGGTCGACTGTATCAAAGGCAGCTGTAAGATCTAAAAGCACTAAAATGGCAGAGCTACCAGAATCAGACATTAAAAGCAAGTCATTAAAAACCTTTAAAAGTGCAGATTCAGTACTGTGCAAAGCCTTGTATCCAGACTGAAATGGATCTAAAGTGCTATTTTCATCTAAAAAAGGCTGCAGTTGCGCTAAAACACATTTCTCCAGAATTTTTGACACAAAAGGTAATTTGGAAATTGGCCGATAATTTGACAAACATGTCGGATCTAGACCTGTTTTTTTTAATCAAAGGCTCGACAACAGCTCTTTTACAAAAAGAGGGGACACAGCCAGAAATCAAGCTGCTGTTGATGATGTCCCTAACAGACAAGTCAATAGTGTCCCAGATTTCTTTAAAAAAGCGAGGGGGGACTGGGTCTGTGGGACAGGACGAGGGTTTCAGTCTGTGGGCTATTCCTGTAAGCTCAGGCATGGACACAGGCTCAAACTGACTAAACACAGCCGAGCACTGAGTGGCCACATTAAAACTCAATGGACAATGACCCCAAACACACGTCAAAAGTGGTAAAGGAATGGCTAAATCAGGCTAGAGTTTTAGAACGGCCTTCTCAAAGCCCTGACTTAAACGTGTGGACAATGCTGTCCATGTCGGAAAACCAACAAATTTAGCTGAACTGCACCAATTTTTTCAAGAAGAGTGGTCAAAAATTCAAGCAGAAGCTTGTGGATGGCTACCAAAAGTGCCTTATTGCAGTGAAACTTGCCAAGGGACATGTAAGCAAATATTAACATTGCTGTACGTATACTTTTGACACAGCACATTTGCTCACATTTTCAGTAGACCCATAATAAATTCATACAAGAAGAATGTCATTTTTGAAACGCGTCCGTACACACAGCTAGCCTAAATAGCATGTTAGCATCGATTAGCTTGCAGTCATGGATTGACCAAATATGCCTGATAAGCAAGCAAATCAATTAAATCAACAAAGCTCACCTTTGTGCATTCACGCACAGCATAAAACGTTTGGTGGACAAAATGAGACAAAAAAGGAAATTAGTAGGACAAAACAGTGCTCACCAAATACTCTCTCATACTCTTAATAATCAAATATAAACAATCAAATGCAGATACTTTTTCTTATGCCTTCTGATCTCTCTCTCTCTCTCTCTCTCTCTCTCTCTCTCTCTCTCTCTCTCTCTCTCTCTCTCTCTCTCTCTCTCTCTCTCTCTCTCTCTCTCTCTCTCTCTCTCTCTCTCTCTCTCTCTCTCTCCTCTCTCTCTCTCTCTCTCTCTCTCTCTCTCTCTCTCTCTCTCTCTCTCTCTCTCTCTCACTTGCTGTACATATCCTACCAAGTCAGACCTACTCTGTTCCAATATCCATTTCTCTGTTCTCAAATGTTGATGACTGATGATAACAACCAAACCTAACCCCCCCACAGAATGTAAATAATTAATTGTGATTATCTTGTGTGATGTCTGTATTATGATGATAGTATATATCTGATAGTATATATCTGTATCATGAATCAATTTAAGTGGACCCCGACTTAAACAATCAATCAATCAATGTTTATTTATATAGCCCTAAATCACAAGTGTCTCAAAGGGCTGTACAAGCCAACAAGTTGAAAAACTTATTCGGGTGTTACCATTTAGTGATCAATTGTACGGAATATGTACTTCACTGTGCAACCTACTAATAAAAGTCTCAATCAATCAATCAATCAGTGTATGTTTAATACAAACAGTGCGATTTCTAACAATTAAGAAGGTTTGTGTCATGTTTGTCCTCCGACAGAAACCATAGTAAAACAAAACGTATATATATTTTTTTCATCTTTTTCCATTTCCACACTTCTTTGAAAAAGCTCCACTAGGGCGTTGCTAAAGAGCCACGTGCGGCTCTTCAGCACATGGCGAGAAAGACCATCATAGACTTTTTCCAGCCTTGAATTATTGCAAAGAAACGTTACATTTCCAAGAATCTCACTATGGCTTTTTGATTGGAGCGGTGCACGAGGAACAAAGCTCTGCCGACGTAAAATGGGGGCAGACTTAATAATAGTAATAATAATAATGGATTCGATTTTATATTGCACTTTTCTATTATTAGATACTCAAAGCGCTCACAGAGAAGAGGGAAGCCATCATTCATTCACACTTATGGCTTTGACCTTCACTGGCACTTATTGCATTGAATCCTCTTAAGAAAATGAAAAAAAAACCAGATTGGTGGACTTTCATACATTTCATAAGTTGCATGTCTATTTCTTTGGGGTTAATTTATCTGCGGATGAACGAACTCAATTTTTTTTTTTTTTCCAGAAATGTAACCTTTTTTGTTTTAGGACGAAGGGGAGCGTGAGAGCCATGGATAAGAGGGCTTCTTTATCTGAAAGCTTTTCGGATACAAAACGAACGCAGTCCCCGGAAAGTATGACAAAACCCGCAGGTAACTTTTGATACAAATGATCAAAGATGAACAATGGATAAGAAATAAAACGTTTGAGTGAATGCAATTTGGAATTTATTAACTGGACGCTCCATTTCAACTAGGGTTGTACGGTATACTGGTATTAGTATAGTACCGCGATACTAATGAATCATATTCGGTACTATACCGCCTCTAAAAAGTACCAGTCAACCATCCTCCCACCCCCCGTCGTCGTCACGTCATTGCTGGTTTACGAGCAGAGGAGCATGTTCGGCAGCGCACAATCACAGAGTACTTACAAACAGACACAGTGTGTAGACAGAAAAGGGAGAATGGACGCATTTTGGCTTAAAATCTAACAATAAAGGTGAAGTTATAACACTGAAACGCCCTCAGGAAGAGGTGCTTTATGACATGGCTAGCTAGCTAGCCTTCGGCAGTGTTTTAGCTACTTCTAAATCACTAATCCTCGCCTCCATGGCGACAAGTAAAGTACGTTTCTTACAAGTATCATCCCTGCAGGACGAGGAATAGCTAAACATGCTTCACTACACACCGTAGCTCACCGATCTACACCTAACATCCACTGTAATGATACCAAGTACAGTAGCGTATCTAGTCGATACTACTATGATTACGTCAATATTTTATGGTACAGCGATACGAATGAATCATTCGGTACTATACCACCTCTAAAGACAACCACTGTAATGATACCAAGTACAGGAGCCTATCTAGTCGATTCGACTATGATTACGTCGATATTTTTTGGCATCACATCTTTCGTTTAAAAAAATGTATATTATGTTTATAAAGTCAGGAAATATGTCCCTGGACACATGAGGACTTTGAATATGACCAATGTATGATCCTGTAACTACTTGGTATCGGATTGATACCCAAATGTGTGGTATCATCCAAAACTAATGTAAAGTATCAAACAACAGAAGAATAAGTGATTATTATATTATAACAGAAGTGTAGATAGAACATGTTAAAAAGAGAAAGTAAGCAGATATTAACAGTAAATGAACAAGTAGATTAATAATTCATTTGCTGCCACTTGTCCTTCACAATGTTGACAAAATAATAGAAAGGAAAATGACAATATGTTACTGCATATGTCAGCAGACCAAATTAGGAGTCTTTGTTTGTTTACTTACTACTAAAAGACAAGTTGTCTTGCATGTTCACTATTTTATTTAAGGACAAACTTGCAATAATAAACATATGTTTAATGTACCCTAAGATTTTTTGTTCAAATAAAGCCAATAATGCAATTTTTTTGTGGTCCCCTTTGTTTAGAAAAGTACAGAAAAATACCGAAATAATTTTAGTACCGGTACCAAAATATTAGTATCGTCACAACACTAATTTCAACAAAATGATTTGCACTTTATGTGGTTCTTATTAATCATTAAAACGTTTAGTACAGGACTACAAGAAGCTGTTTGATTGGTCAGCATGAGAATAAACGCCCCCCCAATCGGATCATTAAGGCTTTATTCTAATCTGTTGCCGCTAACACACACTTTTTATGTTCTGTTAAGTGCCAATGAAAACAACAAACAAGGCAGTAATTAAACATGTGCTGTCCAGACAAGTGGCAATAACTTGAGGCAACGACTTCAACGTGCACACTGGAAAAAGGTCAACATCATCATTCTTTGCTCTCTCACCGGCCATTGTGTGCACTTCAATCCAGAACGAGTTGCAGGTATTAAGTGATGTTTCTTCACCACGAGCACCATATTACCACAACAATTGGATAATGGAAGAGTTATGCTTTTGTTTTGTTCGTTATTTGGACAGAGAAAAGGAGCAACCGGAGGACATACTGCACGCTGTATTGTGGAATCCCCGCCTATTTGTGGTACAGAATGCGCGACCTCGCATATTCCTTATGAAAACTACTTTTATTAGTCGGAAAAAACCCGCTATTTCGTGATTTTTCACATCTGAAAATACACGATGAATAAAGCATAACATGTCCAACATAATAAAACGGCGTATACACATACCATATTTTCAGGACTCCCAATGAATGGTCTGTTTTTGATATGTTTTCATATATAAGGCGCATCGGATTATAAGGCGCATTAAATAAGTCATATTATTATAATTTTTTTCTAAATTGAAAACACTTCCTAACATGTAATGGTGGTTCTTTGGTCAAAATGTTGCATAGATGATGTTTTACAGATCATCTTCAAGTCGCTTTCTGACAGTTGCTTCCGGATGCGCCGTTTTGTGGGCGGTCTTATTTACATGGCTCACCTTCGGCAGCGTCTTCTCCTTGTCATCTTTGTTGTAGCGGTGTAGCGTGCAAGGACGGGAGTGTAAGGAGTGTCAAAAGATGGCGCTAACTGTTTTCAATGACATTCAGACTTTACTTTAATCAATAACGAAGCAGCATTTCCTCATCCGGAAACAACAACAACAACCCCCATGAAAAACCGTCCGACTGGAACTCTCTAATAACTAAACTTCCTTGAGTGAATAATGTAAACTCACTACACCGGTATGTTTTAGCGCTTTCATGGCGAGTTTCCTGACAGATATAAGTAAGAACTTTACACTACTTTATATTAGAAATCGCAACAGCGGAGGATGAATGTCCCATAACAAGATAGAGAAAAAGAAAAAGCTTATAAACTACGGTGTCGGCACGGACTACAAAGGCGGAGTTGCGCAATTTTTCAAGATTTATGCAGATCCCAAATACAGATCAGCTGGTACCGGAAGGTAAGAAAAGTTGCTTTTGCATAATATTGTGAAACAGAACGCCAGATAATATGTCTTACCTTATACACACACCATAATAATACTCCTATGTTTAATGCGCCGACAATCCATCAAGCGGTGCGGCTTCATAGCTTACCAAAGTCGTACTAAAACATTTTGATAGATTTCTGAGCGCCGTGTGTAATGTTCTATATTTTCAATGGAACATATATAATGTTGGTGTTGTTTAATTAAATCATATTGCCATCATAGTGCAGTCTACACTTATCTCTTATGTTTGACTGCCATCTACTGGTCACACTTATCACTACACCATGTACCAACTAAAATTGCTTCAAGGTGGGTAAGCAAAACCGGAATTCATCCGTACTCTAGGCGCACCGGGTTATAAGGCGCACTGTCGAGTTTTTGGAGAGGTTATTAGGTGACCACTGATGAGGCGCTAGCTGTTCAAAGTCGGGGCCCGGGGAGGACCACCCATCCTGGACTCTCTATAAATAAACTTTGACTGATTGATTGATTGATTGATTTTAAGTGCGCCTTATAGTCTGGAAAATACGGTACATGTACCACATGGCGCAAGTGTAAGGCGGTGGGAGCCTGATTGGCTGCGGCAGTACTAGCGACCATTTTCAGAACAAGGAGGATGTCATGTCGAAGCAAACATTTCATTGTTTAAAAGAAATACATATAGTCAAATGTTACATAAGTGTTGCGTTCGAGGTCCCGGGAAACGGCTTGCGGGTAAGAGAAGTCTTTTCAACCCAAGGCAAGGCAAAATGACAAAAATTAAGACGCTAGAGCAGCGAAACAACCAAACTGTCGCCAAAGGGCAAACGACGTTTAAGTCTTTCGAAAACTCTTAAACAATGACACAATTAGGCCACTAATCATGAAAATGAAACCAGGTGTGGAAAAAAAATGCTCAATGCGCCTAGCAACAGGAAATGTAACTAAGGGTGGCTCAGGAGCACTGGCAACAATAAACATCAAAGCATGAATAGACATGATCAGTAGTGATGGATTATGGCAATTAGTAAGGTAAACATTGACTTGTCTGACATTTTTAAGTGACCTTTTAACTACTGAGGCATCACTGATGGTTCATACGCACTGATCAGACTTGTTGCTCATTAAGATTGTAACGAGTAATTCCCTTTCATAAAAATGTTGCTGTTAAATACTTAATGGTCCCCATTAATTGGCAATCAGAACAATTATTTTTGACCTTCTACTGTATTTGTATATGAAGTGCATGCAATAGCCTCCATGATATCGTGCTTTGCATGACTTTTGTCTGAAAGTCCAGCATTAAAACGTTTTCGCGTCTGACAAAACCGAAAACATAAACAAAGGAATGATCGCCCCCACTTCTCAGTATGGCAAGTCAGGGTACTACAAGAGGCACTTGAATATAGTGCCTACAGCTGTGTTTCTCGTTAAGAATACCAATAATAACAATGTTATATTTACATTAAAAAAAAAACCCAACCTTTAACGGCCTGTTGATGCTGGACATTCATGGTGCAGAAAGCAAACACTACCATATTTTCCAGACTATAAGGGTTGCATTATTTAAGCCGCACAATTTTAGAAGAAATCCATATGTTCACATGTATCAGCCGCACCAGACTGTAAGCTGCAGATACTGTATATACTGACGCAAAACAGTTTGTAAACATGTACCTTAATTGTTTCCAATTGGGGTCTGCAACACGGCAGTAAAACGGCTGATTAAACAAAACAGAAGTCATTGTCATCTTTGCCGAGGTCTGGAGGACAACACCAGATATGAAGTCGGAGTCCAGGAAGGAGAAGGCAGAGGAAGATTCCACGCCTGGAAGCAGACACCTCATTGCATATTCACACATTGTGATATACATTCTAAGAGCGTGTCCGGACAGCCCTGTGTAAGTCGCCGTGTTGAATGCTACTAGGGACAGATAGCGCTCAGACAAATTGTATTAAAATTGTATCCAATAGGGCAGGGGTCGGCAACCTTTACCACTCAAAGGGCCATTTTGACAAGTTTCACAAATTAAAGAAAACAATGGGAGCCACAAATCTCTTGAAAACTTAAAACGAAATAACACTGCATACAAAGCTTTTTTTGCTTTGTGCTATGTTTTAACCAGGGGTCTCAGACACACGCCCCGGCCCGCACCTTAATATAAAAATTTAATGATAGTGCGACCCGCGATTGCGCCTGATAGCGTCATACTTGCCAACCCTCTCAATTTATCCGGGAGATTCCCGAGTTCCAGGGCGTGATGGTACTGCCTTTAGCGCCCTCTACAGCCTGCTCCAACAGCGTACCTGCTCGGCCACATGTTGAATGCAGCTTCAGCATGCTCAGTGCACACGTAAGTGACAGCAAGGCATACTTGTTCAACAGACACACAGCTTACACTGACGGTGGTCGTTTATAACAACTTTAACAGTGTTACGTTATGCGCCACACTGTGAACCCACACCAAAAAAGAATGACAAACACATTTCTGGAGAAAATCCGCGCTGTAACACAACATAAACACAACAAAACAAACACCCAGAATCCCATGCAGCCCTAACTCTTCCGGTCTCAAGACTCTTCCCCCACCACCACCAAACCCCGCCCACCTCAACCGACGCACGGAGGGGGTTGGGGGGGGTGTTGATGTGTGGGGGGGTTTGGTGGTAGCGGGGGTGTATAATGTAGACTGGCTGCATGGGATTCTGGGTATTTGCTGTGTTGTGTTTTTGTTGTGTTACGGTGCGGAGGTTCTCCAGAAATGTGTTTGTCATTCTTTTTTGGTGTGGGTTCACAGTGTGGCGCATATTTGTAACGTAACAGTTTTAAAGTTGTTTTAAAGGGCCACCGTCAGTTTAAGCTGTGTGGCTGTTGACCAAGTATGCCTTGCTGTCTCCTATGTTAGCAAGCAGAAGCTGCATACAACATGTGGCTGGGCTGTCATGCGATTTGTGCAAGCTATAGAGGACAATTATTGCAGTACCGCTAAGGTACACTCTTAATTCAATTGTTAGGGTGAAAATCCCAGAATATTAACCCCGGGAGATCACTAGGAGAGGCACTGACGTCCGTAAAACTCCAGGGAAAACCGGGAGGGCAAGTATGCAGCTGAGCCGCATCAGAGTGGCCAAAGAGCCGCATGCATCTCCGGAGCCGCAGGTTGCCGACCCCTGCAATAGGGAATAAATATTTTGGATTTTAAGTTTATACATCGTGTCCTCTATAAGCATCTTTTGGCTCCAAATTAAACAAATACGTCGACACTGCGCTTTTTTAATTTCTTTTTTTAAATATTAAGCTCCCACTATCAACATAAACACCCCTTTTTTAGCAGATATCAATGTTGGAGTTTTTACCGGCTTTTCCGACTTTCCTCAGGCCTAATGGTTAAAATGGGCCCAAGGTCGGAGGTCACGGCTCCACGTTGCTTCGGCGTACACTTGACAGCCTGTAAATGTGTTTCCCTGTGGATGTCTCATGACAGGCAGGTCTTTTAAGCACAAAGTGTCCTCATCTCTGGGGAGGAGGCCCTCTTCCTCGGGACCGTATTGGTGGGGTTATCCGCCCCGGACCCGAATGGGGGCCCGCGCTCTTCCCGCCCATCACCCTCCCCGGCTTGCCTGCATGACTGAGCGCGAGCACAGAAAGTATTTTTGATAGCTGTCAGCTCTGCCTCGCTGGCGGGCTGTCATCAAAGATGAAGGGTCATTTTTCTCCATCTCACCATGACTCCTTTTAAGACGGCTCCCCTCCAAAATAAAAGGCGCAGGAATGCCAGCGACTCCCAATACATCACTTACTTCCCTGAGTGACAGCCCGTCCACGGTTTGCACCGTTGTTGTCTTTTTGCATGGGAGCCACCGTGACATGAAGTGAGAAAAGGGACTTTTCAGCCTGACCGTGTTTGAAAGTATTCTATGTGACGTTGCCTCGACTCCTACAGTGCTACGACACTTTGGCTTTGGTTCCGCTCCAGCTCCACTTGTCCAAAGATCAAGCTATCCTCCTAAAGACGTGGGAGGTTAGTCTCTTACATCAAAAACGCAGTGCGACAATTTTCAGAAGAAGGTTGATTTTCTGTCAGAGCAAAAAGCAAAGAGATTCAAAAGTGCAAAATAACTTGCACTCCTGTTTTAAGGATATGCTAATTGTGTGAATGCTCCAAGGCATTCACACATATGGTTTTATACACCAAAATTAATCTATTTATTATTCAACTTATTATTATTCTTCTCCAGATTTTGGCGCGCTCAACCTTCCACATTTTTCACCCGATTCAACCTGTTCCAACTCCAAACTGTTCAGCCTATTCGGAAATCGCCGGCTATCCCTTGACGAATTCCAAAAATTCCCTGATTTCCCAGAATTCTAAGTTTTCCGGGACATTTTTCCCATTAAAAAAGGATTGGCCGTTTTTCACACTTACAACCATTTCTACATTTTTACACCTATTCAAACCATTCCACCTTCAACACGTTCCACCATTCTGAGAATTCAAACTATTCTTTTTCCAAGTTAAAAAAAACATTCCAGGATTTTCCAGAATTCCTGGTTTTCCAAAGCCCTATTTCCACACTTTTTTCTGGCGACTACTCCTTCCACATTTTTCAACCCATTTCAAGCGTTTCACCGCCAAAACATTATTCTTAATCAGGACAAAAAACAAAATAGTTTTTTGAACTGGAAAAATTACTGTTTTTTCCGAAATTCCAGGAATTCCGTAATACCATTTCTCAATTCAACATGTTACTACTTCAACATTTCTCGACCGATTTGAAAAAATCCAACACCAACCATTTCAACTCATTCAGACCATTCAAGTTTTTTACCATTTTCAAAAAAAATTCCCGCTTTTCCCAAAATCCCCACATTTTTGGGAAATTCCCATTGAAATGAATTGAACATTCTTCAAAGTTCCACAACTCCCACATTTTTCATTTGATTGAAACTGTACCAACTTCAAAATGTTCAGCCTGTTCAAAATTGTGTGCTCTACTTCAACAATTCTAAAAAGGTTCCAGGATTTCCTATAATTTCTTTTTTAATTTTTTTTATTTCCCCATTAAAAATACATTGTCCATTTTTCAAACTTTCATAATTCCCAAATTTGTCAACATATTCAAACCATTCCACCAACACATTCCACTCATCCTGCACATTCAAACTAACACTTTTCCAAGTTCCAAACCAAATTCCAGTTTTCCTGCAAATTCAAACTCTTCAACATTCAAAGCATTCCAACATTCAAACTATTCTTACTACATTCTGTCAGCATTTCACTTCAACTTCAGCATTGGAACATTCACACGCAATTCTTCAATGCCTCACCTAGTTATTCTTCTTCTTCTCCAGATTTTGGCGCATTTTACCTACCACATTTTTCACCCGATTCAAACCGTTCCAACTTCAAACTGTTCAGTCTATTCGGGAATCACAGGCTTTCCCTTGGCACATTCCAAAAAATCCCAGAATTCCAGGTTTTCCAGGACATTCTTCCCATTCAAAATGAAATGGCCATTTTCAAAACTTTTACCATTTTAAAAATGTTCAACCTATTCAAACCATTCCACCTTCAACACATTCCACCATTCGGAGAATTCAAGCAAAAATGTTTCCAAGTTCAAAAAAATTCCAGATTTTCCAGAATTCCTGGCCCTACTCCACAGTTTTTTTTGGCGACTACTCCTTCCACATTTTTCAACGCTTTTCAACCATTCCACCATATACATATATACATATATATATATATATATATATATATATATATATATATATATATATACATACATACATACATATACATACATACATACACATACATATACACGTATATATATATATACATATACATTCACATATATATATATATATATATATATATATATATACACGTATATATATATATACATATACATTCACACATATATATATATATATATACACACACACACACACACACACACACACACACACACACACACACACACACACACACACACACACACACACACACACACACACACACACACACACACACACACACACACACACACACACACACACATATATATATATATATATAAATACAATTTGCTTTTCACTCTAAATTGTCTATGACTGGTCATCCTGTGGGGCAGACAGTCCGATGTTATCCAAATCACAACAGTGTCCACAGTTCTTCCAATATATTTGGGAGGGTTGTAATCTTTTTATGGCTGTAAAGTAGAGGAGCCACGGACATCAGCGTGGATCTACGGGAGCTTTATTTTTCAACTCACATCAATTCCGGCACTTCAACAATCGCTATTTCTTCGGAATCAAAATATATATTCATATATTACATATAGACTATTTGCACACTATTGACAAGTGATGCAGCGAAAATTTGGTCGTCTTAAATAGACTTTGCTCACCGAAACTGGACGTTGTGATGAAATGTTCACTTCCGCTGGCAACTGCATTTTTTTCCAGCGCACACGAGTGACGCAGCTCGCTGACTCAAAAGTCACATACATTCAGGCCACAATGCTTTTAGATTGAAGTCACATTTGAAAAGATCAGATTCCAATCAGATTCAGGACTACCTCCTGATGTGGTCTGAATTTGATGCAAAAAGATCAGATTTGAAGCACTTTGGAGCATTTGGACTGGTAACCAAAAAATACGATCTGTGTCACTTGAGGACAGACAAATCTGATTTGGTGTGCAG
This sequence comes from Entelurus aequoreus, assembly GCF_033978785.1. Lineage (NCBI taxonomy): Eukaryota > Metazoa > Chordata > Actinopteri > Syngnathiformes > Syngnathidae > Entelurus > Entelurus aequoreus. The sequence continues at coordinate 29,074,606 of NC_084758.1, forward strand.
TGTAAACGGGGCCATCTGGAGGTAGTCCAAATGTGACTTCAGTCTCATCACAATGCGACCTGAATGCGGCCCTTTTGGCGAGCGACAAAAAAAGGGCGCAGTCGCCAGCGGAAGTGGATATTTCATCACAACATCCCCTTTTGGTAAGCAAAGTCTATTTAAGACGACCAAATTGTTGGTGCATCACTTGTTAATAGTGCACAAATAATAGGTAATATGTAATATATGAATATATATTTGAATTAGAAAAAAATAGTGATTGTTGAAGGACCGGAATTGATGCTGTGGCTCATTTGCACTCGCAACTTCTTTTGGCCCCATAATGGGATATTTTCATGTTGCACTTAAATGACAAAAAGCACAGACTGAATTGCCAACAACTACGGTATAACAAGACGATATACAAACATTGGGGGCAAAATGAATCCTTGGAAAAGTGAGCTGTAGGGAAACCAAGGTTTTTCTGTTGACATATTCCTGTGCACTTAAGATCTATCAATCAATCAATCAATCAATGTTTACTTATATAGCCCTAAATCACGAGTGTCTCAAAGGGCTGCACAAGCCACAACAACATCCTTGGCTCAGATCCCACATCAGGGCAAGATGCAACTTTAAGGTTTTACTACTTACGTATAAAATAATGAACGGTCTAGCTCCATTTCTACCTTACTGATTGTATTGTACCATATGTCCCGGCAAGAAATCTGCGTTCTAAGAACTCCGGCTTATTAGTGATTCCCAGAGCCCAAACAAAGTCTGCGGTCTATAGAGCGTTTTCTATTCGGGCTCCAGTACTCTGGAATGCCCTCCCGGTAACAGTTAGAGATGCTCCCTCAGTAGAAGCATTTAAGTCCCATCTTAAAACTCATTTGTATACTCTAGCCTTTAAATAGAACCCCCTTTTTAGACCAGTTGATCTGCCGTTTCTTTTCTGCTCTGCATCAGGTGGAGAGGTTATCAGGTGACCACAGATGATGCGCTGGCTGTTCAAAGTCGGGACCCGGGGTGGACCACTCATCTGTGCATCAGTTGGGGATGTATTTGCGCTGCTGACCTGTCTCCACTCAAGATGACCCCCTGCTGGCCCCACTATGGACTGGACTCTCACACTATTATGTTATATCCACTATGGACTGGACTCTCACTATTATGTTAGATCCACTATAGACTGGACTCTCACTATTATGTTAGATCCACTATGGACTGGACTCTCACTATTATGTTAGATCCACAATGGACTGGACTCTCACTATTATGTTAGATCCACTATGGACTGGACTCTCACTATTATGTTAGATCCACTATAGACTGGACTCTCACTATTATGTTAGATCCACTATGGACAGGACTCTCACACTATTAACCAGATCCACTCGACGTCCATTGCAACGGTCGCCCAGGGAGGGGTCCCCACATCTGCGGTTCCCTCCAAGGTTTCTCATTGTTATCCCATTGGGTTGATTTTTTTCCTTGCCCTGATGTGGGATCTGAGCCGAGGATGTGGTTGTGGCTTGTGCGGCCCTTTGAGACACTTGTGATTAAGGGCTATATAAATACACGTTGATTGATTGATTAATTGATATTTCTTGTAAATAAACCCAACAGAGAAGGTGGAACATCAGACCGTGGAGTTTCCACTGAATTTCAGCCCACTGACTGTAACAAGAGGATCCATCCATCCATCCATCCATTTTCTACCGCTTGTCCCTTTCGGGGTCGCGGCGGGTGCTGGAGCCTATCTCAGCTGCATTCGGACGGAAGGCGGGGTACACCCTGGACAAGTCGCCACCTCATCGCAGGGCCAACACAGATAGACAGACAACATTCACACGCTAGGGACCATTTAGTGTTGCCAATCAACCTATCCCCAGGTGCATGTCTTTGGAGGTGGGAGGAAGCCGGAGTACCCGGAGGGAACTGGGTAACATGCAAACTCCACACAGAAAGACCCCGAGCGCAGGATCGAACCCAGGATCTTCGTATTGTGAGACAGACACACTAACCCCTCTGCCACCGTACTGCCCTGTAACAAGAGGATATTGAGGGAATTCTGTTCTTGCCCACTGGTTGGTGACCATTGTCCAAATAGTCTGACATGGACTCAAAGAGCTCCGCAAACCACAGCAAATATTACAGCAGCCCCCCCCAGTGGTCGTCATTTATCATCCTCAGCTAGAGGCCTCCTAAATGTTTTCCCCCTGCAGGTGACAGATTGATGGTGACCTCATCTCGCTTTATCGAGCGGCCGCGTTGTCTTCGTGCCCAGTGAGCACGAAGCGCGCAGGCTCGCTCTCCACCTGCAGCCAGACATCGCCGCCGCCGCTCGCCTGGACTGCCCCTGATATGAGCAGGTGTCAGCTCGTCACAAGGCCCCGACAGACGGGGCGACGGGCCGTTGTCCGACATCCTCTGCTGACCCGTTTGTCTCACAGCCGTCATTGCAAATCCATAGTCAGCCAGGTCCCGCTCTCTTTATCGGAGAACTGCGAGCACCTCAGGCCGCAAAGTGCTCAATACTCTCAAATTGAATCAGAGCTTTAACATTTTCTGTAGTGGGGAGGAGAGGGAAAAAAAAAAAAAAAAAAAAAAAAAATCCAATATGTCTGCTGCTCCTCGAGTAAAGACTTCCTAAGCACATATCCTAGTGGCAAGGGGGGAACTTCATCCATATTGAGTGGAAAAGACATCCCAACAAGGTCTCGCTGTTAGAGGACAAGTGGACGAGCTTAGAGCACTGACTGTACTGTATTATATATAAATATGATAATAACCAGCGAGGGGGTTTCGCCTGTGCAAGGCCGTCCTTTCAGACTAGATCTCTAAAGCCCAAATTGGCCACATTTTCGATCAGACGATTACAAACCCCAAAACCAGTAAAGTTGGCACGTTGTGTAAATGGTAAATAAAAGCAGAATACAGTGATTTGCAAATCCTTTTGTTAGAATAATATGTGTGTAAGTTATCACACAACTCTTAAAGGCCGTTGCTATAGTTATCAATTGTGCTGAAGTTGTACTTTTCTATCTGTGCAAAGCGACAACTTGCACTCTTGGATTGCCAGTCGTCTCGTATCAGTGTTTGTGTCCAGAACATCGAGTGCCTTGACGCAGACAAAGCAGAGACAGGGCGATATCACGAGTGTCAGCACATTTCCATTTCATGAATAATCATATATTGTGTCTAACTGGGGCTGCTGAAATGACCCCCCTTCCTTCAGAAGCAGCCTCAGTGATGTAACCAGGGACCTCCCGAATAAATAGTGGAGCACGTGGGCTGTGCCTTAGAGCGTGGGTTGGAACTGTAACTAAGTGTACAGCCCAATACCTCCTCCGCATTGAGCCAAATTAAACTCTGTCTCTGCATGATTCCTTGCTTCTAGTCTGTTTCATAGATGTCATCAGTGTTTGAACCTGACACCTTTTCAACTTGTATTAAATTGAATAGACTGCAAAGACAAGATATTTAACATTCAAACTGGAGAAGTTTGTTATTTTTCGCAAATATTAGCTCATTTGGAACTTGATGCCTGCAACATGTTTCAAAAAAGCTGGCCCGGCTGGCAAAAAAGACTGAGGAAGTTGAGGAATGCTCGTCAAACACTTATTTGGAACATCCCACAGGTGAACAGGCTAATTGGGAACAGGTGGGTGCCATGATTGGGTATAAAAGCAGCTTCCATAAACAAGGATATGAAGTTATAACACTGAAACGCCCTCAAGAAGAGGTGCTTTAAGACATAAGCTAAAGTCCATCCGAAGTCGGCAGTGTTTTAGCTACTTCTAAATCACTAATCCTCGCCTCCATAGCGACAAGTACGTGTCTTACAAGTATCATCCCTGCAGGACGAGGAAAAGCTAAACATGCTTCACTACACACCGTAGCTCACCGGCGACACAATGGATCTACATCTAACATCCACTAAAATTATACCAAGTCCAGGAGCATATCTAGTCACTACTACTACGATTACATCGAATCTTCTTTCGTTTAAAAAAATATATATATTATGTTTATAAACTCAGGAAATATGTCCCTGGACACATGAGGACTTTGAATATGACCAATGTATGATCCTGTAACTACTTGGTATCGGATTGATACCTAAATGTATGGTATCATCCTAAACAAATGTAAAGTATCTAACAGAAGAATAAGTGATTATTACATTTGAACAGAAGTGTAGATAGAACATGTTAAAAGAGAAAATAAGCAGATATTAACAGTAAATGAACAAGTAGATTAATAATTAATTTTCTACAACTTGTCCTTAATAATGTTGACAAAATAATAGGTAGATAAATGACAAAATATGTAACTGCATATGTCAGCAGCTAAATTAGGAGCCTTTGTTTGCTTACTTACTAATAAAAGACAAGTTGTCTTGTAAGTTCACTATTTTATGTAAGGGAAAACTTGCAATGATAAACATATGTTTAATATTTTTGTTAAAATAAAGCCAATAATGCAATTTTTTGTGGTCCCCTTTATTTAGAAAAGTATCGAAAAGTACTGAAAATTATCGAAATACATTTTGGTATCGGTACCAAAATATTGGTATCGGGACAACACTACTACCTACCAATACAGTAACTCGCCAAAGGGGCATCACATATTTGCTTAGCATCATGAGAGTTTTAATTCCTGACATTTTGCTTCTATTTAATGGCACATTACCACAATAAATACCACGGCCACACTTGTTTGAGAGAACATGTGCTTTTAAATGGCCGTGTAATGCAAAACCAACTGTTCTTACCTATTGGTACCTGTTGTTGTGTATTCGGGATTTGAATAAGTGCTGAAAATGTGAAATCAAACTTCAACAAACTTGTTGCCAGTCATATAACACTGAATTTATATCGTTCATCAGGACACATTCTTTTAATTAAAACATTTATTTATTTGATTCTGTCCACATTCTTATTTTGCAGTAAAAATTATTGAACGATTTATTTAAATTCATCCATAACCTGCGTATTTATTTCAATTCTGGTTGGAGTCAAATAGCATAAAAAATATGTGTGGGCAGACTGTCAGTCCTTAGGTCATGTAATCCACAAAGAATAAACTGGACTCCTCGAAAAACAAGTGCCTCCATTCAACCTTGGAGGAAAGTTTCAAACTCTTTCCACGAAAATACAAAAGCAAAAAAAAAAAAAAAAAAGAAGTCCATCAGCCTTGCAAGCTGTCCCTTATTCCTTTTTTTTTTGGAAGTTGGCAACCTTACCACCACAGTAGTGTGCCAGCAATGGCAAATTGTGATGGTAATGTTTATTCTTTTAAATATTCATATTATTGCATGTGTTGTAGGGCTTTGTACCGCATGTTTGAGATCATAGTTGTTCTGTACGTTTGATAGACAGTTGCATTAAACAATTTACCTTTGTTCATCAATAAAGGAATTGTCAATCAGGATTCAATGTGATGCAGAGGTGTACACATAACAATATTATAGACAAATGGTATTACAGTAAATACCGGACTATAAGCCGCTACTTTTTTCCTACGCTTTGAAACCTGCGGTTGATAAAACGGTGCGGCTAATTTATGGATTTTTCTCCGCTGACTGCTACAAAGCAAATTGTTTCATAAAACGTGTGGAGGGAGATGTGGCCAGCGCTGCCTGCAGGAGCAGAAGTCACCGCCTCTGTCCATGGTGCTGAGGACAGAGCACCATCAGACGGGGCGTGGCAGTGCTGACGGCGAGACACAGCTGGCAGGTGATTAGATTTCGCAGGTGGTACGTGTTAATCTAATCATCTGTTGTCTTTAACAGTAAGCGGCCGAAAAGAGAGAAAACTTTTGTTAAAACATTATTAAAACCTTGTTAAAACCTGCACGCTTGGCTCTTGTGCAGTGTCTGACAGTGGGACTGCGAGGACGCAACTTCCACAACATGCAAAGACACTGAAATGGTGTGTTATTGTTTGTGCTACGGCGCCATCTTTTGGACGAGTTCAGCTGGGTGAATGCCTACAAGTGTTTCCGGCTGTTTAAAGATTTAAACCGGAAGTGTCATTCTGCCTTTTAATAGTCCATAGCCTTCCTACTCGTATGGATTCTTCATTCATCACTCCCAGCAACGTTTATAAGTTATGCAATGTAACTAAAACAATTCTTACTTACTAAACCGTCCCGTGTGTGTTGTCTTTAAGGATGTTTTAACCTCTTAAGGCCCAAGATGTTTGTTTACATATTTTTTTTTATTTCTCTTTGCTATTTGGGCTTATTGGACCCTAATTAGAATAAAAACTAAGAATCATATTTTTATATGATGTACTTAGTCCATAAGTACACAAACGTGTACTTCATGTTTAGTGACCTGCTAATTTACAATTTTTTTTCCAAATTCCTTTGTATGTTATACTCTTCTGACACCACCAGATGGCAGTATAAGTGTCCAAATAAGTGGCCATAAGACCCCAATTCAGTATTTTACACAATTTTGGAAATACGAGCTCAAAGGTGCTGTCCACGCATGTGGCCACTAAGCCTTTTGCATATTTGTTTGTGCTATCGTATTTTGATCAAGCGAGGGTCGTTAACATTAAATAATATGCAAACTTGTTTACGAGTGTCTGTGTTAGTATTATTGCCTTACAATGGCATTGTTTTGTATTGTTCCAGTTTCACAAATTTTTCAGTAAATTCACCAAAACGCCTCCGTGGAGTTATTGTGTCTGTGTTGCTGATTGGAGAGCTAGCTGCCGGAGTTAGTGGGTCTATGGCGATGACTTCTGTTTTGTTTGGAAACATTTAAGGGATGTACATTAACAATTATACAATTTTTCTGTGTAAATATCTCATTTAACAACATATATATCTGTGGCTTATAGTCTGGTGCGGCTAATATATGGAAAACAATTAAACAATTTAGTGGGTGCTCTATAGTCCGGAAAATGCAGTATTAGGGTGGTACGGTATACCGGTACTGGTATAGTATCGCGGTGCTAATGAATCAAAAACGGTACTATACGGTTCTCATGTCATGACATTGCTGGTTTTGAGAGCAGACGAGCATGTTCGGCAGCGCACAATCACGGAGTACTTACAAGCAGACACAGTGTGTAGACAGAAAAGGGAGAACAGACGCATTTTGGCTTAAAAACTAAAGATAAAAGGTGAAGTTATAACACTGAAACACCCTCAGGAAGAGCTGCTTTAAGACATGGCTAGCGATCCATCCATCCATCCATCCATTTTCTACCGCTTATTCCCTTCGGGGTCTCGGGGGGTGCTGGAGCCTATCTCAGCTACAATCGGGCGGAAGGCGGGGTACACCCTGGACAAGTCGCCACCTCATCGCAGGGCCATGGCTAGCTAGCGAGCGGCTAAAGTCCATCCGCAGTCTGCAGTGTTTTAGCTACTTCTAAATCACTAATCCTCGTCTCCATGGCAACAAATAAAGTGAGTTTCTTACAAGTATCATCCCTGCAGGACGAAGAATAGCTAAACATGCTTCACTACACACCGTAGCTCACTGGAGTCACAATGTAAACAAACGCCATTGGTGGATCTACACCTGTAATGATACCAAGTACAGGCGCGTATCTAGTCGATACTACTACGATTACGTCGATATTTTTTGCCATCACAACATCTTCCATCGTTGTTTTAACATTTATATTATGTTTATAAACTCAGGAAATATGTCCCTGGACACATGATGACTTTGAATATGACCAATGTATGATCCTGTAACGACTTGGTATCGGATTGATACCCAAATTTGTGGTATCATCCAAAACTAATGTAAAGTATCAAACAACAGAAGAATAAGTGATTATGACAATTTAACAGAAGTGTAGATAGAACATGTTAAAAGAGAAAGTAAGCAGATACTAACAGTAAATGAACAAGTAGATTAATTGTCATTTTTTACAGCTTGTCCCTCATAATTTTGACAACACAGAATGATAAATGACACAATATGTTACTACATATGTCAGCAGCTATATTAGGAGTCTTTGTTTGTTTACTTACTACTAAAAGACAAGATGTCTGGTAAGTTCACTATTTTATTTAAGGACAAACTTGCAATAATAAACATATGATTAATGTACCCTAAGATTTTTTGTTAAAATAAAGCCAATAATGCAATTTTTTTGTGGTCCCCCTTATTTAGAAAAGTACCGAAAAGTATCGAAATACATTTTGGTACCAGTACCGGTACCAAAATATTGGTATTGGGACAACACTATGCAGTATTTATAGTCGCGGTGCAGAGTGGGGGGCTGCCTAACAGAAAATAATTGAGAAGGACCTTAGTAACGTAATAACCATAGAACCATAAATATTACGGCATCAGTAAAGTGTCATGTTGAAACACTTCCTCTGTCACGGCGCGGACTCGAACCCGCTTTTCCTCGGCAGCTGGAGTTGCCGGGACCTCTGCTGGCAGCGTGCTCGGACCGCCCCTGCTCGCGCTGAGCGCAGCATGCCCACGCAGCGACAAGCCTGCAGACTACCAGCAACCTGCACACCCGAGGGCGAGCGGTATAAGGACCAGTGGATCCTTGCAGTAACTTAGTTTCTCGATTGTGAAACTGTTTTCCTTTCGTTGCCCTGGATCTCGACTGCCTCCCTCGATCCTCGACCCCCGCCTGGACACGGACCTTGTCGCCTCTCTCTCTCTCTGCCCCACGGACCTCACTTGGATCACGGACCCCCTTTCGCCTAACCCCCTTTGGATTTGTCTGCTTCCCCATCCAACATCACGGTAACACACAACAGTTAATTACACACATAGTTTAACACCACACACACTCTTGGATTTTGGGCACACATTCCATTCCTTAGTTTAAGTATCGTTAGTTAGTATTGGTTATTATTATTATATATATATTGACGATATATATAATACATCATTGAACATTACTGCCCCCTGGTGTCTGAGCCGTCAACTCCCTTACAGGAAACTTAACATCATCCTTGTAGCTGGCTTACCGTTAACTAATAGCGCATATTGTTCTGTTGTCCACGCTGTCAATCCAACACATCTCAGACAAATGACACAGCTGAGCCTCGCTGACAAAAAAAAACAATTGATTCCGAAATAGAAATCTTATTGATCCTTATGCTGGATGTAAATGAAAGCCTCCTGTCATCCCCTCCCCTCCGCCAGCGAGTCCAAAATGAAGGCCATCCGTCAGGATGGCGCCATGTTCTCAGAACGCGGCGTGTGATGTAAACAAGTCCATTTGTCAAGATAGCATCAAGCCTTGGACTGTCATCGCCCGCTGAGACTCTCAGCCTTTCAAAAAGCGGAAAAACAACAGATTCCATTCAAAGCCTTTTTTTCATACGCGCGGTGCCTGGCAAACCGCAAAAGTGGACGCGGGCGGCGGGATGACGTGCTTGACTTGAGGTATTTGCTCAAACAGGACGCCGGCGCGCCTTTATTGTGGCGCGGGGGCAGCGCCTCCTTCACGCATGCATTGAGCAGCCATTGATTTTCTCCTCAAGAGCCTTCAGCCAAAGGCCACCTGCAAAGTTGGCACAAGCTTTACCATTTAACTGCATTTTCTACAGCCTCACATACAGCAATTGAACCAACACTGCACTCATTTGACCATGCAACTCTTGCACAACAACAGGAACTAAAAGAGGCAACTCCTGAAAGAATTGCGTGTGAATGCTCCAATGCTGAAGTTGAACTGAAATGCTGACAGAATGTAGTATAAATGTAAGAATAGTTTGAATGTTGAAGAGTTTGAATTTCCAGGGAAACCAGAATTTGGTTTGGAACTTGGGAAAGTGTTAGTTTGAATGTCCAGGATGAGTGGACTGTGTTGCTGTTGGTATGGTTTGAATGGGTTGAAAAATGTGGCAATTGTTCAACTTGGAAAAATGTCCCATTCATTTCAATGGGAACTTCCTGGAAATTTGGGAATTTTGAGAATTTTTTCGAAAATAATTAAGAGCATGCATGTCCTGAATGAGCTGAATTGGTTGGTGTTGGAATTGTTTAAATCGGTCAAGCAATGTTGAATTAGTAACAGTTTTTACCAAAAAACGGGAATTCCTGAACATTTTTTGAAAGTGGAAAAATTTGAATTTCCAGAATGGTGGAATGTGTTGGTGGAATGTTTTGAATGGGTTGAAGATTGTGGGAATTGTGGAAGTTTGAAAAATGGGTAAAAAAAAAAAAAAAAAGGAATTATGGGAAATCCGGGAATTTTTTTTTAGAATTGTTGAAGTAGAGCACACAATTCCTGAACAGGCTGACAATTTTGAAGTTGAAACAGTTTGAATCAGATTAAACATTTGGAAATCGTGGAACTTTGGCGAATGTCCCATTGATTTCAATGGGAATTTCCAAAACATTTGGAAATTTCTGAAAAAGAGGGAATTTTATTGAAAATGGTAAAAAGCTTGAATGGTCTGAATGAGTTGAAATGGTTGGTGTTGACATTTTTCAAAATCGGTCGAGAAATGTTGAAGTAGTAACATGTTGAATTGAGAAATGGTATTCCGGAAATCCTGGAATTTCAGGAAAACCGGGAATTGTTTCCAGTTCAAGAAACAACTTTGTTTTTTTTCCTGATTAAGAGGAATGTTTTGACGGTAGAACGGTTGAAATGGGTTGACAAATGTGGAAGGTAGTCGCCAGAAAAACGTGTGGACATAGGGCTTTAGAAAACCGGAAATTGTGGAAAATCCTGGAATTTTTTTTTAACTTGGAGGCAGTTTAAATGTCCAGAATGGTGGAATGTGTTGAACGGGGATTGGTTTCAATCGGTTGAAAAATGTGGAAATGGTAGAAGTTTGAAAAATGGCCAAATTCATTTTAAATGGGAAAAATGTCCTGGAAAACCTGGAATCATGGGAAATCTGAGAATTTTTGGAATTCGACAAGGGAAAGGCCGCAATTCCTGAATAAGCTGAACACTTTGAAGTTGGAAAGGTTTGAATCGGGTGAAAAATGTGGAAGGTAGAGCGCAGCAAAATATGGAGAAGAATAATAATAATAAGTTGAATAATATAGATGACTTTTAGTGTAGAAAACATAATTGTGTGAATGCTTTGGAGCATTCACACAATTAGTTGATCGTATTTGACATGAAAGGGCTTTTTTGGGCCTGGGCTTTTTTCACTTTTGATTGTTAACGTCTCCCAGCAGGCACACAATATGAGAACTTGTCCTTACTAGTGTTGGCCCGATACCAATATTTTGGTACAGGTACCAAAAATATTTTGATACTTTTCGGTACTTTTCTTAATAAAGGGGACCACATAAAATGGCATTATTGGCTTTATTTGAACAAAAAATCTTAGGGTACATAAAACATATGTTTCTTATTGCAAGTTTGTCCTTAAATACAATAGTGAACATACAAGACAACTTGTCTTTTAGTAGTAAGTAAGCGAACAAAGGATACTAATTTAGCTGCTGACATATGCAGTAACATATTGTGTCATTTTCCATTATATTATTTTGTCAACATTATTAAGGACATGTGGTAGAAAATGAATTATTAATCTACTTGTTCATTTACTGTTAATATCAGCTTACGTTCTCTTTTAACATGTTCTATACAAACTCTAAACTAAAAACAACAGCACTGAAACAAGCATAATTTGACATGAAGAGAAAATGAATACTTTAAGACAGGGGTGTCCAAAGTGCGGCCCGGGGGCCATTTGTGGCTCGCTGCGAATTGTTTACCGGCCCGCCACACATTCTGCAAAAATTGCAAAATTGATAATATTGCAAAAATTTTAAAAAACATTTAAAAAAAGTGTAATGAGGTGAAATCTAACAAGAAAAAGTTGCAATGTTGACACAAAGCTGCCATGCAGGCTGTTTTTTTTCTTCGGTCTTTGTTTTTTTCGCCATTGCTAAAAAAAAAAAAAAAAAGACTAAAAATCTATGTTATAATGAATTATTACTTAAAAAATATCACTTTAAAATGTTTTATGTGGAAAAAATATTGCATATATTGTGTGGTTGCCATAAAAAAACATCGTTTTATTTGACAAAAGAGCATAATACAAACAAAATAATAGTTCAAACGTAAAATCGACAGATACATCTGAAGTTGATCTCGTAATTTAAGTGTTAAAAGTTAAAAAAAACTAATACAAATGTATCACTTTATGAATGGGGAACCTTTTGGATCCCAAATATATTTAGTAGGATTTTATTTAACTTTTCACTGTGATTACTCAAAAATATTAAATAATTAAAATCAATGGTGTCCTGCATTATTGATCTTTTAGGGCTCTAATTACTAAATACTGCATATTTCAGTTTTACTATAAAAAACAAAACTGTCTTTGACAGAAAAGGCATAACCTTTTTTTTCTTTTTTTTTTTTTCTTTATATCAACCTGAAGTTGATTTAGAGATTTACTGTAAGCGTTAAATAAAAGATAATAATAATTTGACTTATTTTTTTACATGTTAATGACTGAGACCCTTTACGGTCCCCGGGAGCCCTAAAGGTTAAAAAAAAATAAAAAATATCCATATATTTTGTTATGGTTTGAAAATGAAAAATATCAAAATGGCCCCCGCATGCTTTAATTTTTCCGTGTGCGGCCCTCAGTGGAAAAAGTTTGGACACCCCTGCTTTAAGATATTTAGGGAAAGTAAATAAAAAAAATATTTTAACGTTAATTGTGATCATGCTTCATATGCTGGGTCCGTTGTGTCCCAGTGCGAGTAGCCCAGCAGGCACTAGACATCGATACAACGTACATGTCCTTAAAAACTGACTTTGAAACAACGTTGCAAAATAGTTGTATTAGTAAATTGAGACAATGTTGATGTCTCACGTTGGATCCATGTTGTTGGTTGGGATAATGACCAAATATCAATGGTCAAATCAACGTCACAACCTGACATTGAATAAAAGTCAAAAAGCATGTTTCAACGTTGTATTTGTGTTGTGGAATATTAGTTGGGAAATAACCAAATGTCAATGGTCAAATCAACGTTACAACCTGACATTGATTAAATGTCATCCAAAAGTATGTTGTTTCAACGTTATAGTTGTGTTATAGAATTTTGGTTGGGAAATGACCAAATTTTATGGTCAAATCATCGTCGTCAAAAAGTATGTTGTTTCAAAGTTGTAGTTGTGTTGTAGAATTTTGTTTGGGAAATGACCAAATGTCAATGTTCAAATCAACGTTAGAACCCAACATTGATTAATCGTCGTCAAAAAGTATGTTGTTTTAGTTTTGTTGTAGAATTTCTGGTTGGGAAATGACCAAATTTCAATGTTCAAATAAATGTTAGAACACAACATTGATTACACTTTTTCAAAAATCTACTTGTTTCAACGTTGTAGTTGTGTTGTAGAATTTTGGTTGAGAAATGACCAAATTTCAATGGTCAAATCAACGTCAGAACCCAACATTGATTACACGTTGTCAAAAAGTATGTTGTTTAAACGTTGTAGTTGTGTTGTAGAATTTTGGTTGGGTAATGACCAAATTTTAATGGTCAAATCAAAGTCGTCAAAAAGTATATTGTTTCAAAGTTGGAGAAATTTGGTTGGGAAATTACCAAATTTCAATGGTCAAATCAACGTCACAACCTGACATTTAATGAACGTCGTCAAAAAGTATGTTGTTTCAACGTTACAGTTGTGTTAAAGAATTTTGGTTGAGAAATGACCAAATTTCAATGTTCACATCAACGTCAGAACCCAACATTGATTACACGTTGTCAAAAAGTATGTTGTTTCAACGTTATAGTTGTGTTGTAGAATTTTGGTTGGGAAATCACCAAATTTCAATGTTCAAATCAACGTCAGAAACAAACATTGATTAAACGTTGTCAAAAAGCATGTTGTTTCAACGTTGTAGTTGTGTTGTAGAATTTTGGTTGAGAAATGACCAAATTTCAATGGTGAAATCAATGTTACAACCTTACATTGATTAAACGTCATCCAAAAGTATGTTGTTTCAACGTTATAGTTGTGTTGTAGAATTTTGGTTGGGAATTGACCAAATTTTAATGTTCAAATAAACGTAGTCAAAAAGCATGTTGTTTCAACGTTATAGTTGTGTTGTAGAATTTTGGTTGGGAAATGACCAAATTTCAATGTTCAAATCAACGTCAGAACCAAACATTGATTAAACGTTGTCAAAAATCTAGTTGTTTCAGCGTTGTAGTTGTGTTGTAGAATATTGGTTGAGAAATGACCAAATTTCAATGGTCAAATCAACGTTACAACCTGACATTGATTAAACGTCATCCAAAAGTATGTTGTTTCAACGTTATAGTTGTGTTGTAGAATTTTGGTTGAGAAATTACCAAATTTCAATGGTCAAATCAACGTCAGAACCCAACATTGATTACACGTTGTCAAAAAGTATGTTGTTTCAACGTTGGAATTGTGTTGTAGAATTTTGGTTGGGAAATGAACACATTTTAATGGTCAAATCAAAGTCGTCAAAAAGTATATTGTTTCAAAGTTGGAGAAATTTGGTTGGGAAATTACCAAATTTCAATGGTCAAATCAACGTCACAACCTGACATTTAATGAACGTCGTCTAAAAGCATGTTGTTTCAACGTTACAGTTGTGTTGAAGAATTTTGGTTGAGAAATGACCAAATTTCAATGGTCAAATCAACGTCAGAACCCAACATTGATTACACGTTGTAAAAAGTATGTTGTTTCAACGTTATAGTTGTGTTGTAGAATTTTGGTTGGGAAATCACCAAATTTCAATGTTCAAATCAACGTCAGAACCAAACATTGATTAAACGTTGTCAAAAAGCATGTTGTTTCAACGTTGTAGTTGTGTTGTAGAATTTTGGTTGAGAAATGACCAAATTTCAATGGTCAAATCAACGTTTCAACCTGACATTGATTAAACGTCATCCAAAAGCATGTTGTTTCAACGTTATAGTTGTGTTGTAGAATTTGTTGGGAAATGACCAAATTTCAATGTTCAAATAAACGTCGTCAAAAAGGATGTTGTTTCAACGTTAGGTTGAGTTGCTCAACGTCAGGACTAGGGTTGTACGGTATACCAGTATTAGTATAGTACCGCGATACTAATGAATCACATCCGGTACTATACTATCTCTGAAAAGCACCGGTTCGCCACCCACCTCTCACCCCCGTCATCATCACACCGTGTCATTCAATCAATCAATCAATGTTTATTTATATAGCCCTAAATCACAAGTGTCTCAAAGGGCTGCACAAGCCACAACGACATCCTCGGTACAGAGCCCACATACGGGCAAGGAAAAATTCACGACCCCAATGGGAAGTCGATGTGAATGACTATGAGAAACCTTGGAGAGGACCGCCCCCCCCCTCTAGGGGAGACCGGATGCAATGGACGTCGAGTGGGTCTGACCTAATATTGCGAAAGTCCAGTCCATAGTAGATCTAACATAATAGTGAGAGTCCAGTCCATAGTGGGGCCAGCAGGAGACCATCTCGAACGGAGACAGGTCAGCAGCGCAGAGATGTCCCAAACCGATGCACAGGCGAGCGGTCCACCCCGGGTCCCGACTCTGGACAGCCAGCACTTCAGCCATTAGTATCGCCCACCTTTTAGCAAGGCTTTTTTCATGCGTAAAAGTAGGCCTCTTGCTGGTCACCCTAGGTGTCGGACTCCTCTTTCGGGTGTTTCAGGGGTTGGATTGGACCTTAGGGTCGGCTTCACGAGCCAAAACCACAAAGTGATGTTTTAATGAGACTGAGTTGAGGTTGCATTGGCACAACAACTGTCACCAAGGAGAGATCACAACAACAGTTTCCCTCCTAATTGTGCAAAAATGAAACTATTTCCTCTCTCTGCAGTCGGAGTGTCATCATCCACGAGTTGGATTGGATGGCCTATTTTTGAGCAACATAAAACGCATGCGATAGCATCGTCTCGCCCGCAGCGCGTTTTAATGAGGTGCACAACAAGAATAACTCGCCTTGTGCATGGAGTATTGTGTTATATTGTGGCATTGAGTGTAAATGAATAAATGGCTTTAGCTCAGATTTCACACACATTGATGTCCGCGGTCAACCGTCGGGCGAGGATGAAAAAGTGCATTCCTCCTTTTCTGTCGCCCCGGATCAAGCCCCCCCCCCCGATCCCTTACCGTCCCCGCGGTCCGTTCCATCCATCCCGACGCAGGCGCCACTTTACTTTCGCGGCTGATTTACACCTCCTGACAGGTTCCCCAATTGGATGTGCGAGACGGCGTCCGACTGGTGGCTGCCACAAAAGGAAGCTCAAGTTGCACTCGGGCTTTCTGGGTGTCACATTGTCACATTGAGGGGGAGCTGCACACTTCCACTGGCTCACAGGATGGGAAAAAAAAACACGGACTGACAGGAGACTGCCCGTGTTTTCATATGAGGGAAAAATACAACAGACTTCATTTGACTTGTTCCAAGGCCTGATAGCATTGAATCATTGCTGTCCTGTGACCATCGGCCAAAAGAGACCCAGTAGGCTCAACACATGTTGAGAACTTGTTGAATTAGGTCCTGACGTTGAGCAACTCAAACATAACGTTGAAACAACATGCTTTTTGACAATGTTTATTTGAACATTGAAATTTGGTCATTTCCCAACCAAAATTCTACAACACAACTGCGTCGTTGAAACAACATACTTTTTGACAACGTTTAATCAATGTTGGGTTCTGACGTTGATGTGAACATTGAAATTTGGTAATTTCCCAACCAACTTTCTACAACACAACTACAATGTTGAAACAACATACTTTTTGACGACGTTGATTTGAACATTGAAATTTGGTAATCTCTCAACCAAAATTCGACAACACAACTATAATGTTGAAACAACATACTTTTGGATGACGTTTAATCAATGTCAGGTTGTAACGTTGATTTGACCATTGAAATTTGGTAATTTCTCAACCAAATTTCTACAACAACTACAACGGTGAAACAACATGCTTTTTGACAATGTTTAATCAATGTAAGGTTGTAACATTGATTTGACCATTGAAATTTGGTCATTTCCCAACCAAAATTCTACAACACAACTACAACGTTGAAACAACATACTTTTTGACAAAGTTTATTCAATGTTGGGTTCTGACGTTGATTTGAACATTGAAATTTTGTAATTTCCCAACCAACTTTCTACAACACAACTACAACGTTGAAACAACATACTTTTTGACAACGTTGATTTGAACATTGAAATTTGGTCATTTCTCAACCAAAAATTGACAACACAACTATAACGTTGAAACAACATACTTTTGGATGACGTTTAATCAATGTCAGGTTGTAACGTTGATTTGACCATCATTTCCCAACCAATATTCTACAATACAACTGCGTCGTTGAAACAACATACTTTTTGACAACGTTTAATCAATGTTGGGTTCTGACGTTGATTTGAACATTGACATTTGGTCATTTCTCGACCAAATTTCTACAACACAACTACAACGGTGAAACAACATGCTTTTTGACAATGTTTAATCAATGTCAATTTGGAACGTTGATTTGACCATTGAAATTGTGTTCATTTCCCAACCAATATTCTACAACACAACTACAACGTTGAAACAACTACATTTTTGAAAAAGTTTAATCAATGTTGGGTTCTGACATTGCTTTGAACATTGAAATTTGGTAATTTCCCAACCAATATTTTACAACACAACTACAACTTTGAAACAACATGCTTTTTGACGACGTTCATTAAATGGTAGGTTGTGACGTTGATTTGACCATTGAAATTTGGTCATTTCCCAACCAAAATTCTACAACACAACTACAACTTTGAAACGGCATACTTTTTGACAACGTGTAATCAGTGTTGGGTTCTGACATTGATTTGAACATTGAAATTTGGTCATTTCCCAACCAAATTTCTACAACACAACTACAACGTTGAAACAACATGCTTTTTGACAACATTTAATCAATGTTGGTTTTTGACGTTGATTTGAACATTGAAATTTGGTCATTTCCCAACCAAAATTCTACAACACTACTGTAACGTTGAAACAAAAGTTTTGACGACGTGTAATCAATGTTGGGTTCTGACGTTGATTTGAACATTGACATTCGGTCATTTCTCAACCAACTTTCTACAACACAACTACAACGGTGAAAAAACATGCTTTTTGTCAATGTTTAATCAATGTAAGATTGCAACGTTGATTTGACCATTGAAATTTAGTCATTTCCCAACCAATATTGTACAACACAACTACAACGTTGAAACAACATGCTTTTTGACAAAGTTTATTCAATGTTGGGTTCTGACGTTGATTTGAACATTGAAATTTGGTAATTTCCCAACCAACTTTCTACAACACAACTACAACGTTGAAACATTATACTTTTTGACGACGTTGATTTGAACATTGAAATTTGGTCATTTCTCAATCAAAATTCGACAACACAACTGTGTCGTTGAGACAACATACTTTTTGACAACGTTGAATCAATGTTGAGTTCTGACGTTGATTTGAACATTGACATTTGGTCATTTCTCAATCAAAATTCGACAACACAACTACAACGTTGAAACAACATACTTTTTGACAATGTTTAATCGATGTCAATTTGGAACGTTGATTTGACCATTGAAATTGTGTTCATTTCCCAACCAATATTCTACAAAACAACCACAACGTTGAAACAACTAGATTTTTGAAAAAGTTTAATCAATGTGGGGTTCTGACATTGCTTTGAACATTGAAATTTGGTCATTTCCCAACCAATATTTTACAACAACTACAACTTTGAAACAACATGCTTTTTGACGACGTTCATTAAATGATAGGTTGTGACGTTGATTTGACCATTGAAATTTGGTCATTTCCCAAACAAATTTCTACAACACAACTGTAATGTTGAAACAACATGCTTTTTGACGACGTTGATTTGACCATTAAAATCCGGTCATTTCCCAACCAAAATTCTACAACACAACTACAACGTTGAAACAACATACTTTTTGACAACGTGTAATCAATGTTGGTTTCTGACATTGATTTGAACATTGAAATTTGGTAATTTCCCAACCAACTTTCTACAACACAACTACAACGTTGAAACAACATACTTTTTGACGACGTTGATTTGAACATTGAAATTTGGTCATTTCTCAATCAAAATTCGACAACACAACTGTGTCGTTGAGACAACATACTTTTTGACAACGTTGAATCAATGTTGAGTTCTGACGTTGATTTGAACATTGACATTTGGTCATTTCTCAATCAAAATTCGACAACACAACTACAACGTTGAAACAACATACTTTTTGACAATGTTTAATCGATGTCAATTTGGAACGTTGATTTGACCATTGAAATTGTGTTCATTTCCCAACCAATATTCTACAAAACAACCACAACGTTGAAACAACTAGATTTTTGAAAAAGTTTAATCAATGTGGGGTTCTGACATTGCTTTGAACATTGAAATTTGGTCATTTCCCAACCAATATTTTACAACAACTACAACTTTGAAACAACATGCTTTTTGACGACGTTCATTAAATGATAGGTTGTGACGTTGATTTGACCATTGAAATTTGGTCATTTCCCAAACAAATTTCTACAACACAACTGTAATGTTGAAACAACATGCTTTTTGACGACGTTGATTTGACCATTAAAATCCGGTCATTTCCCAACCAAAATTCTACAACACAACTACAACGTTGAAACAACATACTTTTTGACAACGTGTAATCAATGTTGGTTTCTGACATTGATTTGAACATTGAAATTTGGTAATTTCCCAACCAACTTTCTACAACACAACTACAACGTTGAAACAACATACTTTTTGACGACGTTGATTTGAACATTGAAATTTGGTCATTTCTCAATCAAAATTCGACAACACAACTGTGTCGTTGAGACAACATACTTTTTGACAACGTTGAATCAATGTTGAGTTCTGACGTTGATTTGAACATTGACATTTGGTCATTTCTCAATCAAAATTCGACAACACAACTACAACGGTGAAACAACATACTTTTTGACAAAGTTTAATCGATTTCAATTTGGAACGTTGATTTGACCATTGAAATTGTGTTCATTTCCCAACCAATATTCTACAACACAACCACAACGTTGAAACAACTAGATTTTTGAAAAAGTTTAATCAATGTGGGGTTCTGACATTGCTTTGAACATTGAAATTTGGTCATTTCCCAACCAATATTTTACAACAACTACAACTTTGAAACAACATGCTTTTTGACGACGTTCATTAAATGATAGGTTGTGACGTTGATTTGACCATTGAAATTTGGTCATTTCCCAACCAAATTTCTACAACACAACTGTAATGTTGAAACAACATGCTTTTTGACGACATTGATTTGACCATTAAAATCCGGTCATTTCCCAACCAAAATTCTACAACACAACTACAATGTTGAAACAGCATAGTTTTTGACGACGTTGATTTGACCATTAAAATCCGGTCATTTCCCAACCAAAATTCTACAACACAACTACAACGTTGAAACAGCATACTTTTTGACAACGTGTAGTCAGTGTTGGGTTCTGACGTTGATTTGAACATTGACATTTGGTCATTTCCCAACCAAATTTCTACAACACAACTACAACGGTGAAACAACATGCTTTTAGACAACGTTTAATCAATGTTGGTTTCTGACGTTGATTTGAACATTGAAATTTGGTCATTTCCCAACCAAAATTCTACAACACTACTGTAACGTTGAAACAAAAGTTTTGACGACATGTAATCAATGTTGGGTTCTGACGTTGATTTGAACATTGACATTCGGTCATTTCTCAACCAACTTTCTACAACACAACTACAACGGTGAAAAAACATGCTTTTTGTCAATGTTTAATCAATGTAAGATTGCAACGTTGATTTGACCATTGAAATTTAGTCATTTCCCAACCAATATTGTACAACACAACTACAACGTTGAAACAACATGCTTTTTGACAAAGTTTATTCAATGTTGGGTTCTGACGTTGATTTGAACATTGAAATTTGGTAATTTCCCAACCAACTTTCTACAACACAACTACAACGTTGAAACAACATACTTTTTGACGACGTGGATTTGAACATTGAAATTTGGTCATTTCTCAAACAAAAATTGACAACACAACTATAACGTTGAAACAACATACTTTTGGATGACGTTTAATCAATGTCAGGTTGTAACGTTGATTTGACCATCATTTCCCAACCAATATTCTACAATACAACTGCGTCGTTGAAACAACATACTTTTTGACAACGTTTAATCAATGTTGGGTTCTGACGTTGATGTGAACATTGACAATTGGTCATTTCTCGACCAAAATTCTACAACACAACTACAACGGTGTAACAAAAGGCTTTTTGACAATGTTTAATCAATGTCAATTTGGAACGTTGATTTGAACATTGAAATTGTGTTCATTTCCCAACCAATATTCTACAACACAACTACAACGTTGAAATAACTAGATTTTTGAAAAAGTTTATTTAATGTTGGGTTCTGACATTGATTTGAACATTGAAATTTGGTCATTTCCCAACCAATATTTTACAACAACTACAACTTTGAAACAACATGCTTTTTGACAACGTTCATTAAATGTTAGGTTGTGACGTTGATTTGAACATTGAAATTTGGTCATTTCCCAACCAAATTTCTACAACACAACTGTAATGTTGAAACAACATCGTTTTTGACGACGTTGATTCGACCATTAAAATCCGGTCATTTCCCAACCAAAATTCTACAACACAACTACAATGTTGAAACAGCATACTTTTTGACAACGTGTAGTCAGTGTTGGGTTCTGACGTTGATTTGAACATTGACATTTGGTCATTTCCCAACCAAATTTCTACAACAAAACTAATATACTTTTTGACGACGTTGATGTGAACATTGAAATTTGGTAATTTCCCAACACATTGCAAAACAGTTGGCAGAGGGACATTTTTACCACTGTGTTACATGGCCTTTCCTTTTAACAACACTCTGTAAACGTTTGGGAACTGAGGAGACACATTTTTGAAGCTTTTCAGGTGGAATTATTTCCCATTCTTGCTTGATGTACAGCTTAAGTTGTTCAACAGTCCGGGGGTCTCCCTTGTGCTATTTTAGGCTTCATAATGCACCACACATTTTCGATGGGAGACAGGTCTGGACTGCAGGCAGGCCAGTCTAGTACCCGCACTCTTTTACTACGAAGCCACGCTGTTGTATTACGTGGCTTGGCATTGTCTTGCTGAAATAAGCAGGGGCGTCCATGATTACATTGCTTGGATGGCAACATATGTTGCTCCAAAACCTGTATGCACCTTTCAGCATAAATGGTGCCTTCACATATGTGTAAGTTACCCATGCCTTGGGCACTAATACACCCCCATACCATCACAGATGCTGGCTTTTCAACTTTGCGCCTAGAACAATCCGGATGGGTCTTTTCCTCTGTGTTCCGGAGGACACGACGTTCACAGTTTCCAAAAATAATTTGAAATGTGGACTCGTCAGATCACAAAACACTTTTTCACTTTGCATCAGTCCATCTTAGATGAGCTCAGGCCCAGCAAAGCCGGCGGTGTTTCTGGGTGTTGTTGATAAATGGCTTTCGCTTTGCATAGGAGAGTTTTAACTTGCACTTACAGATGTAGCGACGGACTGTAGTTACTAACAGTAGTTTTCTGAAGTGTTCCTGAGCCCATGTCGTGATATCTTTTACACACTGATGTCACTTTTTGATACAGTACCGCCAGAGGGATCGAAGGTATGTAACATCGCTACGCAAACGTGCAGTGATTTCCCCAGATTCTTTGAATCTTTTGATGATATTACGGACCGTAGATGGTGAAATCCCTACATTCCTTGCAAAAGCTCGTTGAGAAATGTAGTTCTTAAACTATTTGACAATATGCTCATGCATTTGTTGACAAAGTGGTGACCCTCGCCCCATCCTTGTTTGTGAATGACTGAGCATTTCATGGAAGCGGCTTTTACACCCAATCATGGCACCCACCTTTTCCCAATTAGACTGTTCACCTGTGGGATGTTCCAAATAAGTGTTTAAAGAGCATTCCTCAACTTCCTCAGTCTTTTTTGCCACTTGTGCCAGCTTTTTTGAAACATGTTGCCGGCATCAAATTCCAAATGAGCTAATATTTGCAAAAAATAACGTTTTCTAGTTTGAACGTTAAATATATTGTCTTTGCGGTCTATTCAATTGAATATAAGTTGAAAAGGATTTGCAAATCATTGTATTCTGTTTTTATTTACCATTTACACAACGTGCCAACTTCACTGGTTTTGGGTTTTGTATATCTTAGCCGCAGATAGTACCAGAAATGTAGGTGTTATCAAAACAAACCAAAAAACCCCCAGCAACCACCAAACATAGCCGCGTGGTCGGGGAGCAGACATATATCCGCTTAAAGATAGGTCTTTACAGCAAAATCCGTGCAAAATTGTTGACCAAAGAACCATTGTTACATGTTATGTAGCCCAAAATGTAGTTTTTGAAAAATAGGGAAAAAAATCATGATATGACCCCTTTAAGAGAACTATGGAGACCAGGGGCCGTACTTATCAAGCTTCTTAGAGTGCCATTTTACACTTAAGTCCTGAGAATTTGCGAAATTTAGTCCTACTCTCAAACTTAAGAATGAAAGCTTTTTATTAATGTTCTTAAGTCTAAGAATCACTCCTACTCTCCACGATATTTAAGAGACCTTCAGAGGTGTCTTAAGTGGTTAGGAGTTGCCAGCAGGGGATGGCACTGAGGCGAGAGAGACGTGCGCGAACGTTCAGGGAACGGAACAATGTTTTTTTTTTTTTTGATGACGAGCAGCTGATCAAACGGTATCGTTTAGACAGAGCGGATATTATTTTTGTCACAGATTTAATACTTTTCGATTCCTTGTTGATTTCTGCATGTGTCTGCAGTGGGCTAGTATATATAGAGCCACCCACACCAGTTTCAAATTAGTTGCCTAATTAATGAATTGGAAAGAAAATGTTATGAGAGTAGCGTATGTGTGTGGCCGTGAGGTGAGTGACGTCAGTGAGTGTGTGGGCGAGAGAAGAGAGGGAGCGGTAGCGTGAGTGCCGGCGGGACTAGTTTGTTTTGTATTATTTTGTAGTTTATTGTCAAAATATACACTCCCATTGTCCACTTACATATTTCCAAGATATTTATTTATTCTTAGACAACGGATTCCCTTCCGTGATTGGTCATTTCTATGGACACAGAAATGACGTCACCTAAAATTGCGTTTACGGCACATAGTAATGTCGTAATTCAGCTCTGAGTGTGACACTTAAGATTCAGTCCTACACTTCGCTGAAAGTGTGAGTAAGACGCTTGATAACTAACTTTTAAGTGCAGCTCTCAGCGAATAATTTATTTACTCTTAAGTCAACTCTTAGCAGACTTTAGGAGTAATTCTAAGAAGCTTGATAAGTACGGCCCCTGGTGACAGCGGGGACCTGGCGGGAGGGAGGGACTCTCTAACGATTAGGGACGGGGAAGCTGAGTTCATCTTTCTAATCACCTCCAATAGGACAGTGTAACGTGTGTGGGCTTATAGGTTGCCCCAGTCAGGATGAGTCATGGTTGCTAAAAACTTTACAAGACTGACTTTATAGATTTAGTAGGGGTAAAAATTTTTTATAAGATGTTGTGCTTTATGACTGGATTTATTTTATTTCTCACATTTCACTTGGAGTACGTTTACACTGCAGGCCAAAGTGGCAAAAATCAGATTTTAAACCAATGAAAGTAATATAATCTATGAATGGATGTACAAAACCCAAAACCAGTGAAGTTGGCACGTTGTGTTATTCGGAAATAAAAACAGAATACAATGATTTGCAAATCCTTTTGAACTTAGAAGACGAGATATTTAATGTTTGAACTGAGAAACTCCATTTTTTTTTGCAAATAATCATTAACTTAGAATTTAATGGCAGCAACACATTGCATACATGTTGGCAGAGGGGCATTTTTACCACTGTGTTACATGGCCTTTCCTTTTAACAACAAACATTTGGGAACTGAGGAGACCAATTTTTGAAGTATTAGTAGTCATTTTATTTAAGACTCAGGGGGATCCATATCACAGAAAACGATAAAAAACGATAAAAAAACCCAAATAAAAGTAATACAAGCAGAAATAAAATAAATAAAAAACACTCCACAATATTCACACACACACTAGGTGTGGCGAAATGATTTTCTGCATTTGACCCATCACCCTTCATCACCCCCTGGTAGGTGAGGGAAGCAGTGAGCAGTAGCAGTGGCCGCGCCCGGGAATAATTTTTGGTGATTTAACTCCCAATTCCAACCCTTGGTGCCGAGTGCCATTTTCATGCCAACAAAGAAGGCGTGCCTTATAAAAAGCGTTCAAAATGCGGTAGCTCATTGCTAATTTGCATTGGATATGCCAAAACCATGCTACTGATTAGCATTAGCCATTGCCCATGGCAATTTCAACACCTTCAAAGAAATGTGTCTTCAAGTTTTGCTGGTTGTGTTGCTCAAACTTGTAGCTCTCCATTTCTGTTGTGCTGCATAGCCCACACAGTACTGCCATCTAATGTCTTGGAATTGCAACTGCAAGTTTACTATGTAGTACTTGCAAATGAGACTTGGAAGAGTAAGAAAACTATAAACTAACTATAACAATAATAATAATAGATTTTATTTGTAAAAAACACTTTACATTGAGCAAACAACCTCAAAGTGCTACAGTGTATTAAAAAAAATAAAAAGATAAAAAAATAAAAATAAAAACTAGAACAGCCTAATAGCCAGAACTAGCATGCATAAATTAAAAAAAAAAGGCTTTTTTTTTTTTAAAAGAAGGGTTTTTAAGCCTTTTTTTAAAAGCATCCACAGTATGTGGTGCCCTCAGGTGGTCAGGGAGAGCGTTCCATAGACTGGGAGCGGCGGAACAGAAAGCCTGGTCTCCCATTGTTCGTAACTTTGTCCTCTAAGTTTGGAGGAGGTTAGCCTGTCCGGAGAGGAGGTGTCGTGTGGATGATTTGGGGGTGAGCAGTTCTTTGAGGTCGAGGGGGGCATTACCCTGGAGTCACTAGGGGGTTAGTAGCGAGACTTTGTATTCAATTTTGAGTGGAACAGGAAGCCAGTGAAGGGATTTGAGAAGTGGTGTGATGTGAACAAAATGCAATTAAATATTTTAATCGTTTGACAGCCCTACTTTTAAGTTTATAGCTTGAATATAAAGTCTTGATTCAAGAAATCTTACCAAGAAAATTTTGACTCGTTCCATTGGATGATTTTTTCTTGCTAATTCTGGGCTAAAACAACTTGTATAATATTTTTTTTAACTCTTTTTAGGAGAGACATTTTTTGAACTGGTAATCGATACTGTATCATTTCAAATGTGAAAGGCACTTATCCCTCCTTTCCACTTGGGTGAATAATGTAAACTCACTACACCGGTATGTTTTAGCGCTTTCATGGCGAGTTTACTGACAGATATAAGCAATAACTTTACACTACTTTATATTAGAAATGGCAACAGCGGAGGATGAATGTTCCATAACAAGAAGATAGAGAAAAAGAAGAAGCTTATCGAATACGGTGTCGACACGGACTACAAAAGCGGAGTTGCGCAATTTTTCAGGAGTTATGCAGATCCCAAATACAGATCAGCATGTACCAGAAGGTGAAAAAAGTTGCTTTTGCATAATATTTGGAAACAAAATGCCAGATATGTCTAACCTTATACACACAACATAATAATACTCCTATGTTTAATGCGCCGACAATCCATCAAGTGGTGTGGCTTCATAGCTTACCAAAGTCGTACTAAAACATTTTGATGGATTTTTGAGCACCGTGTGTAATGTTCTATATTTTCAATGGAACATATACAATGTTGGTGTTGTTTACTTGAGTCATATTGCCATCATAGTGCAGCCTACACATATCTCTTATGTTTGACTGCCATCTACTGGTCACACTTATCGTTACACCATGTACCAAATAAAATAGCTTTGAGGTCGGTAAGCAAAACCAGAATTATTCCGTGCATTAGACCCACCGGGTTATATGACGCACTGTCGAGTTTTGAGGGAAACATTTTTTTTTAAGTGCGCCTTATAGTCCAGAAAATACCGTATTTAACGCAGCATTTTCATTTCATCCTAACTACTGTAAACGTGTGCGAAGACTTGCAGACCTGCAGTCTGATCACCGACATTCTCATTTTGAACGACACTGAACTCCTCAAATCTTCACTCGATCCAGTGTCAGCGCCAAACAAAAATGTTTTCGGAAAAAGAGCAGCCTTGGATGCCAGCGTTGCATATTTGGTTCCGACTGAAGAACACAGGAGGACTTCACAAGCCGCCCACACACACGGGTTTGTTTCATTGAAGATAACAACATAATAGCTCGTTATTACAGCAGCGCACGTTTTCAAGGTTCTCTTCATCTTACCAAAGGGACTTGTGTACATCAGGCATCAGTGATGTGTTCCGCCATCATGACAGATGCGCTCTTTATTTGCTTTAATTCATTTGAAAAGTACCACAGGACGTGTACACCTTTTGTGCACAATGTAGCAACTTCAATGACGTTTGCCTGTGTGCGCACACACTCACACACACACACACACACACACAAATACATTCTTGTATTTCTTACCTTCTTGAGACCTCCGAAAAAATGCCTCCCTCTTTAGGGCCACCCTTTCTAGATATATATTTTAAGATTTATATTTACAACATTAATAATATATACATACTATGCAAATATAAAAAAAGCTTGTTGTGAAAAATGAGTTTGAATTTCATAAGAAAAAGGTCACAATTTCACTAGAAAAAGGTCACAATTTCACAAGAAAACCTTAGAATTTTGGCAGTATTACAATAAGTCATAATTTTACTCAACGCAAGTCAAAATTGTCCAAGAAAAACTGAACATTTGCGCAATATTATGATAAAAGTTAGAATGTTACTCAAT
>NC_084758.1:29107152-29129652 GCF_033978785.1 Entelurus aequoreus
ATTTGTAATCCGTTTAATGCATGGTTGATGTCCTTTGAAAAGGTTCCATAAGGGACGTTTGCCCAAATCAAGTTTTTAGTTCTGGAGGAAGTATTAATAGATGGTAGTATTGTTTTTGGATCGATATCAGTTGGGTGATATTAATATTGTCCAAGAAATTTCTCTTTTTAGTTTTTGCTCAGAAATATATGTGGTTTTTTTTATATGTATTGTTCTAATATAGTGTTGATAAACTCCTTGGGAGCATGAATGAGAGCCAATTTCAGTTTTTTATTTTGTTTACTATTTTTGCATTATTTTACTGGATTAATTAAAACAAACCTGTATGCAATAAAGAGGATGTTTTGCATTATTTTTTATTATATTCTCTTTGTTTATAATGTATAGTTTCTGCTAAATCTACTCTCTATTTATGTTTTTTTCATTTTTATTTGTTTTTCTGCAGCTGTTACATATACTGTAATATTTGTACATGGTAATTGAGATTTGTTATATATTTTATATATTATATAGAAATATAATATATCAGTATATATTATATACTGTATATATAATATGTAAATATTACATGTATTTTATTGCTACTATGGTACATTTTTAGTCTACTTAATACCTGAATTATCCTTTCCATCCTTACCCTTTCCATCCTTTGAATCTGAGCTACTGTGTGGAACAATAATACATATTTTATTTGTAAAAAGCACTTTACATTGAGTAAACAACCTCAAAGTGCTACAGTGTATTAAATATATTTTTTAAATGAAAAGATTAAAAAAATAAAAACTACAACAGCCAAACAGCTAAAACTAGTATGCATATATCTAAAAAAAAAGAAGTTTTTAAGCCTTTTTTAAAAGCATCCACAGTCTGTGATACCCTCAGGTGGTCAGGGAGAGCGTTCCACAGACTGGGAGCAATTTCCCTTGTGGATCAATAAAGTTTGTCTAAGTCTAAGTAATTGTTCAAAAATAACTGTGTTGAGACACCTTTTTTGTTTGGCTAAAATCTGTGTCCTGCATTTTACCCTGATCATAATCGTGATCAACAAATTAAAGAAAAACAAATGTTTTTAAAAAATCCCATGATCTTCAATTTGAAAAAACGTCCAAGGAAAAAAAAAAAAACTTCCAAAAAATGACGTTTTACTCAAAAATTACATTTAAAAAAATCTCACTAAGAAAAGACTGTGGATCTCAGTGGTTTTATTTGATCCAATGTATTAACAAAAGAAACAGAATAACAGCCATGTTCAAATTTCATGTAGAGTTCCAAGTACAGTATTTATAACTTGTGAGCAGACTTTCAACACAGCGTGAGAACTTTTGTTCCAAAACACCTTCACCAGAGTGTGGTCCTGCATACCTGACGACCTGTGACAAAGCTTTGCTAATTGACTCGCATCAAACAGACTGATATTCTCATTAAAATGTTTTATTTACTTAATTATTTAAAAAAAAAAAAAAGTTGTTTTTAATCCATCAAGGCAATTGGAGTTACACAACAAGGCTGAGTTGACTTCTGCTTTTGGATCCGAGATGACTCATTTTTGATGACTCAGTCACATTTTCTGTCTCCTAAATATTTGATCGGAAATTCACTTGGTCGAACCTAATATTTTAATTAAAATCGACTAAACAGAAGTTATTAATAATTTAGGTTTGACAGGAAATACCATGAATCTATGTTTCAGCAGCACCCACAGAGACCTGTAAACAATCTGTCGGATGAATTAGAGCTTTTCTGCTTGTATAAAATCGGACTTTATGAGGCACTAGTTCCACCTAGTCCAGCATACCTAAATTCTTGGCCTTTATTGTGTTTTGTTGGCATTTTTATATAAAAAACTAGTGTCACTTACATATATTGCAATTTATTAGACAAGGCATTATCAGAGGCAATTCTCCCTCTACACCACCAACGTGGCTGCTTAGGGTCTCGCAGCCATTAGGTCATCATTTTTAATGTATATCATTTATTGTATCTCAACTATATATATATATATATAGTTGAGATACAATAAATACTATATATATATATATATATATATATATATATATATATATATATATATATATATATATATATATATATATATATATATATATATATATATATATATATATTAGGGCTGCAACAACTAATTGATTATAAAAATAGTTGGCGATTAATTTAGTCATCGATTCGTTGGATCTATGCTATGCGCAGAGGCAATTTTTTTACTTTATTAAAAAAAATAATAATAAAAAAATAAAAAAATATATATATATTTTTTTATAAACCTTTATTTATAAACTGCAACATGTACAAACAGCTGAGAAACAATCAAAATAAGTATGGTGCCAGTATGCTGTTTTTTTCAATACAATACTGAAAAGGATAGAAATGTAGTTTGTCTCTTTTATCCGATTATTAATCGATTAATCGAAGTAATCGACAGATTAATCGATTATCACATTAATCGTTAGTTGCATCCCCAATATATATATATATAAAAACATACATACTGTATATATACAGTGATTTCCAGCGAGGAACTGTCATAAGATGCCACCTGTACAACAAATCCAGTCGTGAAATTTACTCGCTCCTAAATATTCCAAAGTCAACTTTATTATAAGAAAAGTGAAGAGTTTGGGAACAACAGCAACTCAGCCACCAAGTGGTAGAACATGTAAACTGACAGAGAGGGGTCAGCGGATGCTGAAGCGCATAGTGCAAAGACTTTCTGCACAGTCAGTTGCTACAGAGCTCCAAACTTCATGTGACCTTCCAATTAGCCCACGTACAGTACGCAGAGAGCTTCATGGAATGGGTTTCCATGGCCGAGCAGCTCCCTCTAAGCCATACATCACCAAGTCCAATGCAAAGCGTGGGATGCAGTGGTGTAAAGCACGTCGCCACTGGACTCTAGAGTAGTGGAGACACCTTCTCTGGAGTGATGAATCACACTTTTCCATCTGGTAATCTGATGGACCAGTCTGGGTTTGTTGGAGGTTGCCAGGAGAACGCTACATTTTGGACTGCATTGTGCAGAGTGTGAAATTTGGTGGAGGAGGACACATGGTGTGGGGTGGTTTTTCCAAGGACTTGGGCTTGGCTCCTTAGTTCCAGTGAAAGGAACTTTGAATGCTCCAGGATACCAAAACATTTCGGACAATTCCATGGGATGGCACTTCAAGTTCATATGTGAGTAAAGGCAGGTGGCCAAATACTTTTGGCAATATAGTGTACGTTGGCTTGATGCAAAAATAACCTATTGATTTGTGTTTCTCTTGTCTTTCACCAATTTTGTTAAAACAAATTCATTTTTAATGTTTAGGCAAAGACTGCATTGATGTTAACCTTTATGACCCAGCGAGTGTGAAGCTGGTTGCAATCTAGGGCTTTTCTAATGTACAGTATCAGCTCACAAACTAACTGCTGCTGTTGGCAAACTAACACCACCAATGGGGGTTTAAGTGTCGACCTTTAGGGCAGATCTATAGAAAGAATAAAAAAGGGATGAATTAGTTTCATCTTGCCATCAGTGTTTGATGAGCAAAAGCTACCTGCCATTTGCTTTGTCTGGCGGCGTGTCTGTGACAATCAAAACGCCGCCATCAGCATCCAGCAGATTTCTGGCCGGCGTGTTTCTCCTTGCGGTGAAGAGCTGATCAGTCTCCATCACAACACAGCCTACAGAAGGCTGTTAATGGCTCCATTAAAGAGCAGGCATCGCACAAGGTGTGGAGTTTGCAGGTAGCTTGCACCATATCCACAATGTCTACGGAAAACTGTACTCAGGCGGTACTGCATCAAAAAGCGACACACACACACACACAGTCGTGGTCAAACGTTTACATACACTTATAAAGAACATAATGTCATGGCTGTCTTGAGTTTCCAATCATTTCTACAAGTCTTATTTTGTTGTGATAGAGTGATTGGAGCACATACTTGTTTGTCACAAAAAACATTCATGAAATGTGGTTCTTTTATGAATTTATTAGCTTCTGGCAAGCTTCTGGTTACATTTTTGACCACTCCTCTTGACAAAATTGGTGCAGTTCAGCTAAATTTCAATCAATCAATCAATCAATGTTTATTTATATAGCCCTAAATCACAAGTGTCTCAAAGGGCTGCACAAGCCACTACGACATCCTCGGTACAGAGCCCACATATGGGCAAGGAAAAACTCACCCCAGTGGGACGTCAATGTGAATGGCTATGAGAAACCTTGGAGAGGACCGCATATGTGGGTATCCCCCCCCCTGGGTATCCCCCCCCCCTCTAGGGGAGACCGAAAGCAATGGATGTCGAGTGGGTCTGACATAATATTGTGAAAGTCCAGTCCACAGTGGATCCAACACATCAGCGAGAGTCCAGTCCATAGTGGGGCCAGCAGTAAACCGTCCCGAGCGGAGACGGGTCAGCAGCGCAGAGATGTCCCCAACCGATGCACAGGCTAGCGGTCCACCCGGGGTCCCGACTCTGGACAGCAAGCACTTCATCCATGGCCACCGGACCTGTGCAACCCCCCCTCCAAGGAAGAGGGGAGCAGAGGAGAGAAGAAAAGAAACTGCAGATCAACTGGTCTAAAAATGGGGTCTATTTAAAGGCTAGAGTATACAAATGAGTTTTAAGATGAGACTTAAATGCTTCTACTGAGGTAGCATCTCTAACTGTTACCGGGAGGGCATTCCATAGTACTGGAGCCCGAACAGAAAACGCGCTATAGCCCGCAGACTTTTTTTTGGCTCTGGGAATCACTAATAAACCGGAGTTCTTTGAACGCAGATTTGTTGGTTTTCTGACATGGACTTGTTTCTTCAGCCTTGTCCACACGTTTAAGTCAGGACTTTGGTAAGGCCATTCTAAAACCTTCATTCTAGCCTGATTTAGCCATTCCTTTACCAATTTTGACGTGTGTTTGGGGTCATTGTCCTGTTGGAACACCCAACTGCGCCCAAGACCCAAACTCCGGGCTGATGATTTTAGGTTGTCCTGAAGAATTTGGAGGTAATTCTCCTTTTTCATTGTCCCATTTACTCTCTGTAAAGCACCAGTTATATTGGCAGCTAAACAGGCCCAGAGCATAATACTACCACCACCATGCTTGATGGTAGGATGGTGTTCTTGGGATTAAAGGCCTCTCCTTTTCTCCTCCAAACATATTGCTGGGTATTGTGGCCAAACAGCTCAATTCTTGTTTCATTTGACCACAGAACTTTCCTCCAGAAGGTCTTATCTTTGTCCATGTGATCAGCAGACATTTTTAGACGAGTATAAAGGTGTGGCTTCTGGAGCAAGGGCTTCCTTCTTGCATGGTAGCCTCTCAGTCCATGGCAATGCAAAACACACTTGACTGTGGACACTGACACCTGTGTTCCAGCAGCTTTCAATTCATTGCAGACCTGCTTTTTGGTGGTTCTCGGTTGACTCTTGATCATCCTGAGCAATTGTCTCTCAGCAGCAGGTGATAGCTTGCGTTTTCTTCCTGATCGTGGCAGTGATAAAACTGTGCCTTGCACTTTATACTCACAAGCAATTGTTCTTGGGACCTTAAGCTACTTTGAAATGGCTCAAGGTGACTTTCATGACTTGTTCAAGTCAATGATTCATTTTTTCAGACCTGTGCTGAGTTCCTTTGACTTTCCCATTGTCCCATTTGTAACCGAGTCTAATGACTGCATCACATGAGCCCTATTTAAAGGGCTCAGAGAAGTAAACAGGTGTCATCAATCATAATCACTCACATGAAGTTAAGAGGCCATGCCATGAAGCTAATTTGATTTGATTGTAATTTTTCTACATCACCAACATTGATAATGTATGTTGCTGTATGTATACTTTTGACCCAGCAGATTTGCTCACATTTTCAGTAGACCCATAATAAATTCATAAAAGAAGCAAACTTCATGAATGTTTTTTGTGACCAACAAGTATGTGCTCCAATCACTCTATCACAAAAAAATAAGAGTTGTAGAAATGATTGGAAACTCAAGACAGCCATGACATGTTCTTTACAAGTGTATGTAAACTTTTGACCACGGCAGTATATACAAAACCCAAAATCAGTGAAGTTGGCACGTTCTGTAATTCGTAAATAAAAACAGAATACAGTGATTTGCAAATCATTTTCAACTAATATTCAATTGAATAGACTGCAAAGACAAGATACTTAATGTTCAAACTGGTAAACTCTGTTATTTTTTGCAAATATTAGCTCATTCGGAATTTGATGCCTGCAACATGTTTCAAAAAAGCTGGCACAAGTGGCAAAAAAGACAGAGAAAGTTGAAGCTAATTGGGAACAGGTGGGTGCCATGATTGGGTACAAAAGCAGCTTCCATGAAATGCTCAGTCATTCACAAACAAGGATGGGGCGAGGGTCACCACTCTGTCAACAAATACGTGAGCAAATTGTCCAACAGTTTAAGAACAACGTTTCTCAACCAGCTATTGCAAGGAGTTGAGGGATTTCACCATCCACGGTTTGTAATATCAAAAGGTTCAGAGAATCTGGAGAAATCACTGCACGTAAGCGGCAAGGCCGAAAACCAACATTGAATGCCCCTGACCTTCAATCCCTCAGGCGGTACTGCATCAAAAAGCGACACCAGTGTGTAAAGGATATCACCACATGGGCTCAGGAACACTTCAGAAAACCACTGTCAGTCGCTACATCTGTAAGTGCAAGTTAAAGCTCTACTATGCAAAGCCAAAGCCCATGAGTACCCTATTTGTTTTTTTTCTAATCAGCCTGACCTTGGCCGGATAATACGGATAATACTTCCAATTCGTGTTTTTTGGATGTCACTCCAAAAAGTTTCCTCTTTTTGAACCTGCATTCACGTCCCCAGCCCGCTCATTTCCATTATTCTTGTCGGCAGCGAGCATTGTCTCGGTGTTCCTGCGTGCTCTTCCCCTGCGTTTGTTTCCAACTTCCTGTTCGGCGTGTTGCGCTTCAAACTAAACAATTAATGACTCCTACTTCTCCCCGCGTACATCACTGACCCTGACCGCTATTGTTATTCACTTCTAATTGGGCGCGGCTGCCGCATGTGAATCGCGCAGGCAGAAGCGTCCTCACTCAACTCCTCGCTCCCAAGGCCTTGCATGAATGATTAAGAAGCTGGTTATTGTCTCAACTTATACTATATATATATATATATATATATATATATACTTTCCCCTGCAAACTTACACATGAATATCACATGCTAATTTGCATGCATTCATGTATTAATGAGGGCTTGCATCAGTGGTCACCTGAACATACCACTAATATGTTTAATTAATAATACGGAAACTACTTAAGAATCATCCCGACTTAATTCTTAAGTCACCAAAGTAATTGGGAATAGACTTTATGCAAATGATTCGCTGCAGAGTTTTTGTCTCTGGTTTTGGAGCATTTATGGCAAATAATTAGAATACAGAGAACACCAATAAAGGTTGAGTTTGAGTTTATTTGGAACATGCAAGCATACACATGATACATCACAATTTCCAGTTTCTCTTTTCAACATGTTCGAAAAGGAGTAGGAAGAAGCAGAGCTTTTTTAATCCTACCCCTTTTCTTTTACATAACAGTTGCTAAAACTTTTGTTCACTTCCTGTTCTCAATTTATTCACAATATACATATATAATCACAATAAAAATAAATAAATAATTGGTGAAGTTAGTCATATTACATATGAGATAAGTAAGATTATTTTGAGAATGAAAGAATGGATGGATAGAATAAATGTATAAATACACAAAGGTGTTGTAGAAAATGGCAGCAAGTTGGCATTTAATATGGGAAAGGCATTTATAGAATAATTCTGATATAAATGAGATAGATTCATCAAAACACATTGAGGTGGAGCCTATATTGCATGGGTGTTCAAAATGCGGGCCAAATGCGGCCCGCCGGCGTCTCTAATGTGGCCCGCGAGACAGCATGAATCCAACAAGCAATTTGGCTGCGGGCGTTTACATTTTATATTTGAATATCTGGCGGATTTATTGATGCTTGTTTATCTCCATGGAGTGTACTTTGTAGAGAATACATGCACAGCATATACTGAAATGACCCAATCCAAACAACCTTCCCTAGTCATGGCACAAGAAAAAACAATTCAACCAGCACAAAAAGTCAACAAACATGCCACACATAACACAACCTACTCACTAAACTTTGTGGATATTAAATAAAACAGCCAACCAAAATAAAAAAATAAAAAATACATTTTACACCCGTTTAAATCCATTACAAAGCATGATGGGAAAATGCAAAAAAAAAATCAACACTTTCCACACTTAACCCTGTTAGGCACATTTTAGCTGCTTGATATTTCTGATTGATTACAACACTTTAAGGAAGCCACCACGAAGGTAAACAAGGTAGGAGTTGAACCTTCACATACCTTTTAATATTCAATTATATTAATTATCAAATATGAATCCATTGTTATTATAATATGTACACATATGTATAGGCTACAAACACACACACTATATGTACATAGTTACTTTGCATGCAGCAAATTTTTTTAGCCCAATGCGGCCCCCTAGTCAAAAAGTTTGGACCCCCCTGCTATATTGTATCATCCCATAATTGGGGAATTAAACAATGTAACAAAGTTTTCCAAAATAAATCAACTCAAGTTATGGAAAACAATGCCAACATGGCACTGCCATATTTATTATTGAAGTCACAAAGTGCATTATGTTTTTTTAACATGCCTCAAAACAGCAGCTTGGAATTTGGGACATGCTCTCCCTGAGAGAGCATGAGGAGGTTGAGGTGGGCGGGGTTGAGGTGAAGGGGCTAGGGGGTAGCGGGGGTTTATATTGTAGCCTCCCGGAAGAGTTAGTGCTGCAAGGGGTTCTGGGTATTTGTTCTGTTGTGGATGTTCTCCCAAAATGTGTTTGTCATTCTTGTTTGGTGTGGGTTCACAGTGTGGCGCATATTTGTAACAGTGTTAAAGTTGTTTATACGGCTACCCTCAGTGTGACCTGTATGGCTGTTGACCAAGTATGCATGGCATTCACTTGCGTGTGTGAAAAGCCGTAGATATTATGTGATTGGGCCGGCACGCAAAGGCAGTGCCTTTAAGGCACGCCTCATATATTGTTGTCTGGGAGAAATTCAGGAGAATGGTTGCCCCGGGAGATTTTCGGGAGGGACACTGAAATTCTGGAGTCTCCCGGGAAAATCGTGAGGGTTGGCAAGTATGACTAGGGGACGCAACTGCTCTGTACTTCTCCCTATGTCCGTGTACCACTCCGTACAGCGGCGTTTTGAAACCGATACCGATAATTTCCGATATTACATTTTAAAGAATTTATCGATCGATAAAATTGGCAGTCCGATATTATCGGACATCTCTAGTTAGAACTGTACACTACTTTATATTAGAAATGGCAACAGCGGAAAATGAATGCCGCACAACAAAAGGACAGATACAAAGAAGGAGCTTTTTGACTAGGGCCCCGGCTACAATGGTCGGGCGCGCACATTTTTGGGACTTATGCAGATCCCAAATACACATCAGCAGGAACCAATAGGTAAGAAAAGTTAGTTTTGCATAATGAATTGAAAAGAAAACGGCAGATAATGTGAAGTGAATTGTGAAGTGAAGTGAATTATATTTATATAGCGCTTTTCTCTAGTGACTCAAAGCGCTTTACATAGTGAAAACCCAATATCTAAGTTAAACCAGTGTGGGTGGCACTGGGAGCAGGTGGGTAAAGTGTCTTGCCCAAGGACACAACGGCAGTGACTAGGATGGCGGAAGCGGGGATCGAACCTGCAACCCTCAGGTTGATGGCACGGCCACTCTACCAACCGAGCTATACCGGCACCTAATGGGTGCCATTTTGGGATCGTATAGACACACCATAATAATACGCGTATGTTGAAGCACAGCACGTCTGACTACGTAGCCGTAATGGGCCGACCATCCATCAAACGTTACGGCTTCGTAGTTTACCAAAGTCGTATCTAAACATTTTGACATATTTTTGAGCGCCGTGTGTTACGTTCAACTTTCTCGCTTGCTTGCTTGCTAACATGTACTTGCTTGTGTCATTTATTGAACAGGGGTCGTCAACATGCAGTCCACACGTATCTCTAATGTCTGACTGCCATCTACTGGTCACACTTATTACCCAATGCAGCAAATAAAAACGCCTTCGAGGTCGGTAGGCGCACCGGGTAATGAGGCGCACTGTTGATTTTTGAGAAAATTAAAAATTATTTTAAGTGCACCTTATAGTCTGAAAAAAAGGTGCCTTTGAAAAATACGGAAACTTTTGTTTGGTGGTGATGTTGGTATTGTTGTTGGTGAATCAATGCACACACAGAGCTCATACAAGCAGAAACAGTGTGAAGAGGAAGAAAGGCTAAAAACCTGCAATTATACTGGTAAATAAAGAGGTTGCGCAAAGTGCAATATGGAGGTATTTGGCCTTCAACACTAACAATAAAGGTGAAAATATAATTACGGAAACGCGGCTTGGACTTCAAACTCAGGTGAAGATTGACAGAACAAGCATCCAGACTCGCACAAGGAGTTTCAATGACCGACAGGTAACAATGTAGTTAACTTGCTCACCTGTTGTGAACATAGATTTGTAGACGCTCACACAGCTGGTTGGCTTGTTGCTAATTACCATCGAAGTCTGAACCGCCCAGGTAGCGTAAACTAATGAAAGCAAGTTGACTGAATTTGATGACAAATTCCTACAATTTGTGATTTATCTTTAATAATGTGTGTTTTACCTTGTACATGTCTTATTCGGGTAGTCTGGACCCCCTCTCCAGGGGCCCCAGACTTAGACTGAATTTTTTTTTTCTCGCCCCCCTCCCCAGCGTTTACCGGTTTCTAATTTTTCAGCGATCCTGTTCTGTCTCCCTGTAATGTTTGTCTGATCTTGAGTGGGATTGTGCTGAAAATCTTAATTTCCCCATTGGGATTATTAAAAGTATTTCTCATTCTGATTTATACACACGGTCTATCCGGGGACATGTATTGTAGCACGGTAGTTTACATCACACCAAGAGGTGGCAGCATACCGAGTCTGGCGATGGTAAGGGGGCGTTCCAAATAGTTATC
The DNA here is from genome assembly GCF_033978785.1 of Entelurus aequoreus. Lineage (NCBI taxonomy): Eukaryota > Metazoa > Chordata > Actinopteri > Syngnathiformes > Syngnathidae > Entelurus > Entelurus aequoreus. The sequence goes on from NC_084758.1 coordinate 29,118,242, forward strand.
TACGGATTACTCAAAAATTAATTGATATTATGGGGAATTAATACAAGATTCAGGAGGAGAAACACATACGTAAAGTGAGCTTGTTAGTACAATGTTGGTTCTGGACGCTATGGGCCCTTAAACTGAGGTATGTACCGTACCGTCAGAAACAGTTGCTATGGTTTTAGAACACTAAACAACAATATTGCAGCATTTTCTGATCAAAAGTGGGCAGTGAAGGCAACATTTTTACTGGAACCCAACAGACTGTTGAGGCTGGCATCGACAGGAAGTGGATTTTAGCACGGTAGTTTACATCACACCAAGACAGGTGGCAGCATATCGAGTCTGGCGATGGTAAGGGGGCGTTCCAAAAAAGTTATCTACGGATTACTCAAAAACTAAGTGATATCATGGGGAATTTGATTCAGGAGGATCAATAAATACATAAAGTGAGCTTGTTAGTACAATGTTGGTTTTGGACGCTATGGGCCCTTTAAAACTGAGGTATGTACCGAACCGTCAGAAACAGTTGCTATGGTTTTAGACCAAAAAACAACAATATTGCAACATTTTCTGATCAAAAGTGGGCAGTGAAGGCAACATTTTTACTGGAACCCAACAGACTGTTGAGGCTGGCATCGACAGGAAGTGGATTTTAGCACGGTAGTTTACATCACACCAAGGCAGGTGGTAGTATATAGAGTATGGCGATGGTAAGGGGGCGTTCCAAATAGTTATCTATGGATTACTCAAAAACTAAGTGATATTATGGGGAATTAATACAAGATTCAGGAGGAGCAACAAATACATAAAGTGAGCTTGTTAGTCCAATGTTGATTCTGGACTCTATGGGCCCTTTAAAAATAAGGTATATACCGTACCGTCAGAGACAGTTGCCATGGTTTTAGAACACTAAACAACAATATTGCAACATTTTCTGATCAAAAGTGGGCAGTGAAGGCAACATTTTTACTGGAACCCAACAGACTGTTGAGGCTGGCATCGACAGGAAGTGGATTTTAGCACGGTAGTTTACATCACACCAAGGCAGGTGGTAGTATATAGAGTATGGCGATGGTAAGGGGGCGTTCCAAATAGTTATCTATGGATTACTCAAAAACTAAGTGATATTATGGGGAATTAATACAAGATTCAGGAGGAGCAAAAAATACACAAAGTGAGCTTGTTAGTACAATGTTGGTTCTGGACGCTATGGGCACTTAAACTGAAGTATGTACCGTACTGTCAGAAACAGTTGCTATGGTTTTAGACCACTAAACAACAATATTGCAACCTTTTCTGATCAAAAGTGGGCAGTGAAGGCAACATTTTTACTGGAACCCAACAGACTGTTGAGGCTGGCATCGACAGGAAGTTGGGATGATTCAGTGCAAATTGCTTATTTGAATAGAAACAGGGCCCTCATCAGAAGGTGACACATGATGCAAGGTGTGTGATTGAAGGCTGATGCCTCGCCATATTTGCTGCTCCGGGCAACAGCCGTCATCACTTGGCATCTTCCTCGTCAATGATTCCCAGCAGTGAGAGGAAGTGGGGCAGGGACGAGACGTTTTTTCCACACTGGCAAGAAGGCCCTCGAATTAGATTTTGCAGACATCTGCTCACTGGGAAATGCTCAATATGTCTCCCAGCTGGGGCGCAGTGCGGACGTTCGACACAGCCCCCTGGCCCCGGCCACGCATGTTTTTACATACAAATGACAAGAAAATAGCCTGAGTGAAGAAAGTGAAAGTGTGTTCAGCACATCAACTGCACCGAAGATGCAGGACCTGGCAGCCATTGTTGCTACGCCTCAAGGCAAGACCTGTGCAAATATGACAAATACACTGCCGTTCCTTTGTGTTAAGTCTGTGCTTTGTTTGTGTTGTGTTAAGTCTGTGCTTTGTTTGTGTCCAGAATACATTTTCCACGCCCCCCGCCTTGTCAAAATCCCCCCGCCTTGTCAAAATCTCCCCAAACTTGTCCCATACGTTTGTGCTGGGAATTTGTTTGTCAAACTATTATAGTTTTTATGTTACCTGTTATCATTTTATGTTATTACCATTTTATAATTCCTAATCAGCCCCCCCACTTTGTCAACATCTCCCCAAAACGTGCCCCATACATTTGTGCGGTTCATATTTTGCAATTTTTTTTTATTATGTTGATTACAAAACCCAAAACCAGTGAAGTTGGCACGTTGTGTAAATCGTAAATAAAAACAGAATACAATTGTCGGAATAATTGTATCTAAGTTATCACGTTATGTTCCCGGCAAGCAGACAAAAGCTGTCTTTGATCTTACCAATGAAAAGGCTTGTAAAACTTCACTGTGTACGATGGGAAGCGACATGAATGTGTCAGTTTCTTTGATCTATTATAATGCACAGGAAGATTTTGTCTTGACCCGAGATCTACAAAGCGGAGAGGAAGCAGGACCTGACCCCCCTCCAGGCACCTTTTCTTTTAACTGTTTTGTAACCAAAGGTAACGGCTGTTTACGACCCCCCTTCCTTTAGAAACAGCTGTTGCCATGTAATCAGGGAAAGTTCAAATAAAAGAGGAGGCGTGTGACCTTTCGTCAGAGTGTGGTGGAAGACTGTCCAAAGAGTACAGCCCAGACGTTTCTCCTCAATGAGCTAAATTGAATTATGTCTCTGTTTAATTCCTTGCTTCTTGTCTGTTTAATAGTAACATCTGTATTTGAACCTGCCAACAATGATTTGCAAATCTTTTTCAACCTATATTCAATTGAATAGACTGTAAGACAAGATATTTAACGCTGGAACTGGAAAACTTTGTTATTTTTTGCAAATATTAGCTCATTTGAAATGTGATGCCTGCCACATGTTTCAAAAAAGCTGGCACAAGTGGCAAAAAAGACTGAGCAAGTTGAGGAATGCTCGTCAAACACTTTTTTGGAACATTCCACAGGTGAACAGGCTAATTGGGAACAGGTGGGTGCCATGATTGGGTAAAAAAGCAGCTTCCATGAAATGCTCAGTCATTCACAAACAAGGAGGGGGCGATGGCTTTGTATTATCTACATCTAAGCCACGTTCAAACCAGTGTGGGTGACACTGGGAGCAAGGTGGGTAAAGTGTCTTGCCCAAGGACACAGCGGCAGAGACCGGGATGGTGGAAGCTGGAATCAAACCTCTACCATCCGAGCCAAGCTGCCCCCCACCCCCACAACACACGTTTTTCACAGCACTAAGCAGCACAAACCAATGGTAGTGTTACTCTTGACATTTGCAATGATAAAAGGGGGCCAACTTGACATAGATGACGTCGAGAACTGTTTAGTTTCATCCTTGTTGAGTTTGGCTGCATAGCACCGAATTTAGCGTTGTCTTATCTACATTGTTGATTCGTCTAAATTCCTCGCTGTGGAACAAAAAGCCTGAACCAGGTGGTTCACAGACACAAAAGTACCAGTAGAGCGGAAAAACAAGTTGACTTGTTATGCTTATTTGTGTGTCATTGTATACATTAAACCAGAGGTGTCAAAGGGGTTTTCACTGAGGGCCACATCACAGTTATGTTTGGCCCCAGAGGGCCACTTCTAACAGTGAGTACTATTATTGCACCATTTTTTAATGCATTTTTTTTGTAGATTTTTAAAAAATGTAAAATGTAAAAAAAAAAAGAAGGTAAGTTTCAATAATATCACCTCAAAATGTAGTGCATTTTATTGTAAATGGAAAAACAGTACTGCTGTTTTTATGGTACAAAAAAAAGAAAAAAAGAAGCAGCTCAGTTGCCAGAATTTTACTTTAAAATGTCCTTTTTTTTACTCAAAATTAAAAAAAATGCAATTTTACAGTAAAATGTTGGCACCTGAGCTGCTTTTTTATTTTACAATTAAAAAAACACATTTTTCTATTCTAAAACAAATAACAGCTCAGTTGCCAGAATTTTACAGTAAAATGTACATTTGTTTTTTTACTCAAAATAAAAAAAAATGCAATTTTACAGTAAAATGTTGGCACCTGAGCTGCTTTTTTATTTTTTTAACATTAAAAAAAATAGTTTTACTGTAAAAAATGTTATCTTTTATTTTGAGTAAAACAACAAATTAAAATTTGACATTAAAATTCTAAAAAAAAATAGCAGCTCAGTTGACAGAATTACTGTAAAATTTAATTTTGTTTTTTAAAATTAAAAAAAAAAAGAAGCTATTTTACAGTAAAAAAAAAAGCAGCTCAGTTGCCAGAATTTTACTGTAAAATTTACATTTGTTTTTTTTACTCAGAATTTAAACAAAAAATGTAATTTTACAGTAAAATTTTGGCACCTGAACTGCTTTTTTTTGTTTTGTTTTTACCATTAAAAACAGCATTACTGTTTTTACTGTTTGTACTGGCCTTTACAGTAATATGCCAAAAAATCTACAGTTGTTGATTTGGGGTAAAACAAACAAAAAAACAAGCTGGCAGCTCAGTTGTCAGAATTTTACTGTAAAATTTACTTTTGTTTTTTTACTCAAAATTTTAAAAAAATGCAATTTTAAAATATTTTACCTGAGCTGCCAGCTTTTTTTTATTTATTTTTTTTTACCCCAAATCAACAACTGTAGATTTTTCGGCGTATTACTGTAAAAGCCAAACGACAGCACAGTTCATTACAGTAAAAAAAGTACTGTTATTTTAATTTCTGAAAAAAAAAATGCTGTAAAAACCACAGTAAATTTCACAATTTTACCATTGAATCGATTGCTAATTTTATGTTGTTATGCAATTTGATTGATAACTTGCTTTGAAATCATTATTAGTATTTACTTTTATTTAAAAATGGATAATAAAATTGTGCATAATTAGACAATATCTAAGTTAACATAATTTGCGATTACATGGAGTACATTTTTTTTTTCTCCCAAAATAGAAAGAATACATTTAGTATTCAGTACTTTATTGATACATATTATGTCCAGGCTTTCGAGGGCCAAATAAAATGAAGTGGCAGGCCACATCTGAGTTTGACACCTGTGCATTAAACCATATGTAACTGTCCGCAAAGTATGTAAAATTCACGAAATACCACAAATTCAGTCAGCCATTATGAATATTCCGCTCCGAATACCTTCGGCTATTTTCGGACATTGACATCACTGGAGGAGCACTTCTGCACTTTGACCATATTATTAGGTCAGTCATACTGGAAATACATTTGAAAGAGATGTGCTGTTTATCATTCACAATCCTTATGTAAGACAAGAACACATATGTTTTGCTTTATTTATGCATTCAAAATGGTAAATAAATAGCCTACAATTAAGTCAACAGATAGGAGGGTCCTCTGTTGCGCTCATTATACTCTCAAATATGAGTGATATTGTTATTATAAGCGCTAACGCAGACGGACTATTTTTGCGCCGCATTGCTTTCGCTGCTATTGACACACTGAGCCCGACGGCTGCTTCTGCTTGGTCTCAAACTTGCTCAAAGTAAATTCTAGATTATAATTTATGCATCTCTCACCTGGTAGTTGACAAATGTGGCCATGGATCGACAGGCTGGTCCACTTTCACGTCCCCGAGGTGGCAAAATGGACCCCAAAAGACGCTTCCTGAAGGAACTTTTTTTTCACCCTTTGAGGATTGCGATTGAATCTTCATTTAAATGTGAGCGTCCCTTTGGTCGGCATCCCTGCGAGAGTGGAAATATCACAATAAGTGCTTGTTGTATTATGGTTTGTTATGGTTAGTTTATAGGATGCTGCGGATGCTTTAGTGACACAATGAAACTGCATCCATCACTTGGCTTCTGAAACGTATTGCTCATCCTCTTTGTGTTCGGGCTCAAAATTATAAGGCTCTGGATCATAGTCTTCCAAAAGTAATCGTCGTTGGCTCTCACAAAGTCTGCTTGATGAGCCTTGTTGTTGATGGGGAAGGGATCTGTGGCTCTTAAAGATTCGTCACGGATCACATGGGGGTGTAAAGCAAAAAAATAAATAAATTATGCAACAGTTAGTACTCAGCTAAAGTTGGAGTCCAAACAATTCAGAATACCAACGACAACACAATTCTTAATTATGATTCTGAATCAAATCGAAATGTTTACGTCATACGTTAGACCAGTTTCTGTAACCTTTTTGAAAATGGGTTATTATGATCTATATTCCAAAAATTATATATCGAGAATAGCTTTGAATCGAGAAAATCGATTCCGATTGAAATAGTCACCCTAAGGATCGAAACCGCGTTGATTGGTGAGTTGTTGTAAGATTCACATCCCCATACTTGCCAACCTTGAGACCTCCGATTCTGGGAGGGGGGGGGGGGGGTGTGGGTGGGGGTGGGGGGGGGGGTGTGGCGTGGTCGGGCGGGGGCGGGGATGTGGTTGGGGGCGTGGTTAAGAGTGGAGGTGTATATTTACAGCTAGAATTTACCAACTTGAGTATTTCATATATATATATATATATATATATATATATATATATATATATATATATATATATATATATATATATATATAAAATAGACTTTCAGTGAATTCTAGCTATATATATATTATATATATATATATATATATATATATATATATATATATATATATATATATATACATATATATATATATATATTTATCTTATTATACATATCAATAAAAAATATTTGAATTTCAGTGTTCCGGAGGCTATCCAGTAGATGGCAGTATTGTCCTGTTTAAGAGTTGTCACAACATTGCTGTTTACGGCAGACAAACTGCTTTACGGTAGACGAAAACCTGACTGCTGTTGTGTGTTACCGCGCTGGGAGGACGTTAATGAAACTGCCTAACAATAAACCCACATAAAAAAAACAAGAATTCGCCCTCGATCATTCTACAGTTATAGTGTGATTGGGTAGGCACACTGTTTATATCGTGGGAAAGCGGACGTGAAAACAGACTGTCGCCGCTGTCCCCAGTCAGGTCCGCATGGAGCTGGAGGGGGCGTGGCCTCCAGCTCCGGCTGAATTCCGGGAGATTTTCGGGAGAAAATTTCTTCCGGGAGGTTTTCGGGAGAGGGGCTGAATTCCAGGAGTATCCCGGAAAATCCGGGAGGGTTGGCAAGTATGCATCCCGAACACGTAGCATAGCAGAAATGACATACGACGACCCAGCGATCAGCAAACGCTGCGCATGAACCAAAATAGTTGTTGCTGCCAAGGGTTGAAAACAGGAAATGGAGAATACAAAATAAAAGTGACAGGAAATGTCAAGTTCTTTAGGTATTTTCACAGCCGTGCCCAAACTTGAAAGGGCCAGTTGGACTCAAGAAGGACTCAAAGGGACAACTCAATCCTCTTTCCTTGTGATTTATTGATGTTTGATTTGAAACAATAAAATAAAATGGATTATCAGTGTAAATGAATGGATGAACAGAATGATTAGTCGAATAGGTTGATAACCTTAACCAAACAGAAAAAAACCCACAGTGTTTCATAAACATACAACATAGTACATGCTTTGCTTTTCTTTTAAATCAATCCAACCAAAATTAATTTCCACTGATAGGGCTTAGGTTTAAGAATAAACTTAAATATTTCCAACAATATGAATGAAATTCGATTTAAACAATCCATCCTAATTATAAGAATACACTTAAACATCACTGATAACTTTTTAAATTTACTTTCTCCCCAGTAGTGATGGGTCCGGCAACACCGATGCATCGGCGCAAGCGTCGAGCTCATAGAGCAACACCCTGTGTCGGTGCGCGTACCGCTTTTAGAAAGTCACGTGACCGACCATGCGCTGTTTCGGTCATGTGACCGATACGCCAACTGTGTTGCACTGACGCCTCTTCTGTGCCCTGTGAGCAGGTCTTTTCTACAGCCGGAGAAATAATAACTAAGAAGAGAAATCGTCTGAAATTTAATATGTTGGAAAAACGTTTTTTTTTTAATAAAAATGTGTGAAAAAAATAAATAAATAAGAAAAAAAAAATCCCAGTCCACAAGCATCCTCATTCACAACACGTTCTTAGATTTCCATGTTATGATTAGAGATGATAAATGCTTTAAAATGTAATATCGGAAATTATCGTTATTGTTTTTTTTATTATCGGTATCGTTTATTTTTATTGTTTATTAAATAATCATAAAAAACACAAGAAACACTTACAATTAGTGCACCAACCCAAAAAACCTCCCACCCCCCCTCATTCACACAAAAGGGTTGTTTCTTTCTGTTATTAATATTCTGGTTCCTACATTATATATCAATATATATCAATACAGTCTGCAAGGGATACAGTCCGTAAGCACAAATGATTGTGCGTGCTGCTGCTCCACTAATAGTACTAACCTTTAACAGTTAATTTTACTCATTTTCATTAATTACTAGTTTCTTTGTAACTGTTTTTATATTGTTTTACTTTATTTCTTATTTAAGAAAATGTTTTTAATTTATCTTTTGTAATTTTTTTAAAAAGGAACTTATCTTCACCACACCTGGTTGTCCAAATTAGGCATAATAATGTGTTAATTCCACGACTGTATATATCGGTATCGGTAATTAAGAGTTGGACAATATCGGAATATCGGATATCGGCAAAAAGCCATTATCGGACATCCCTAGTTAATGTTCACATTATTTATTGAGTGTATCTAAAAAAGATAAAAATATATTTTTATTTAAATGAAGATATGAAATAATCCTAAATGAAATACAATGACTTGGTTTATATTATTGTATATACTAGGTCATAAAATCAGTGTCAGTTGAGTCGCTCCATAGGTTGCCTGTAGGGATTTTTAATGTCCAGCAGATGTCAGTATTTAGTGACACAGTATCAATACAGTTTTGCAATGTGTCGAAACGCTTCATGACGCCTCATCAACCCATCACTAGAATACACTTGAACATCACTGATAACTTTTTAAATGTACTTTCAGTCAACTTAAACAATTTTGCAAACATCAGTGAAATTATATTCTTTAAACATTCTCTCCAGTGAAATGATCTTCTCTCCCTCGGTTTCCTCACCAGTTGTGTCTTCTGAGTCCACACAGGAGCTGTCTTCCTTCCTCTTAGCATGTCAAAAAGGGGTGACTGACTGACTGAAACTCAAACATTTCTGAGCAGGTGAACAGGTGCATTCAATCAAACCAATCTGTTGGAAGCAGGTGGAGTTGTTCAGCCCTCAGCTCTCACTGTTGCCCCTTCAGGCCTGGAGTGTGCTCTGCAAGTCAGTGGTGTTTGCGCTGCTCTGTACTTTGACTTGAATAGACAAACCCAAAAAAAAAAAAAAGACTATACTGTCCAAAATAGAATTATTGTATATTTAGGGATGTTCCAATTGTATGCGACCGATCCCGATACCAATCATCATTCGATACCATTACCGACACTGATCCCATGTATGAACTGTCAACTTTTAAATTTCAATAGCACACAATAACTATACAAAAGCAAACTACTATCTACTACTCTTTTAAAGCCTTTGTTTTTTTTCCTCGGAACTAAATAAAAAAAAACAAAAAAGATTTTGAGAAAATAAAAATATCAACATAATCACTCGAATATCAATCACATACTGATACTGCCTTTGATATCGGCAACACCAATGCATGGCTGGATCCGCCCTTCTCTTTCGTGCCAAGTACTGACCGTGACAATGCTGACACACCAACACTGGCTGTTATATTATCCTCTATCTAGACTCTTATTTTGTTAATTTCCTTTGAATATCTGCTGCAATGTGCTTCCATTGACACTTCTTAAACTTAACCAGGTACTTTTTTTTCTTGGTGTTACGTTAGCTATTAGCATGTCCGCTCCTGGCTTGCTCTCAGTGTGTAACATGTTTTGCCTTGTCTTCCAGTGATAATAGTAGACCGATTCCGATACCAATCATTATTCGATACCATTACCGATACTGATCCCATGTATTAACTGTCAACTTTTACATTTCAATAGCACACCAATAACTATACAAAAGCAAACTACAATCTACCACTCTTTGTTTTTTTCCTCGGAAATAAATAAAACAAACAAAAAAGATTTTGAGATAATAAAAATATCAACATAATCACTTGAATATCAATCACATACTGATACTGCCTTTGATATCGGCAACACCAATGCATGGCTGGATCCGCCCTTCTCTTTCGTGCCAAGTACTGACCGTGACAATGCTGACACACCAACACTGGCTGTTATATTATCCTCTATCTAGACTCTTATTTTGTTAATTTCCTGTGAATATCTGCTGCAATGTGCTTCCATTGACACTTCTTAAACTTAACCAGGTACTTTTTTTTCTTGGTGTTACGTTAGCTATTAGCATGCCCTCTCCTGGCTTGCTCTCAGTGTGTGCAACATGTTTTGCCTCGTCTTCCAGTGATAATAATACTTGATAGTTATACTCAAGATACTAAGAAATGCAGTTTATTGCCATAATGGAGGTGATTATTATTAGCTGAAAATGGGCATATTATAGATATAGTTGCAGATGGTGATTAATCATGATTAATTAATAAATAAATAAAAATCAGATGTATATATATATATATATATATATATATATATATATATATATATATATATATATATATATATATATATATATATATATATATATATATATATATTTACAGTGTGTATGTATGTGTATGTGTGTGTGTATGTATATATATGTATCTGTTTAGATTTTTTTTTTTTTTCTGATTATTATTATTATTAATGTATTATTATTAATTTTTTTGTTTATTTAATTGATGTATTTGTAGATACTACTTTGTTTTTTTTGCTGTTCCTTTCTTTTTTTGGGAGGGGGGGGGGTGGTATGGTTGGGATATAAACAAAACATATTTTGACATTTAGGGCAGACAACAGATATATGATGTATGTGAATATGATGTAATGGATAGGAATGTCTGATGCTGGATGTCAATAATAAAAAAAAAATTATACAAAATAATAATAATAATCTGAATTATATTCTTAATCATTAAAAGCCTCCCAAAAAACACTACATTTTTAACCCAATGCAATGCAATGCGGTTTGATTTAGCGTGATACACACTAGTAACATATGCATGTTTATTTCTTCAATTTTAGTGTGCTAACTGAGTGCTTTTTGGCAGATTGATTTTGTTCGTCCACTCCTCCTCAATCATCAGCATTCTTGTAAAAAGTTGAAACTTTCTCTGCCATGCATGAATCACACGGACGCTGTAAACCGCGGCCATCTGGACACTTTATGCACTGTAAAAACAAAGTAAACGCATGGAATTTTGCAGACGCTCATGCAAAAAAACCCAAACTCTCGTTAAAGAGTGATTTAGCTTTTAACGGCTCTGCTTTAATTGTGCTCGTACGCCATTGATTGAAAACGAGCATGCTTACAATCTTTGTAAGGCATAGTGATGTAATCAATGGGCTGGATCCTCGGGGTGTCAAAAACTTGTAACTAAGACTCAGACCATCTGCTTCCCC
>NC_084758.1:29132152-29144652 GCF_033978785.1 Entelurus aequoreus
ACTGTATATAAATATATAGATACTGTATATACATACTACACATACATACATACATACATACATACATACATACATACATACATACATACATATATATATACACACACATATACACACATGTATACACATACATACATACACAATGTTATGATAATATTAAAAGCTTTATTGTAAGCAAAATGTATATATGATATTTTATCTACAGTATAATCAGTGGCCTAGTGGTTAGAGTGTCCGCCCTGAGATCGGGAGGTTGGAAGTTTAAACCCCGGCCGAGTCATACCTAAGACTATAAAAATGGGACCCATTACTTCCCTGCTTGGCACTCGGCATCAAGGGTTGGAATTGGGGGTTAAATCACCAAAAATGATTCCGGGCGCAGCCACCGCTGCTGCTCACTGCTCCCCTCACCTCCCAGGGGGTCAAATGCAGAGAATAATTTTGCCACACCTAGTGTGTGTGTGTGATAATCATTGGTACTTTCACTTAAATGATGCACACTCCTGCTGCCATCTAATATCCTGGAACTGAAACTGCATGCAAAGTCTACTATATAATACAGTATAGTACTTGCAAATTAGATATGTTAAATAAAAAAATATATTTTAACAATCAATTTAACACATTTGAACACACAAAAGTACAGTTGAGTATGTTTATTGATTCCCACGTACCGGTAAATTGCTCTCGTATGGATTCAAATGTGAACGGTCCCCATGTTCAGCCATGCACCTGCACAACACAGCCGACTCATAACATGACAGGAATGTGATTCCAAAACATTTCAGAATAGATACAAAGACTTAAAATGATCCAACAGTCTAACCCACGGCACCCATGTGTCATTTCATCAATGCGATCACTCCTCTAGTGATCAAGTCAACTTTCAGTGCAGGAACAACCAGCGGGACTCCAAATAAGAGTGAAAATAATCCTCAAGGTCAGAGAAGTTGCAGTAATAAAGCAGTATGGACACCATAGGACGGGCCGTGACTTGAATGTTCAGCAGGAGTCAAGTCAAGTCCATCACAGCACGACTGACCCGGTGTGTGAGTGCGCCCTTTGTTGATTTCCTACAGCAGTGTTATTCAACCTTTTTTGAGCCGAGGCACATTTTTTGCGTTGACAAAATGCGGAGGCACACGACTAGCAGAAATCACTAAAAAAACAAAACTCAGTTGACAATAAAAAGTCGTTGTCGCAATTGTTGGATATGACGTTAAACCAGGGGTGTCCAAAGTGCGGCCCCGGGGGCCATTTGCGGCCTGCAGGTCATTTTTTAACGGCCCCACGGCACATTTTAAAAATACGTTTGAAAAAAATGTAAAACATAAAAAGTGGTATAAAAGAGCAAACGGGTGAAATGTAACAAGAACATGTTGCAATGTACAATACAAAATCAATGTCATTATGAATTATTGACCTATTCAAGGCTCCAATTACATCACATTAAATATTCCACTTTGAGATATTTTTTGGGGGCAAATGTTGCATATTTTGTGCTTGCCATGTAAAAAACTGAGCGTTTTTTTTTTTTAAAGAAGGGCCTAAAACAAACAAACAAAAAACATAAACAACAATAAAACTTATAATTGACGGATAGATCTGAAGTTGATCTCGAGACTATTGTGAAAAGTAAAAAAAAAATGTATAATTTATTTTGTAACACTTTAATGAGTAGGACCCTTTTGGATCCCCTATTATTTTAGTGTGATTTGTTTTTAAGTATCATTGCTCAACAAATAATAATTAATTAAAATCAAAGGTGTTATTGACCTTTTTAAGGCTCCAATTATTATATAATCTCAAATATTCCACTTAAAAATGTTATTGGGTGAAAATATTGCATATTTTGTGTTTTTTCCATAAAAAAAACATGGTTTTCTTTGACAAAAAGAGCATACAACTTAAATCTTTAAAAACGTTATATTGACAGATAGACCTAATGTTGATCTAGAGATACAAAATTTGAATAAAAATCAAAATAATAATACTGAATAATGACACATTTTTAATATTTTTTTGACCAAAACCCTTTGGGGTCCCCGGGATCAAGCCTGAGTGGAGGCCTAAATGTATCTTTTTTATACATATATTGTATTGGTTTTTTTAAATAAATGGCCCCCGCTTGCTTTGATTTTTCAGTGTGCGGCCCTCAGTGGAAAAAGTTTGGACACCCCTGCTTTAAACCATAACCAAGCATGCACCACTATAGCTCTTGTCTCAAAGTAGGTGTACTGTCACCACCTGTCACATCACACCCTGACTTATTTAGACTTTTTTGCTGTTTTCCTGTGTGTAGTGTTTTACTTCTTGTCTTGCACTCCTATTTTGGTGGCTTTTTCTCTTTTTTTGGTATTTTCCTGTAGCAGTTTCATGTCTTCCTTTGAGTGATATTTCCCGCATCTACTTTGTTTTAGCAATCAAGAATATTTCAGCTGTTTTAATCCTTCTTCGTGCGGACATTGTTGATTGTCATGTCATGTTCGGATGTACATTGTGGACGCCGTCTTTGCTCCACAGTAAGTCTTTGCTGTCGTCCAGCATTCTGTTTTTGTTGACTTTGTCGCCAGTTCAGTTTTAGTTTCGTTCTACATAGCCTTCCCTAAACTTCAATGCCTTTTCTTAGGGGCACTCACCTTTTCTTTATATTTGGTTTAAGCATTAGATACATTTTTACCTGCACACTGCCTCCCGCTGTTTCCGACATCTACAAAGCAATTAGCTACCGGCTGCCACCTACTGATATGGAATAGTATTACACGGTTACTCTGCCGAGCTCTAGACAGCACCGACACTCAACAACAACACATCATTTGCAGACTATAATTACTGGTTTGCAAAAAATATTTTTACCTCAAATAGGTCAACTTAGATTATCTCCCACGGCACACCAGACTGTATCTCACGGCACACTAGTGTGCCACGGCACAGCGGTTGAAAAACACTATCCTAGAGGATGCGGGTCGTCCTCGACTAAAAACGACCTCCGGCGCCATGAGACCCGGAAAGCCGTGCCTGGCCCGCGCGCCCCGCCTATCAAACAAGGCCTGACATTATCACTGATGACACATCACTGGGTCAATAAGAGACAAGTGCCTCCCCCCAGACCAATCGGCTCACTTCATCAATCACGGCGAGTCGCGGCCCCTGACGACGACGCTCACCTTGGAGTTTGCCGTCTGCGGGGTTTAACGGCAAAACAGCGGGTGAACTAATTGAGTATCTCAGAGGGCTGTTGCACACCGATTATTTCAGATGGATGCCGGGAGATCAAATCATCACATCGACGACTGTGTGGTAATCTGTGGACGTGCGTGACAGTCACGGGTCGGCCTCGTGCCTGCTGATAACATCGATGACACACTTCTCTTAACTCTCATCTCTGTGCGATGCAATTCGACAGATTCAAATGATTACCACAACAAGATCTCATTTCTCCAGCAACATCTCTCTCGCCTCATCCCCGTATGGCAGTTAGTCAACTGGCGGCCCACGGGCCACGACCGACCCGCCAAACATCACCCAAATAGACTCGATGAAAGCATTACAACTCGGGTTGATCATGTATGCGGTACCCCAGCCACACCACAGGGGGCAACAGCATATGTGTCACAATAAAGCAGCAGCGGGGTGAGTAGAAGAAGACTACGCATACGTCTGCTCACGGATCTCCGAGCCAGCCTAGCCCCTCTTGGACTTCCGCCTCTTGCTCGACACTCCCGGTAACACTCAGCAGTTGATTCCCACACATAGTCACACACCATACACTTTTGAATTTATTACACACTTCATTTTATTATTTATATATATTGTGCATATATATAAATAAATAGAGCTTAACGACATCCCTCCTGTCTGTGCCGTCTCCTTCCCCTGTACACCCATAACAAAAATGTAGTTTTTTTTATTACAACATTTATGAAAAGGGTCTAATTATGAAAACTGTTGTCCAGTTGTTATAGTTTGTTTTTTGGTAACATTTCTAAGGATCATTTACAGGTTTGATATTAAGTTGTAAATACAGTTGTAAGTCCAAGATGTTAGATGGCAGTAGTGTATAGTTGATGTGTTTTGTTTTTTGTTGTGCCCTAAAACGTTTCAATACTGTACGAATTGTACTCATCACGCATCAGCTTTTTGATTGCAAAGTGCATCTTAGTTTAGTTTTCATGAACACATTTGGGGGTCGTTAGAATAATTATGTATAATTTATCACACAACTCTTATGCTTAAAGGCCGTTGCTATAGTTATTATCAATTGTGCTGAAGTTGTACTTTTCTATCTGTGCAAAGGGACAACTTGAAATCTTGGATTGCGAGTCGTCTCATATCAGTGTTTGTGTCCAGACCCGGCCTGCTGACTGCCAAGGGCAAACATCGAGTACCTTGACGCAGACAAAGCAGAGACAGGGCGATAGCCCGAGTGTCAGCACATTTCCATTTCTGAATAATCATATATTGTGTGTAACTTAGGCTGCTGATATGACCCCCGTTACTTCAGAAGCAGCCTCAGTGATGCAACCAGGGAACTCCCGAATAAACAGTGGAGCACGTGAGCTGTGCCTTAGAGCGTAGGTTGGAACTGTAACTGAGTGTACAGCCCAATACGTCTCTCCTCATTGAGCAAAATTGAACTCTGTCTCTGCATGATTCCTTGCTTCTTGTCTGTTTAATAAATGTCATCAGTGTTTGAACCTGACAGGGTGTTGAAATCGCCATGTAAAATCGCTAATGCTAATTTGGTACCCACCCCTATTCTACACAGGAGCACTCTCATGTTTTTAGGGATTTGCAGCAAAAATGTTCACCATGTCTGTTTTTTGTGTGCCTCCTATTGGCGATGTTGCCCCCCTTTTTTTTTTCTAGTTGCCATGGTTGCCAGGAGAAGGCGAGAGTGACTGAGCGCAACCGTTTGTAATCAACACACCATATTTAGTATGATCACTCACACCTCTGAGCGTGGAATCTTTCCACGGTACTTCCACCACATTGTGTCCTCACTAGTGCATCTCTTACTCCAAGCTGAGTCATTCCGCTAAGTTATCTCCAGCTTAGCCCTTGTGAGTTTTTTGTTTGTACAAACCCCAAAACCAGTGAAGTTAGCACGTTGTGTGAATCGTAAATACAAACAGAATACAATGATTTGCAAATCCTCTTCAACCTGTATTCAATTGAAAAGACTGCAAAATCAAGATCATCATCATCATCATTTTTATTTATCTCCTTCATTGATGTGCATCTTTGATAGACAATTATACCACAATTATTCAGTTACACCGTTACACACCAATGCCTGAGAAGGAGCAGGATGAAGAAAAATCTTATATTTTCCTGCCCCCTTCACATAATACATAGTCTTACTTAATGATATGTGAACCAACAATTACATCCAAATATAACGAAAACAAAACAAAACAAAACAAAACAAAAAAAAACACAAGTGCAAAACTTCATGAAGTACAAACCGAACAAAAATACAAAAGAAGTAATATACAGGTACACCTCACAGGATGATACAAAACAGATACAAAACCAGGCAAAAAACAAGTAAATTAATAAATATAAAGCAAAATGTAAACACTTATGGCTGTCCATATGATTTTATTGTTCTGTCTTTATATATTTTTTTCAATTTGAATATATTTTTACAATCTTTTATCTCATTATAAAGAGAATTCCATAGTTTAACCCCTACCACTGATATACACATTTGTTTTAAAGTTGTCCTTGAATACTGATGTTGGAAATGACCTTTTCTTCTATGCTCTTCATTCTCAGAAGTGATGACAAACATTTTTTGTAAATTTGCTGGTAATGTTTTGCTTTTAGCCTTAAACATGACACATAATGTCTGTAACTTTACTAGCTCCTGTAATTTCAATAAACCTGAATTAATGAATAATATGTTAGTGTGTTCTAAGTAATCTACTTTATGAATAATCCTTATAGCTCTTTTCTGTAGTTGATACAATGCCTTTATGTTACTCTTATATGTGTTCCCCCACACTTCCACACAGTAGTTGATATATGGCAATATAAGTGCACAATACAATATACGCATTGCCCTATAATCTAACACATATTTTACCTTATTTAATATAAAAATACTCTTAGACATCTTTTTCCGCAGATGTGCAATATGAGATTTCCATGTCAGACCGTCATCCAGTATCACTCCTAAAAATCTAAGTTCAGAAACCCTTTCAATATCTATTCCATTTATTGACAATTTGATCGTTTCCTCCCTTTTCCTCTTACAAAAAATCATGAACTTTGTTTTTTCTACATTTAATGATAATTTATTGGCATCAAACCATCTCTTAAGTTTAATCATTTCCTGTTCAATAATTTTTGATAATGCTTTTAAGTCGTGTCCCGAACTATAAAAGTTGGTGTCGTCCGCAAATAATACAAATTTCAATAACTTTGATACCTCACATATATCATTAATATATAAAATAAACAATTTTGGTCCCAAAACCGAACCTTGTGGAATTCCACATTCAATCCTCATTTGTTCAGATGTATTACCCATAAAATCCACAAACTCTTGTCTATTATCTAAATAACTTCTTAGCCAGTCTAAAACTACTCCTCTCACACCAAATGAATACAACTTGGACAATAATATAGAATGATCTATAGTATCAAATGCTTTTTTAAGATCGATAAATACCCCTATAGTGTATTTCTTATTATCAGTTGCTGTTGCTATATCCTCAATTATATTCATTACAGCTGAAGCAGTGGATCTATTGGTCCGGAATCCATACTGGCTCTCACTCAACAGCATGTTCTTTTCAATAAAACTATCTAATTTTTTTACAAATATTTTTTCAATTATTTTAGAAAATTGTGACAGTAGTGACACTGGTCTGTAATTAGTGAATCTATGTTTATCTCCCGTTTTAAAGAGTGGAATTACCTTTGCTACCTTCATTTTATTTGGAAAGGTCCCTGTTTGAAAAGAAAGATTAAAAATATAACAAAGAGGTTTGATGATACAGTCAATAGTCTTTTTTACAATTATCATGTCTATACCATCACTGTCTGTTGATGTCTTATTTTTCAGTTTTGTTACCACCGATACAATTTCATTTTCACTAACATCTCCTAGAAGCATGGACTGTAGCACTTTGCTTCCCCCTCTCCATCCACTCTGTATATCTTTATGTTCTCCAATACTCTCTGCCAATTTGGGTCCAACATTCACAAAAAAAGAATTGAATCCGTTTGCCACTTCATTCATATTTGTTATCATCTTATTATCCTCATTGATAAAATGGCTTGGTGGGTTTGTAGGCCCAGATGTTTTTCCTATTACCTTGTTCAGAATATTCCAAGTTCCTTTGATATTGTTTTTATTTTTTTCTAGTAAATTATTATAATATTCTCTTTTTGCTTGTCTCATTATTGTTATCAATTTGTTTTTGTAAACCTTATATTTTGTTTCAGCATCCTTTGTTTTTACTTTTATGAAATCTCTATAAAGTTTGTTTTTCTTTTTACAAGCATTCTGTAGTCCCTTTATAATCCAAGGCTTTTTATTGTAGCTGTCTCTTTGTTTCCATACATTCGGACAATGCTTTTCATACAATGATAAATATATATTAAGAAAAGCCTCATATGCAGCATTTGCTTCTCCCCCATACACCTCATTCCAGTCTGTTTCAAATAAGTCCTTCCTAAACCTATTTATTGCCTCTTCAGTTCTTTTCCTTACATATCTATGAGTTTTTTCCTCCCTCTTTTTATCAATTGGACAGTCATAAGTAAGAAACACAGGTAAGTGGTCACTTATATCATTAATTACTAGTCCACTTTTTATATTATTTTTTATGTCATTTATAAAGATGTGATCAATTAACGTTGCACAATTTGTCGTTATTCTACTGGGTTTGGTGATCAATGGATAAAGCCCTCTACTATATACCACATCCAAGAAGTCTCTTGTTGATTTATTTCTGGGTGAGCTTAGCAGGTCTATGTTATAGTCGCCACACATGACAAATGTTTTATTTTCCTTCACCTTACACAATAATTCTTCCAAACTATCATTAAATGCTTCTACTTTAGACCCAGGTGTCCTATACATACACGTAACAATAACATTTCTCTTCTTTTCTATTTCTACCTCTACAGTTACACATTCAAATAAATCATCAATTACCACTGTCATACATTCCACAGGTCTACATTTCAATTCACAGTCAACAAACAGGGCCACACCTCCTCCCTTCTTGTTTCTTCTACTACAGTGATACAACTCATACCCGTCAATGGAGAAATCGATACCTCTGTCTTTATCGATCCATGTTTCAGAGAGTGCTATTATTTTGAATTTGCCATTTAGAGTCTTCAGGTATTCGTCAATCTTTGAGAAATTTGCATATAAGCTTCTACAGTTGAAATGTATTAAAGAAAATGTATTATCTAAACTAACATTGTCATTGAATTGTTCCTCGGTGTAGTAGTCACATGTAGCATTAGATACTTAATATACTTAAGATACTTAACATGTTTCAAAAAATCTGGCAGAAGTGGAAAAAAAGTTGAGGAATGCTTATCATACACTTATTTGGAACATCCCACAGGTGAACAGGCTAATTGGGAAAAGGTGGCTGCCATGTTTGGATATAAAAGCAGCTTCCATGAAATGCTCAGTCATTCACAAACAAGGATGGGGCGAGGGTCACCACTTTGTCAACAAATGCATGAGCAAATTGTCGATCAGTTTACGAACAACATCTCTCAAGGAGCTATTGCAAGGAATTTAGGGATTTCACCACCTACGGTCCGTAATATCATCAAAAGGTTCAAAGAATCAGGAGAAATCCCTGCACGTAACATTGAATGCCCGTGACCTCTGTCTGGACTGGAGCCTGCAGTGCCTCAGACTGGAAGTCTCTCCAGAGAGTGGTGAGGACGGCGGAAAAGATCATCAGGACTCCTCTTCCGCTTATCCAGGAGATCGCAAAAAGCCGCTGCCTGACCAGGGCTCAGAAAATCTGCAGGGACTCCACCCACCCCCACCGAGGACTGTTCTCACTGCTGGACTCTAGAAAGAGGTTCCGTAGCCTCCGTAGCAGAACCTCCGGGTTCTGTAACAGCTTCTTCCCTCAAGCCATAAGACTCTTGAACGTATCATAATAATCCCCTCAATTCCCCCAAAAACAGATTAACTGGCTGGAATATAAAGACAATATAACATACATCCATAAATGTGGATGCTTATGCAAAAGTGCAATATATTTATCTGTACAGTAATCTATTTATATCTGCACCTTATTGCTCTTTTATCCTGCACTACAACCAGCTAATGCAACAACATTTTGTTCTTATCTGTACTGTAAAGTTCAAATTTGAGTGACAATAAAAAGGAAGTCTATATCTAAGTCTAAATCTAAGTCTAACAGCATGTCCATAAAACACTTAGCAGTATCTTATCTTGTGTTCCTGGACTGAGTGAGAACTAAACTGTAGCTTTGCTCGGAGTTTAAAGGCAAATACAGCAGCGATGTTCTTTGGGGGGAAAAGTATGACAATCGACAAACTGTCCAAGGACCAATCTTGCGAAGAGCTCTCTTTGAAAAGGTTCAATCAGCCGGCAGTTCGTTAGGGTCCACAGACGTGTATCCACACTGCAAAAACTGAGTAATATTAAATATCTCAAATAAGGGTGATATTTGCTTATTTTCTGTTTGATAAGATAATTCTTCTCACTAAGCAGATTTTATGTTAGAGTGTTTTACTTGTTTTAAGGGTTTTGGCCCTAAATGATCTCAGTAAGATATTACAGCTTGTTGCTGAGATTTGATGACCTATGTTGAGTAAAACATGCTTGAAACTAGAATATCAACTGTTGCAAAGCTGTGTCATCAACACTCACAAGTATAAAAGTACTTTTTTAAAAGTAATAATTTCTTACTTCAAGCATGAAAAAAAAAAATTGACACAATTGTGTCTCATAATTAAAACAGCCAAATGGACTTTGCGTTTTGTTTTTTTCAATGAAACAATAGAACATACGTACTCATATAGTAGTACAGTTGGCACAGTACAGTAAACTGACAGTTAATATTTAAACATTTAACATTTCAAACAATTTTGAACAGAGATAGTTCATGCACAGTCAGATAAATTCTTCAAAATTACAATTTAAAATGTTTTGGCCGGGGGCCGGGCTGTATATATGCGCACTATTTGACTGAAAGAGCACGCACTTGGCGCGATGATGTCATGTTGTCGATGGAAAAATGCATTTTTAGACAATATGATTTTCCTGAGTGGCTAGTAGACCCCGAGAGTAACAAGCGGTTGCCTTGTTGCTAGAGATGTCCGATAATATCGGTCTGCCGATATTATCGGCCGATAAATGCGTTAAAATGTAATATCGGAAATTATCGGTATCGTTTTTTTTTTTTTTTTTTTTTTTAATTAAATCCACATAAAAAACACAAGATACACTTACAATTAGTGCACCAACCCAAAAAAACTCCCTCCCCCATTTACACTCATTCACACTCATTCACACAAAAGGGTTGTTTCTTTCTGTTATTAATATTCTGGTTCCTACATTATATATCACTACATATCAATACAGTCTGCAAGGAATACAGTCCGTAAGCACACATGATTGTGCGTGCTGCTGCTCCACTAATAATACTAACCTTTAACAGTTAATTTTACAAATTTTCATTAATTACTAGTTTCTATGTAACTGTTTTTATATTGTTTTACTTTCTTTTTTATTCAAGAAAATGTTTTTAATTGATTTATCTTATTTTATTTTATAATTTTTTTTAAAAAGTACCTTATCTTCACCATACCTGGTTGTCCAAATTAGGCATAATAATGTGTTAATTCCACGACTGTATATATCGGTTGATATCGGTATCGGTTGATATCGGTATCGGTAATTAAAGAGTTGGACAATATCGGAATATCGGATATCGGCAAAAAGCCATTATCGGACATCCCTACTTGTTGCCTTTCCATTAAGAACAATACCTTCGTTTTTAGTATAAGTTTGCTGGTTTCAAGAAATGTAATGCCGAGCGCATATCATTATGTCAAGATAATGGCACTAGCATTTACTTAATTTAAAAATATTTTTCAACATATTGAGCAAAAAAAGGTTGTTTTTTTTCCTAAGAAAAGTGCACTTGTTATTAGTGACAATATACTTATTTTAAGGTAATTTTGGGTCAATCGAGGTTAGCTAATTTTTCTTGTTTTGGAAAGTCTTGACAAGCCAAATTTTCTTGTTCTATTGGCAGATAATTTTGCTTAGTTCAAATAAAATTGACCTCATTTTTGTATTTTTTTTTTCTAGTTTTCGAACACTGACTTTTTGCAGTGCAGTGCCATTTTATATTAAGCACACACTAGAAGGAATCTCAGAGGGTCAGGGAGACGCTTTCCACTGGAAGCCCGTTTCGTCTCAGCAACAGCACATTTCCTAAACAACGGGATGTAATCCCAAACGTAAGATAACACAAATTCTTAGCCTAAGCGTGATTCTTGCTTTGACTTTGATCTCCTCCGTTGGCTTCCATTTAGTAGAAACAGGAATTCCTGCTGCAAACACCGGCAGCAGCAAATTGTCTTCCAGCATTTGATATTTCCGGCGGGGGATTAAATGTAAACGTGCTCTCCGGGGAATGCACTTGTATCTTCTTATGCCAGCCGGCTTGTCAGCTCATGTGTGGGCGCATCCTTCACAATGCTCAATTACATCCACCGCAGCAAACTTCCCATCTGGGATCGATGGTTTTAAAGAAGCTTCGTCTTGTTTTTATAGCACCGGGATTGACGCCGCTAGGTCCTAGCGCTCCTTTAAACGTCTGACTTGATGGAAGGGTCTAATTAAATTGCGATTCTCGGAAATGCAGAGCATAAGCGTCGAGGTTGAAGAGCAACAATTTGATTCATCACCCCTTCGGCCACGACATTCACCTCTCATCCTCAGTCTCTAATCTGGGTGTTAGAATGGACCCTCACCCGACCTTTGAGGCTCAAATAAAACAACTGTGCAAGACCTCCTTCCACCACTTCAGGAACATTGCAATACTCCGCCCCTCACTCACTCCCTCTGATGCCGAGAGGCTCGTCCACACCTTTGTCTCCTCCAGGCTAGACTCCTGCAACTCACTTCTTGTCGGGATCCCCAGCAAGAACATCCAGAAGCTGCAGTACTTACATGATAGTGCTGCTAGGATCCTGATGAGAGTGCGGAATTACGACCACATCACACCAGTTCTCAAATCCCTTCACTGGCTTCCTGTTCCACTCAGGATTGAATTGAAAGTCTCCCTACTAACCCACCAGTGCCTCCATGGTAATGCCCCCCTCTACCTCAAAGAACTGCTCACCCCCCAAATCCTCCTCACGACACCTCCGCTCCGGACAGGCTAACCTCCTCCAACATCCGAGGACAAAGCTACGAACAATGGGAGACCGGGCTTTCTGCTCCGCCGCTCCCAGTCTGTGGAACG
>NC_084758.1:29157152-29159652 GCF_033978785.1 Entelurus aequoreus
AGTCTGATGTTAGTCAGGTTATGTTTATGTATAGTTTTCTTGACTGTGGTATTGATGATTGTTAATACTGCACTATGGCCAGATGGAGCCAGTAGCCTCAGCTGCAGGGTCCTTCCTTTATCGTGATCATAGGCGCTGATCTACATTTCTGCCAGTGGGTGCTCAGTGTGCGTGTATTAGTGTTGTACCCATACCAAATATGTTGGTATCGGTACCAAAAGTATTTCGGTACTTTTCTAAATGAAGGGGACCACAAAAAATGTCATTATTGGCTTTATTTTAACAAAAAAATCTTAGGGTACATTAAACATGTTTATTATTGCAATTTTGTCCTTAAATAAAATAGTGAACATACAAGACAACTTTTTTCAGTAAGTAAACAAACAAAGGCTCCTAATTTAGCTGCTGGCATATGCAGTAACATATTGTGTCATTTATCTACCTATTATTTTGTACACATTATTAAGGACAAGTGGCAGAAAATGAATTATTAATCTACATGTTCATTTACTGTTAATATCTGCTTACTTTCTCTTTTAACATGTTCTATGTACACTTCTGTTAAAATGTAATAATCCCTTATTCTTCTGTTGTTTGATACTTTACATTAGTTTTGGATAATACCACAAATTTGGGTATCAATCCGATACCAAGTAGTTACAGGATCATACATTGGTCATATTCAAAGTCCTCATGTGTCCAGGGACATATTTCCTTAGTTTATAAACATAATATAAATAATAAAAAAAACAAAAGAAGATTTTGTGATGTTAAAAAATATTGATGTAATCATGGTAGTATCGACTATATACGCTATTGGTACGTGGTATCATTACAGTGGATGTTAGGTGTGGATCCACCCATGGCGTTTGTTTATATTGTAGCGTCCCGGAAGAGTTGGTGCTGCAGGGAATTCTGGGAATTTGTTCTTTAGTGTAGATGTTGTGTTGCGGTGCAAATATTCTTCCAAAATGTGTTTGTCATTGTTGTTTAGTGTGGTTTAGAATAGAATAGTAAGTACTTTATTGATCCCTGGGGGAAATTCAGCATTTTGTTTGTTTAACAGTAACAGTATGTTAATACTGCCCATTAGTGTGACATTTATGGCTGTTGACTAAGTATGTCGTTCATTCTCTCGTGTGCAGTGTGCTCAAAGCCTAGATGACCGTGTCATTAGTTCATTATCGGGCATGTTCTCGTACTTAAAGAAAGATTCAACATCTTCCCCTCAATTCGGTCTTACTGTAAGATGAAATGTCTGACTCTATTTATAAAAAAGCTAATATCAGAGATGTCTTGCTTCCATCAAGTGTGTGTTGGATGCTACTAAGCAGCACGGCTGGTGCCTACACAAGGTGATGAGTATTTGGGCTCGTGACGGGAAGGACACCCGAGTGGATTTATACTTAATGGGCCAGAAAGAAACCTTATCACGACTCAGAGACTCTGCAGTGTTGGCGCTTACCATTGATTTCTCTTCCAAATGACATCCATGTGTTCTGGCGGGTCTGCCGTCCGACTCCTGCCAGGCGGGACAGATGTGTGTTTGCACGGGCACAGTCGGACATCGCCCAACTTCACAGATCAGGTCAGAATTAATGTTGGGGACGCAAAAATGTGCAAGAATACCAATACCATACACGGTCTCATAGCAAGTCATCCGTTCCACCGACGAGCTGTTGCTTCCTCTTCCGTTTCAGGTACATTCTAATATTTGGTAACACTTTAGTATGGGGAACACATATTCACCATTATTAGTTGCTTATTAACATGAGAATTAGTAACATACTGGCTCTTAATTACTCATTATTAAGTACTTATTAATGCCTTATTCTGCATGGTCTTATTATACAACCAGTAAGCCATTAACTAAGAGTCTTTCCTCTATAACCTCAGAATTATTGCTTATTAGTAACCCCAACCCTTATATGTTAATTACTCATTATTACGTACTTATTAATGCCTTATTCTGCATGGTCTTATTATACAACCAGTAAGCCATTAACTAAGAGTCTTCCCTCTATAATCTCAGAATTATTGCTTATTAGTAACCCTAACCCTTATATGTTAATTACTCATTATTAAGTACTTATTAATGCCTTATTCTGCATGGCCTTATTATACAACCAGTAAGCCATTAACTAAGAGTCTTCCCTCTATAACCTCAGAATTATTGCTTATTAGTAACCCTAACCCTTATATGTTAATTACTCATTATTACGTACTTATTAATGCCTTATTCTGCATGGCCTTATGATACAACCAGTAAGCCATTAACTAAGAGTCTTCCCTCAATAACCTCAGAATTATTGCTTATTAGTAACTGTAACCCTAACCCTTATATGTTCCCCTAGTGTCCAAATAACTCTCAATTAAGTCTTTGTTACTTTAATAAGCAACTAATTAATGGTGAATATGTTCCCCAATATAAAGTGTGACCTAATATTCTTACATGTTTTGTAAAAGTCCAAAAGTAGGATCAACACTATTGACTCAGATC
>NC_084758.1:29164652-29182152 GCF_033978785.1 Entelurus aequoreus
TGCACACCAGCGAATGAAGTGCATACTTACTCAACAGCAATACATGTCACACTAAGGGTGGCAGTATGAACAATGCCAACACTGTCATAAACATGTGCCATATAGGAAAACCAAACTAAACAACGACAAACACATTTCGGGAGAATATTTGCACCACAACACAACATAAACACTACAAAACAAATTCCCAGAATTCCCTGCAGCACCAACTCTTCCGGGACGCCACAACGTAAACAAACGCCATTGGTGGATCTACACCTAACATCCACTGTAATGATACCACGTACAATAGCGTATCTAGTCGATACTACTATGGGTAACACTTTAGTATGGGGAACATATTCTAAGTAACAAATACTTAAATACGAGTTATTTGGACACAAGGGGAACATATTGTAAGTAACAAAGACTTAATTTAGAGTTATTTGGTTAGGGTTAGGGTAAGGATTAGGGTTAGAGGGTTTGGGTTAGAGGGTTAGAGTTAGGGCCATGCAGAATAAGGCATTAATAAGTATTTAATAATGAGTAGTTAAGAGCCAATATGTTACTAATTTGCATGTTAATAAGCAACTAATTAATGGTGAATATGAATAAGCAGTAGAAAATGGATGGATGGATGGATGGATATTCCCCATGCTATTATGATTACATCGATATGTTTTAACATCACAAAATCTTCTTTTGTTTTTTTATATGTATATTATGTTTATAAACTGAGGAAATATGTCCCTGGACACATGAGGACTTTGAATATGACCAATGTATGATCCTGTAACTACTTGGTATCGGATTGATACCCACATTTGTGGTATCATCCAAAACGAACGTAAAGTATCAAAGAAGAGAAGAATAAGTGATTATTACATTTTAACAGAAGTGTAGATAGAACATGTTAAAAGAGAAAGTAAGCAGATATTAACAGTAAATGAACAAGTAGATTAATAATTCATTTTCTACCACTTGTCCTTAATAATGTTGACAAAATAATAAAATGATAAATGACACAATATGTTACTGCATATGTCAGCAGACAATTAGGAGCCTTTGTTTGTTTACTTACTACTAAAAGACAAGTTGTCTTGTATGTTCACTATTTTATTTAAGGACAAAATTGCAATAACAAACATATGTTTAATGTACCCTAAGATGTTTTGTTAAAATAAAGCCAATAATGCAATTTTTTTGTGGTGCCCTTTATTTATGACCCAGCGAACCCAGAGGAGAATTTAGCAGCCAGCGGGCTCAGTAATTCCCCCGGGAGTTAATTGCTTTTTAAAAGCTTCCCTTGTGCGGTTTTAAGGGTGACTAAAATCCAGCCTGGTGCGGATGCATTTTTAATGGCTGCAAACACCTGACTTCGGCCCTGTCCTACTTTGCAGCACACATGCTAATTAGCTGGTGGAGAATCAATAGACGCCGCGAGTGTGTAGTCGCAACCGTGGGCCGCAGTCACACACTGCACCACCGTCTTCCATCACGTTGCTAACGGAGCTCTCAAGGTTTCGATCCTGATCACACACACAGAATGTGCCTCGGCTGATTACTCTTAAAGCAATTAAGCGGAGAGAGAAGGTATCAAACTCAAATCTGCTCCAAGTAGGAGCAGTTTTCAGGAGAATGTTCTTCCTTCAGTTCGTCCCCGGGGATCTTCGTGGCCGTTTAAATGTGCTTTTATTTTGGTCCTGGCTGAACGAGCCTGCTGACTAATGAAGGCTGCCATCTCCGCTTTTCGCCCATCACGACTCAGCGCCACTAGAGACCGACACATTTTTACACCAATTTTCTTTCACATTTGCACACGGAAAAGGAACAAACAAAGTCAGCGACAGATTTAAAATGATCAACAACACCCGACACCCTTTGGGTGCAATGAATACATGAGAAAATAACCCGATAATTACAAAAAAGATAGAGGAAGCATTTAATATGACCAGTAAAATGAACTGTCTCTGCACGTTACAATCAAACAGCTGTGATTAGTACAATACTTACAGTATAAAGACGTTGTAGGACTCAACAAAAACCAGACTGGCATATTAAACTTAATGGCAAAGACTACTATAACATACACTACATTGCCAAAAGTATTTGGCCACCTGCCTTGACTCACATATGAACTTGAAGTGCCATCCCATTCCTAACCCATAGGGTTCAATATGATGTCGGTTCACCTTTTGAAACTATTACAGCTTCAACTCTTCTGGGAAGGCTGTCCACAAGGTTGCGGAGTGTGTTTATAGGAATTTTACACCATTCTTCCAAAAGCGCATTGGTAAGGTCACACACTGATGTTGTTCGAGAAGGCCTGGCTCTCAGTCTCCGTTCTAATTCATCCCAAAGGTGTTCTATCGGGTTCAGGTCAGGACTCTGTGCAGGCCAGTCAAGTTCATCCACACCAGACTCTGTCATCCATGTCTTTATGGACCTTACTTTGCGCACTGGTGCACAGTCACGTTGGACGAGGAAGGGGCCCGCTCCAAACTGTACCCACAAGGTTGGGAACATGGAATTGTCCAAAATGTTTTTGTATCCTGGAGCATTCAAAGTTCCTTTCACTTGAACTAAGGGACCAAGGCCAACTCCTGAAAAACAACCCCACACCATAATTCCTCCTCCACCAAATTTCACACTTGGCGCAATGCAGTCCGAAATGTAGCGTTCTCCTGGCAACCTCCAAACCCAGACTGGTCCATCAGATTGCCAGATGGAAAAGCGTGATTCATCACTCCAGAGAAGGCGTCTCCACTGCTCTAGAGTCCAGTGGCGACGTGCTTTACACCACTGCATCCCACGCTTTGCATTGGACTTGGTGATGTATGGCTTAGATGCAGCTGCTCGGCCATGGAAACCTATTCAATTAAGCTCTCTGCGTACTGTACGTGGGCTAATTGGAAGGTCACATGAAGTTTGGAGCTCTGTCGCAACTGACTGTGTAGAAAGTCTTTGCACTATGCGCTTCAGCATCCGCTGACCTCTCTGTCAGTTTACGTGGCCTACCACTTGGTGGCTGAGTTGCTGTTGTTCCCAAACTCTTCCATTTTCCTCTAATAAAGCAGACAGTTGACTTTGGAATATTTAGGCATGAGGACATTTCATGACTGGATTTGTTGCACAGGTGGCATCCTATGACAGTTCCACGCTGGAAATCACTGAGAGCGGCACATTCTTTCACAAACAGTCTCCATGTCTAAGTGCTTGATTTTATACACCTGTGTATAAAGTGATTAGGACACCTGATTCTGATCATTTGGATGGGTGGCCAAATACTTTTGGCAATATAGTGTGGCTAAAATGTCCCTAAAGTTTAGTATGCGCGCTCTATAGTCAGGAAAATATGATATCACCACATAAACAGAGAGAAAAACATAGAAAATATTATTCAGGTATTGATCCCTTAATGTACTTCAGTGTCACTTTTTGAAACATATTCCAAACCATAACTACCTGCTTTCCTGTCATGCTGTGTAAACATTTCATTTCTCATTCTGGAATACACTTTTTCTTTGTGAATGAATGTCGGAGTTTCACAAGTAAGGGACTGACAATGCAGCATCCTGTGCTTAAAAGTTCCGCATACGTCTGCCATTTACCTGCCAACGTCTTTCCGAGCATCTCTCTGCGATGTCGAGTACGAACAAACCGCATTTGGTCTTAACTCTCCCCAAACGTGTCTCGTTCCTCGGCGAACGGCGCGCACCGCGGCCCCGCGGGAGTTCGCAAGAACAACCGCTGACTGCTAATTA
The DNA here is from genome assembly GCF_033978785.1 of Entelurus aequoreus. NCBI lineage: Eukaryota > Metazoa > Chordata > Actinopteri > Syngnathiformes > Syngnathidae > Entelurus > Entelurus aequoreus. The sequence goes on from NC_084758.1 coordinate 29,168,396, forward strand.
TAACACCTTCTATTGGCTTCCGAGGAAAACATCTGATTTTTGTTTTTGTGAGGAATCTCATCTTCCACCGGGGACCTAAAATGGTTATAGTGTGAATTTGCAGATTGCCTCAAATGTTCCCAAACCTGCCTCCGAATGGGCGATTGTTGCAAATTAAGACAGCCGGGAAATATTTGTCATAATTACGTCCATGGATTCCGGCATCTGCCGACACCCTAAGTGAGGGTTTGCGATGCCTGGCAGGCTTTGAAGGGGCCTTAAGACGGCAAAAAGGAGTCTAAAAAGGAATAAAGGCGCGGGGAAATGTTGCCTGACCTCGATGCTAATTTGGCCTTTGTGGCAGAAGAAAACAATGAGGTGAAAATAATGTAACTGGCTGCCTTCAGCCAGAGGAGATGAGAAATAATGAGCAAATAGCAACAATAAAAGTGGAATAACACCGGGATTAGCAATGGCCTCACAGGCTCGTGTCCGGCTTGCTTTATTATTTACAAAGCCTGCAGCCGCAGATAATAATATCGTGCGAGGCAGCAGAAGCAATAAGGATAAGCACAAGAAACTCGAGGCACAGCCCGGCGTTGCTCTCGCTTTCCCCAGGTGGAACTCACGCGGGGAGGAGAGGAGGATCATGGGTAGTCATTAGGAGCTTCTTGTAAAGTATGGCTTTTTTCATCAAGTACCTGCACTGCAAAAACTGAAATCTAAGTAAGATTAAATATCTCAAATAAGGGTGATATTTGCTTATTTTCTGTCTGATAAGATAATTCTTCTCACTAAGCAGATTTTATGTTAGTGTTTTACTTGTTTTACGTGTTTTGGTCCTAAATGAGATCAGTAAGATGTTACAGCTTGTTGCTGAGATTTGATGACCTATATTGAGTAAAACATGCTTGAAACTAGAATATCAACTGTTGCAAAGCTGTGTCATCAACACTCACATGTATAAAACTACTTTTTTAAAGTAATCATTTCTTATTTCAAGCAAGTAAAAAAAAAAAATCATGACTTTGACACAATTGTGTCTCATGATTAAAAAAGATGACAGCCAAATGGACTTTGATGTTTTATTTTCAATGAAACAATAGAAAACACATACTCATATAGTACAGTCGACACAGTACAGTAAACTGACAGTTACTATTTAAACATTTAACATGTGACATTTCAAACTATTTTGAACAGAAATAGTTCATGCACATTCAGGTAAATTATTCAAAATTACAATAAATAAATAAATAAATGATAAATGGGTTATACTTGTATAGCGCGTTTCTACTTACGAGGTACTCAAAGCGCTTTGACACTATTTCCACATTCACCCATTCACACACACATTCACACACTGATGGCGGGAGCTGCCATGCAAGGCGCTAACCAGCAGCCATCAGGAGCAAGGGTGAAGTGTCTTGCCCAAGGACACAACGGACGTGACTAGGATGGTAGAAGGTGGGGATTGAACCCCAGTAACCAGCAACCCTCCGATTGCTGGCCCGGCCACTCTACCAACTTCGCCACGCCGTCCCAATAAAAAAAAAAATTAATAAAAAATTTGGCTGGGGCCGGGCTGTATGTATGTGTATATATATATATATATATATATATATATATATATATATATATATATATATATATATATATATATATATTCCTCGCACACTAATTGACTGAAAGAGCACGCACTTGGCGCGATGATGTCATGTCATGCATTTTTAGACAATATGATTTGCCTGAGCGGCTAGTAGACCCCGAGAGTAACAAGCGGTTGCCTTGTTGAATTTCCATTAAGAAAAATAAACTAGTTTTTAGTATAAGTTTGCTGCTTTCAAGAAATGTAATGCCGGGCGCATATCATTATGTCAAGATATTGGCACTAGCATTTATTTAATTTAATACTTTTTTTCAACATATTGAGCAAAAAGGCCCCCTTTTTTTTCCTACCAAGAAAAGTGCACTTATTAGTGAGAATATACTTATTTTAAGGTATTTTTGGGTTCATTGAGGTTAGCTAATTTGACTTGTTTTGGAAAGTCTTCACAAGCCAAATTTTCTTGTTCTATTGGCAGATAATTTTGCTTAGTTCAAATAAAATACCCCTCATTTTTGTTAGTTTTTTTCTTGTTTTTGAACACTGACTTTTTGCAGTGTGTGGATAATAAAGAGCGGTCCTTGGATGGGGGTGGGGGTGGGGGGAGACACTACGGCGATGATTGTGGAAGTTGACAGGCTTGCGAGAAAAATACGTGTCAAATATGGCATTTTTTTCTAGAAATCTACCAGGATGATGTTGGTGTCAAAATAAAAGGGGAGTGAGGACGTGAAAAAAGACATATCTTTGCTACGAGGTTTGGGAACATGAAGCTGCTTGTTTCAGCGGCAGAGCAGCAACTGCTCTCTACTACGAATTAGTGTTGTCCCCATGCCAATATTTTGGCACCGGTACCAAAATTATTTTGATACTTTGATACTTTTGTAAATAAAGGGGACCACAAAAAAATGTTATTGGCTTTATTTTAACAAAAAAATCTTAGGGTACATTAAACATGTTTATTTTTGCAATTTTGTCCTTAAATAAAATATTGAACATACAAGACAACTTGTCTTCCATCCATCCATCCATTTTGTACCGCTTGTCTCTTGTCCCAACAAACAGTTGGGAAGCAAACAAAGGCTCCTAATTTAGCTGCTGACATATGCAGTAACAAACTGTGTCATTTTCCATTCTATTATTTTGTCAACATTATTAAGGACACGTTGGAACAAATTAATTATTCATTTACTGTTAATATCTGCTTACTTTCTCTTTTAACATGTTCTATTATACTTCTGTTAAAATTTAATAATTACTTATTCTTCTGTTGTTTGGATGCTTTACATTAGTTTTGGATGACACTACAAATTTGGGTATCAATCTGATACCACGTAGTTACAGGATCATACATTGGTCATATTCAGGTGACATATTTCCTGATTTTATAAGCATAATATACATTTTAAAAAAACGAAAGAAGATGTGATGCGAAAAAATATCGACGCAATCATAGTAGTGTCGACTACATACACCCCTGTACTTGGTATCATTACAGTGGATGTCAGGTGTTGATCCACCAATGGAGTTTGTTTACATTGTGACACGGGTGAGCTACGGTGTGTAGTGAAGCATGTTTAGCTATTTCTCGTCCTGCAGGGATGATACTTGTAAGAAACTTACTTTGTCGTCATGGATACAAGGATTAGTGATTTGGAAGTGGCTACAACACTGCAAACTGGGGCTGGACTTTAGCCGCTAGCTAGCTAGCCATGTCTTAAAGCACCTCTTCCTGAGGGTGTTTCAGTGTTATAACTTCACCTTTATTGATAGTTTTTAAGCCAAAATGCATCAGTTCTCCCTTTTCTGTCTACACACTGTGTCTGCTTGTGAGTACTCTGTGATTGTGCGCTGCCGAACATGCTCGTCTGCTCGTAAACCAGCAATGACACGACGTGATCATAGGTGGATTAATGACCGGGCCTACCGGGCCCAGGCCCAGGGGGCCAGAGGCCCCAAGGGGCCAGGCCAACTTGGCCCCGCGGCCGCGACCCAAGCAAAACTACTTTTGCAAAAATAATAATCTTAAGCCCCAAGGGGCCAGGCCAACTTGGCCCCGCGGCCATGATCCATACAGGGTAAGAGGCCCCAAGGGGCCAGGTCAACTTGGCCCCGCGGCCGCGACCCACAGAGGGCCAGAGGCCCCAAGGGGCCAGGCCAACATGGCCCCGCGGCCATGATCCATAGACGGTCAGAGGCCCCAAGGGGCCAGGCCAACTTGGCCCCGCGGCCACGATCCATAGAGGGTCAGAGGCCCCAGGGGGCCAGGTCAACTTGGCCCCGCGGCCACGATCCATAGACGGTCAGAGGCCCCAAGGGGCCAGGCCAACTTGGCCCCGCGGCCACGACCCACAGAAGGCCAGAGGCCCCAAAGGGCCAGGCCAACTTGGCCCCGCGGCCGCGAGCCACAGAAGGCCAGAGGCCCCAAGGGGCCAGGTCAACTTGGCCCCGCGGCCACGATCCATAGAGGGTAAGAGGCCCCAAGGGGCCAGGTCAACTTGGCCCCGCGGCCGCGACCCACAGAGGGCCTGAGGTCCTAAGGGGTCAGGCCAACTTGGCCCCGCGGCCATGATCCATAGAGGGCCAGAGGCCCCGAGGGGTCAGGCCAACTTGGCCCCGATCCATAGAGGGTCAGAGGCCCCAAGGGGCCAGGCCAACTTGGCCCCGCGGCCACGACCCACAGAGGCCCCAAGGGGCCAGGCAAAATTGGCCCCGCGGCCATGATCCACAGAGGGCCAGAGGCTCTCAATCATTATTATCAAAGCTAATTCTCAAATTGGATGGATCACACAACCTCACTCACATATTCTTTATCAATTATTAAAGGTTGTTTCTGAATTTTGATCACAGAACTTAATGCAAATATTCTTGATTGATTGACAAAGCTCATTCTCAAATTTTGATTACACAACCTTACTCTGACAAATTATCATTATCAAAAAGCTCTATCTCGAATTTGGATCACAGAATCTCACTCAAGTATTCTTAGCTGTGCCCCTCCCCCATCAAGTCTTTCATAAACCGGTCTGTTCTTTTAGAATCTCCTCATTTGGTATTTTGAACTCGTGAGAGACTGCTCAAAATTTGGTTTCCTTTCCCTCAGTTCAGACTCAGAGATAATTTGAAATCATTCAACAAGAAGTTTAACGCGCGCACACACACACACACACACACTTGAGTTGAGCATTACTTGGAAATTCTTATATTTTCCATTTTGCTGTTATTATCAGCATCTTCCCATTTTGTCCTTTTCTTTCGAGAAAGTTTACAGTCTGACATTTGTCACTGCTGTCAGTTAATAACTTTTTGGTCTTTGACCCATTTTGTCATTTTCTCGATTCGATCGTCACTGACCACTCTCTCCTGTCTGGCAGACATCGTTGCTGCCATCATAGCTAGCAAGCTGCCTGCAGCGGGTCATCCCTATGTTCCCCGTCCCTATGTTACCCGGGTCCTATGTTCCCCTCTACCGGGGAACTAAGGACCCTTTTTAAAAAAAAGGGTTCTATGTTCCCCGCTGCGGGGAACGTACAACACTTTTTCCAGAAAAGGGTTCTATGTTCCCCGCTGCTTCCAATGCGCGACTAAGTAAGACGCACGCAGACACGCATGACAGAGACGCGTTTAAGTTGTCGAAGGAAGGAAGTTCGCGTTTGAGTTGCTCTATCTGCTGCCGCACGCCCTGTGACAGGTTAGGTTTAGGGATGGTTTTGGTCAGGGCACAATTTCGCCAAAAAAGTGCTCCACAACGCCCTGTGACAGGTTAGGTTTAGGGATAGTTTTGGTCAGGGCACAATTTCGCCAAAAAAAAGTGCTCCACAACGCCCTGTGACAGGTTAGGTTTAGGGATGGTTTTGGTCAGGGCACAATTTCGCAATTTCGCCAGATACAATGCAGGGAACATAGGACCCTTTTTTAGAAAAAGGGTCCTAAGTTCCCCGGTCGCATACAAAGACCCAGGAACAACCGGGGAACATAGGACCCGGGGAACATAGGACCCGGGGAACATAGGCACGCTCCCGCCTGCAGATAGCAACATTTTGGTGTCCTTTGGGAAAATATTTAGAAAGAAGACAAAAGTACACACAGTTGTACAACTATTATCTTTATGATCTTTTTTTTGTTAGTTTCTCTGTTACTGTGTGTGGCCAATTAAGCGACTTTTGGCCATACCTGGCTGGTGACATTTAGCGACTTTCTGGTTGATGTTAAGATTAATAATAGCAACAGTTCTCTTCATCTTAATGCAATTTATTGTGTCTGTCTCTCCACATTTTGCCATTAGGTACTTTGAGCTCTTGTTGGTCAGTCACTCTAAGGTACATTGTTGCTGCCATCATAGCTAGCAAGCTGCCTGCAGATAGCGACATTTTGGTGTCCTTTGAGAAATATTAAGAAAGAAGACAAAAGTACAAGACATTGTACGATTACTATCTTTTTAAAATTATTTGTTTCACTGTGTGATTGACCGACTTTGCCGCTAGATTTCGCGTCTTTTGGCCATACCTGGCTAGCGACTAAAAACATCATTTAGCGACTTTTTGGTTGTGAAGATAAGTGGTAAAAGCAGATCTTCCTGTTGGTCTTCCCACATTTTGCCATTTGGTACTTTGCACTCTTCTTGGTCACTCCAAGGCATTTGTCCCTGCCTTCAGCTAGTCACTTGGCTCTTTTGGAATATATTTCACTGTAATTGGCTCTCTCTCTCTCTTTCTCCTCAGTACAAATCAGCCTGTTCCCTTGCCATTCATCACTGACCACTCTGCTCTCCTGTCTGTCAGACATTATTGCTGCTTGCAGATAGCTTGGGGTCCTTAGAGAAAATATCAGAAGAGAAAAGTACACAATTATCTTAATTATCTTTTTTATTCAGTCAGTCCTTCAGTGAGTCCCAGTGTGTTGGCGATTAAGCAACGTTGGCATTCAATTAGCGACTTTTGGCCATACATGGCTGGCGACTCAAAAAACTAGAAAAAAAGTACAAAAAGTTGTACAATTAATATCTTTATTATCCTTAATTCCCCTGAATCCTAGAGTGTGTTGCAATTAAGCAACTTTGCTGCTAGGTTTAGCGACTCTTGTTTTGGGCATACCTGGCTAGCGACTACAAACATTATTCAGCAACTTTTTGGCTGTTAAGATTAACGTTAATAAATTAAATCCTAATACAATTTATTGTGTTGGTCTCGCCATCTTGCTATTAGGTACTTTGAATTCTTGTTGGTATCTGCTAAGGTATCTGGCTGTTGTCTTTGCCTTCAGTTAGTCACTTGGCTCTGGAATATATTTAACTGTACTTGGCTCTCTCTTTCTCCTCAGTACAAATCAGTCTGTTCCCTTGCCATTTAGACATTTTCTTGATTGGATCATCACTGACCACTCTGCTCTCCTGCTGTCTATCAGACATTGTTGCTCCCATCATAGCTAGCAAGCTGCCTTGGTGTCCTTTGTGAAAATATTTAGATAGAAGACTAAAGTGCACAAAGGTGTACAATTATTATCTTTTCAAAATATTTGTTTCACTGTCAGTGTGATTGACCGACTTTGCCGCTAGATTTCGCGTCTTTTGGCCATACCTGGCTAGCGACTGAAAACATCATTTAGCAACTTTTTGGTTGTGAAGATAAGAGGTAAAAGCAGATCTGCCTGTTGGTCTTTCCACATTTTGCCATTTGGTACTTTGCACTCTTGTTGGTCACTCCAAGGCATTTGTCCCTGCCTTCAGCTAGTCACTTGGCTCTTTTGGAATATATTTCACTGTAATTGGCTCTCTCTCTCTTTCTCCTCAGTACAAATCAGTCTGTTCCCTTGCCATTTAGACATTTTCTTGATTCGATCACCACTGACCACTCTGCTCTCCTGCTGTCTATCAGACGAATCAGTTGATTCTCTGCTCTCAATTGTCTATGCTAGTAAGCTGTTATTCTCTGCTTTGGAGTGTTGATGCTGGGTTGCTAGTTTTCTAAATCACCTCACACACTTGAAGGAAGCAGCACCGATCATAAACACACAAACAAACTCACACACACACACACACACACACACACACACACACACACACACACACACACACACACACACACACACACACACACACACACACACACATAGTTGGTTTATCTGTTGTGATAGGCAAAGAGCCAATGTGCAAAGAAAGAAGGGAAATATGGATCATAAACGTTTAAGTGGAGGAGCTAGAAAAAAAATTCAGCAAGAAAAGAAAAAAAAGGAATCAGTTTTACTTGAGAGTGTTCCAAATATCTCCAGCTTCTTCAGTACAAAGACATCTGCTGAAAGCAATTCTATAAATGCTACTGCAAATTCAGCTAAGGTTAGCAATGCACCTGAGCTAGCATGTAGCTCCCAAGATCCTGAGACCACTACAAGTGTAGACACTGAACCAAATGCTTCTGATGCTTATGATTCAACCAATTCAGCAGTAGCCAGTTGCTCGGATGAATGTGAGGTCACTGCACCTCTGGACAGCATAGAAAATGAGCTGAATCTTTCTTCAACACCATCTACAGTGACAACTCTACCTAGTGATCCCGCTAAATGGGCTGAGACCCTCACTGAGTCAATGAAGGAAGTTCTTATTCAAAGAGGTGCAAAATCATTTCACAACCGTCACAGCCATTATCCAGCTTCTGTGAGGAACAGTGGGCTAGGAGGCAAAACCCGATGCCTAAACAATGAACATTTTACTTCACACTTGCCCAATGGACAACGAGTACAAAGAGAGTGGCTGATGTACTCTCCCTCTACTGGTAATGTTTACTGCTTTGCATGCAAACTGTTTTCCCCAAAAACGCATTCTTTTGTGACAGGCTATTGTGATTGGAAACACTCAGAAAGATTTGGTGAACATGAGCGAAGTGCTGAGCACATAACCTGCATGCAAGCAGTCTTGAACCGCGCCAAAGGTGCCACAGTTGATGCAGACCTGTTCAAACAGTTTCAGGCAGAGAGCAGCTATTGGAGGCAGGTGTTACAAAGAGTTGTTGCAGTCATTAAATTCCTTGCAGAAAGGGGCCTTGCATTTAGGGGTAAAAATGAATCGTTAGGGTCTCCTCTCAATGGGAACTACCTTGGTATTCTGGAGGTCCTGGCTGAATTTGATCCCTTTCTAAAGGATCACATCAGAAAGTTTGGGCAGATGGGTCGAGGTAATACCTCATATCTGTCCTCCACCATTTGTGAGGAATTCATTGAATTGATGGGTGCAAAAACCAAACAGGCTATAGCAGATGAACTGCAAGCAAGCAAATACTACTCTATCATTGTGGATTCAACCCCAGATTTATCTCATGTGGACCAATTGACATTCATATTCCGTTTTGTTAGCAAAGAGGGCAGTGTTGTTGAACGCTTTGTGGGTTTTGAGCCCATTACTAGCCATACAGGTGAAAGTTTGGCTAACTGTGTCATGTCTGTGTTGGAAAATCTAGGGTTAGAGCTGTCAAATTGCAGGGGGCAGGCTTATGATAATGCCAGCAACATGTCAGGGAGGTATAATGGGTTGCAGGCTCACTTAAAGAAAAGCAACCCATTAATACACTATATTCCATGTGCAGCTCACTCTTTGAATTTGGTGGGAGTCAACAGCATTGACAGATGTGGAAATGAAGTCTCTAAGTATTTTGACTTGATTCAGTCTATTTACAACTTCACAACTGCATCCACACACCGATGGGACAGGGTATTTGGCAATTCCAACATAGATCTCACACTTAAAGCTTTATCCAACACGCGTTGGAGTTGCCGTGCAGAATCTACCAAAGCACTGTGGCAGAACTACAGTAAAATAAAAGCAGCACTACAGGTTATTTCCACTGATGACACAGAGAAACGAGACACACGAACTGAAGCTGACAGTCTAGTGCGGAAGCTGGATTCACTTGAGATGGCCTTCATGGCAGGCTTTTGGGACACTGTTCTGTCCAGATTTCAGGCCACAAGTCTGCAACTTCAAAAAGCAGACATGGACCTTGGTACAGCAGTTAGATTGCTGGAATCTCTGCGCACCTTTGTTCTCTCCCAAAGAGATCTATTTGATCATTTTGAGCAGAAAGCCTTAAACATGTTGGGTGGCACCCCATCTTACAGGGCTGAACGGACGAGGAAACGTAAAAAGTTTGCTGATGAATCAGCATCCCCAGATGTTGTGCTTGAGGGAAGGCAACTGTTTCAAATAGAGACATTTATTGCCTCTATTGATCAACTGAGTTCAAGCCTTAATCACCGTCTGGAGGCCTACAAACATCTGAACAATTTGTTCAGTGTCCTTTTCTCTTTGGATACAGAGTCCAATGCTTCAGTCCTTCACAAGGCCAAGATTCTCACTGAATCATACCCATCTGACCTCAATGAAAGTCTTGGACAGGAGCTTATACAGTTCAAATCTTTTATACAGCTCAACAACACTGATGAGGAGAGGACCCCTTCAGGACTGCTCAAAACAATAATACATTTTGGACTACAGCCTACGTTTCCTAATACATACATTGCGCTACAGATTTTTCTCACTCTACCGGTCAGTAACTGTGAGGGAGAACGCTCATTCTCTCTTTTGTCAAGAGTAAAAAATGAGCTGCGCACAAGAATGACTCAGAAAAGATTAAATGCGTTATCTCTAATGGCAATTGAGAGTGAGCTGACAAGAGAGTTGGACTTCAATGATGTGGTGGATGATTTTGCAAAATTGAAAGCACGAAAGAAACCCCTTGCTTAAAGGTGCACTGTGTAAGATTTTTAGGTTATTTCCAGAATTCACCCATTCACTAATGTTAGGCTACCTGTTTTCATGAATACTTACCACCACCATAAAATTCTAAGTATCCATTATGACTTGGAGAATTGCACTTTTGCCATTTCTGGGAAGTGTCACCTGGATTGTGAAGATAGGATTGACTTTAGGCAGAAGCTTGGTGCTTTCTCTGGCAAACTGAACCTCAAGCTTCATTCTCTGCAGCTTTGCATTCTTGTGCAGACTTTCATCCACAAGGAACTTTTCAACTTCCCCACTATCGTGAAGGGGCCATCAAAAGATTTCAGTGTGTCCAGCATGTCTAGTCTCTTACTCTCCTTTCTTTGAGCCATCTCTTGTTTCTCATCTGCCCTACTCTCGAATTTTGCCTTCATGAATTTACTCCAGTTGAGTTCAACCTCCCTTTTTGCTTGTGCTGCTGCCTTGAAACCTCTGAAGCTCCTGGCTCTTCTGTAAAATTATTGACCTATTGACTGCGTTCAGTGTGCCCAACTTCTTCAGTTTGTAGTCCACCTTGCCACATTGTCTCTCCATCCCAATGTTGTGCACAGGGGTGCCATCAATGTTACTAGCCTGTTCACTGACAGGGTCCATTGGGAAGGTCTCCTCATCCATCCTCTGCCTGGCCAGGACAGTCTTCAGATGGGGCAGCATGAGATCTGTCAGCTGCTTCACTTCATCCAAGTATTCGGCAGCCACGTCTGACACTGAGTTCAGGACATGTCCAGTGCCTGTCCAGCCACTATAGCATTCTTGGAAATGGGCTATCTTGACCTGCATGCAGCCCTTGTACCATGAACTGGCCTACACCTTTCTTTGTGGTGCTCTCCGATGCATGTTATCATTTTACCTTTCTCCTTCTCCTCAAGCTTAACCACAAATAGATACAGACTTTGAGCCTCAATTTGCTGCACAGCTGCCGTTATGCCAATGTGTTTTCCTAAGATATTATTTTATTTTTAATGATAGAAGGGAGGAAAAGGGGGCAAAAATCATGTCCGATTTAGTTTTTTGGGTGGGTTGGGGGGTTTATTTCATGATAGCTACCAACTTCCAATACATAATATCTCTCAAATGACCCAATGCACCATCACTGAAGTGGGCGTAATCATTTTCAAAAATGTTTATTTTTAGGCCATTTATCCCCTCCCCCTGTGTCTGTGTGAAACCTGTGCTTGTCAGTGTCTGTGTGGTATACCTAATAGTGTGTGTGCAGTATGTGCACTCTTCTGTACAGTACAGTGTGCATGTCTGTTCACAGTATACAGTATTTCTTGCATAGTGCGTGCGTGTGTGTGCGCCCACACGCGCGGGGGGTTGAGGGGCCAAGACCATGTCAGGCCCAGGGGGCCAAAATTTCTTAATCCGCCCCTGGACGTGATGACGACGCAGTTGAGGGGGGGTATGGCGTACCGGTACTTTTCAGAGGTGGTATAGTATTGAATATGATTAATTAGTATCGCGGTACTATACTAATACCGGTATACTTTACAACCCTACTGGGAATTTTGGTATCGATCCTATACCTTATAAATACATGGCTAGTATCGTTGATACAGATACTTGGACTTGAAATCTCAATCAATGAATAATTTTGTGACTTTGCCTCTCGTTATTTAATTTCGACCATAATAACAAAAGGAAAATACTTGATTAAAAGTAAAAATGTTTGTATACCTAAATGCAAAACTCGGGTTGCACAATTTAGACGATATGAATCGTACCCGTATGGCCCGACAAGAAAGCTTTTAATAATACTGTTTAATCGTGTTAATACAAACATGTCTATACCACATTCATCGCAGAGACAAGCGAATGTCACGTTCTCGCTGGCGGCTAATGTCCCTCCACTGTGCAAACCCACTTCTACCAAAGAACCACCATGACATGTTATGTAGACCACAAAGAATTGTTTTAAATTTAGAAAACAGAAATCATAAAATGACCCCTTTAACGCGCCTCTTAATCCAGTAAGCGTCTTTTGTATGAAAATAGAGCTGGATGCTCCTGGGCAATGCGCCTTATAATCCGGTGCCTGACAAATACGGTATAAGGACCAACCCTTTTAAAAGGTGAGAGTCCATCCAGATCCTTGAGAGGATGAGAGGTTACTTTGTTCTACAAACAAAAGTAATACCAGCACTGCGAATTAGATCCGAGCAAACTAAAGGTCGGTGCAATCTCTAAAATAGTCACCCGTCTCTCATGCTTTTGTCCACCCTTGCTGTTGTTATATACCCCCCGCCCCTTTTTTTATATATTGTTTTTCAAATCACCTGACATGTATACTGTGTATATGTACATCATTTATCAATTTTTTTTAACATAATTTTTTATATACATGTTACAGGTTATATAGTTTTTATTATTGAATGTATCAAATGTGATGAATATTTAATGGACCACAATGGAAACAAGCCTTTTGGCTTTTAGGTGCCATCCATCTGCCTTTTTAAAGCATTACATAGATTCAATTCTTTAAGGTGTCAATAAATGTATCAATCAATCAAAAAGCAGAGGAATCGAAACTGAAAGTTAACTTGATGTGTGTGCCGAGCTCACACACATTCTCCTACACTCTGCCTTCAGGCATGTACGCACATGGCACCGTTAAACTAGAGACAACGTGTGTGTGAGAGTGCACAGGTAAGGAAACACCTGTTGGAACAAAGACACGCTGCAGGCTTACACACACACACACACACACACACACATGCAACCACCAAAAAAATATATACGCCACACACACATACCCCCACCCACCATCCAACGCCCTTGACGCGAATCCCTTAGGAAGAGCTGCAACCCGCCACCATAGCCCCCACTCCCTCCCCTCTGTTGCAAGTCTCCAGTTGTATGTTGTAATATATACAAACCCTGTTTCCATATGAGTTGGGAAATTGTGTTAGATGTAAATATAAACGGAATACAATGATTTGCAAATCCTTTTTAGCCCATATTCAATTGAATGCACTACAAAGACAACATATTTGATGTTCAAACTCATAAACTTAATTTTTTTTTGCAAATAATAATTAACTTAGAAATTCATGGCTGCAACACGTGTCAAAGTAGTTGGGAAAGGGCATGTTCACCACTGTGTTACATGGCCTTTCCTTTTAACAACACTCAGTAAAGGTTTGGGAACTGAGGAGACACATTTTTGAAGCTTCTCAGGTGGAATTCTTTCCCATTCTTGCTTGATGTACAGCTTAAGTTGTTCAACAGTCCGGGGGTCTCCATTGTGGTATTTTAGGCTTCATAATGCGTCACATATTTTCAATGGGAGACAGGTCTGGACTACAGGCAGGCCAGTCTAGTACCCGCACTCTTTTACTATGAAGCCACGTTGATGTAACACATGGCTTGGCATTGTCTTGCTGAAATAAGCAGCGGCGTCCATGG
>NC_084758.1:29187152-29212152 GCF_033978785.1 Entelurus aequoreus
AACGAACATGCAGTAAACAATATCACAGTCAATTATTAGGTAAGACCAAAAACAATAAGAGAGCTACTTGGCGCATCCTAAAGAACATTATTAAAAATGGTGTTAGAAAGGATCAAACAAAAGATTTTGACACCATTAATCATAACTTCATCAATAAATTAGAACAATATGGAATACGAGGGCTGGTTTTAAAGTGGGTCAGAAGCTACTTAACCAACAGGAAGCAATGGGTGAACACACGTCTAAAGAGCTGAATATATCTTGTGGTGTACCCCAGGGATCAATACTGGGACCAAAATTGTTTAATCTTTATATAAAGGATATTTGTAAAGTTACAAAGGACCTACATTTAGTATTACTTGCAGGCGACAACTATGTTTTGTTCAGGAGAGAACACACAGAAGTTAATACAAATAATAACGTAAGAAATTAACAAATTAAAAAGATGGTTCGACAAAAACAGACTATCTTTGAATCTCAGTAAGACTAAAATAAAGTAGAAGAGAAAGTCAAACAAATTGAAACCGATGGAGTAGACATTGAAAGAGTAAAATAAATACAATTTTGGGGTGTAATAATAGATGAGGAAATGAACTGGAAATCCCAGATAAAAATATACAACATAGAGTAGCAATACATATTTCAATATTGAATAAAATAAAATATCTTCCAAAAATCACGTCATACTTTTTACTGCTCGCTAGTGTTACCATATCTGAGTTATTGTGTAGAAATATGGGGAAACAACTACAAAAGTACACTTCATTCAATAACTGTTTTACAAAAAGTGTCAGTTAGAATAATACATAATGTTGGATATAGAGAACATACCAACACTTTATTTATTGAATCAAGAATATTGAAATTCAACAATTTGGTGCATTTGCAAACAGCTAAAGTCATGCACAAAGAAAACTATAACCTACGGAGCCCCTAAAGGGACATGGATGTTTTGCGAGATCTCGCAAAAGTTTTTTTTCCTATGTCAGTGAACCGGAAGTAAAACAGACACAGCGATGGAGGAGCGGGAGCATGCGGAAGCCTACCCATCATCTGTGCTCTGTTGTGGTACCATAATACGATTTGATGTCTTTATATGTTAGGCCAATACTAAAATAGAAATCAATGAACTTCTCCCACGGATGATGAGTAGGCTCCTCCATCGCTTTGTCTGTTTCACTTCCGGTTCACAATCTCTGTGTCTGTTTTACTTTCGGTTCACTGACATTGGAAAAAAACCTTTCGCAAAACATTTTTTTCCCCTCCATGTCCCTTTAGGGGCTCCGTAATAACCTGCTACCCACAAATGTACAACAATTATTCTCAACAAGAAGAGAAATGTAACCTTAGAGAAAAATCTATCTTAAAACACTTGTATGCACGTACAACACTTCAAACCTTTTGTATGTGGAATTAAATTATGAAATGGATTAAGATTGATTCACTTTAAGAAACGGTTGAAACTACACATTTTATATATATATATATATATATATATATATATATATATATATATATATATATATATATATATATATATATATATAGATGTCTTAATTAGATTATCCAAAAAAAAAAATAGTGCTCGATACCGTGGTAGAGCGTAATATGTATGTGTGGGAAAAAATCACAAGACTATTTAATCTCTACAGGCCTGTTTCATGAGGGTATCCTCAATCATCAGGAGATTTTAATGGAAGCATTCACATACCATGGTTTATATAGGGCACAGAGCGGGTGGGTACAGGCAGGTGTGGGGGCGTGGTGATTGACTCATGTGTTACCTAGGAGGTGTTTCCTTCTGTGACGGCATGCTGATACAATTTCGCTGCGCTTGTTGAGGGATCACAAGTCTGGAGTGTATATAATAAACAGTTTCTCTTTTAAGCATAGGTTGCATCTTTTATTACCACTGTTGTAAGGTGTGCTGGATGCAATAATTTGCCATGTTATAGAGTATTCAACATTATTGTCTTTGAGATTCCAAATGTGTTTACTGAGTTCTGTAGTGTTCCGCAAACTTTTGCTTCTGAAAGAGGCTTTGTGATTGTTCCATCTGGTTTTGAATGCTCCCTCAGTTAATCCTACATATGTGTCGGATGTGTTAATGTCCTTGCGTGTTACCTTTGCTTGGTAAACGACTGATGGTTGTAAGCACCCACCGTTGAGAGGGCAATCAGGTTTCTTGCGGCACTTACAGCCTTTGTCGGTTTTGGAGTCGTTCTGCCTGGTGGTGGACGGCTCCTTTTCAATTGCTTTATTGTGGTTTGAAATGATTTGTCGTATGTTGTTCATGCAGCTGTAGCTCAATTTAATGTTGTTCTTGTTGAATACTTTTCTTAGGGTGTTGCCTTTGGGGAAGTGTTGTCGATCAGGGTGAGGAATTTGTGGCCAATATTAGTTGAGATGTTTTTGCTTTATGGGGGGTTGTACCAGATAATGTTGTTTCGTTTTCTGATCCTTTTTGGTTGGTTTCCTGGCGTGGGTTCGTAGGTGAGGGTGAAGTTGTATCCGCTTTCATCAAGTGCTTTTTGGTACGGGGGGGTTGCTTTGTCGAATTCAGCTTTGCTAGATGACAGCATCGATAGTCTTTTATTAATACCGGTAGGTATTCTTTTCGTGGTGGTGGGTGGGTGGTTGAATACTCAATAACATGGCAAATTCTTGCATCCAGCACACCTTACAACAGTGGTAATAGGGGAGGCGTGCTTTCTGTGGGTGGGGGAAAGCACGCCTCTTCTTTTCCACCGGAGCGCTCCAATAAAACACAGTCAGATCTTCAGCTTCTAGCCGATACTACATAAAAATAACGTAAAATAACGCAGTAACGCATCATGCAGTAACGGTAACTGGTTACTGTATATAAAAAAATAACGGTGATAAACAACATGCAGTCAAAACAGTCTTACATCCCCTTGGGAGTACATCTAACTTTATACTGTCTTTCCTTTGACGACATGTAAGGAAATGTTGTTATTTATTCATATTTTACAGCGCATCTCACGCTCCTCTGATTTGATTCGGCGTGACTCAGAAGAGAGTCAAGTGTCTCATCCCGCTTCACGAGTGACAAATAGGGAAGTGCATTGTCTCACTCTACCAGGGCTCCCTGGGGAGAACGTGCTCGGGCCGCCACAGGACACAGGACGTGAGGCCCGAGCCAAGACAGAACAAAGCTAGACTTTGGGAAAGTGTGATGAGGAATGCAAGGCACTGCAGCCCAAGGAATGAACAAAGCCGCTACTTTTTTCCCTACCCTATGAATCTTGCGGCTTATAAAACGCAGCGGCTCATTGTTTTTTTCTTCGCAAATGCACATAGTTTTAAAAAATTAAAAAAAAGCTAAGGCATTAAAAACATGTGTTTTTGTGTGTGCTATGTTGCCATTGTTCATCTTAACATTTAGTATTATGGAGTAGCCGCACCCACTACATTTTAGAAGAACACATATTTTTCCATATATTAGTGGCACTATAAGCTGTGGGTATATGTATCATGAAATGAGTTATTTGCACAGAAATATTTTGTAAATGTTTATTTATATACCTTAATTGTTTCCAAATGGTGCCTGTAACATGGCAGTAAAATGGCTCATCAAACAAAACAGAAGTCATCGTCATGGACCCACTAGCTGCGGAAGCTAGCTGTCCAAACAGTTAAACAGTCTCAATAAAGTTAAAGTACCACTGATAGTCACACACCACACCTGAAATTACCTTCTGCATTCGACCCATCCCCTTGTTCCACCCCATGGGAGGTGAGGGGAGCAGTGAGCAGCAGCGTTGGCCGCGCTCGGGAATCATTTTGGTGATTTAACCCCCAATTCCAACCCTTGATGCAGAATGCCAATCAGGGAGGTAATGGGTCCCATTTTTATAGTCTTTTTTATGACTCGGCCGGTGTTTGAACTCACGACCTACCGATCTCAGGGCGGACACTCTAACCACAAGGCCACTGAGCAGGCCAATAACTTCACAGTGACGTTTTGGCAAATTTTCAAAACTGAAAAAATACAAACAGAATGCCATCATAAGTTAGTAACACTAACAATGGTAGCTTCATTACATTATGATTGCAAATATATGTATGAAAACACTCCGACAGACACCACACACAGGACAGTTTTGTAAGTAAGAATTGTTTTAGTTGTATTGTAAAACTTACAAACGTTGCGTAGAGTGATGAATGAAGAAACCTTTCCAGTAGCAACGCGATGGGCGAATAGTAGACGGAATGGAAATTGTACGTTCTGGTTGAGAGTTCAGTCCAAACAGAAGGGCACTGCAGCGCCTGCAGTGAGCCAACTTGTCCAAACGATGGCGCCATAGCACAAACAAAAACACACCTTTTCAATGTCCTTTTTAAAACTATTTGCATTTGCGAAGAAAATAACAATGAACCGCACCGTTTTATAAGCCGCAGGGTTCAAAGGGTAGGAAAAAAGTAGCGGCTTAAAGTACGGAATTTACAATACCAGATGGTGTGCAGGTGTGGGGTGTCTCTTCACACATTGACACCTACACGGTTTTCTCTTTTTTTTGCAGGTGCTGTGGGTGGTTTTAACGACATTTATGTGCCCTACTTTTCAATTCTGCTGTCAGTTGTAAAAACAACATTGAAGCATGATGAGGAAGTGGAACCCTCTCAATAGTACCGAGTTCAACAACACAATATGAAAACAGCAGGACAAGAGGAAATACTTAACTAAACACAAAGTAAGTGAAAGTGAAGATAAGCTCGGGCTTTCTGAGTTTTTCCTTGCCCGGTTTTTCAGATCAGGGGATGTTGTTGTTGTGGCACTTGTGATGAAGTACTATATAATTAAAATTGTGAACGATACTGCACCATTTCGTAGACAAATTGATGGACTGAAAGTAGTGTTGTCCCGATACCAATATTTTGGTACAGGTACCAACATTATTTCGATACTTTTCTGTACTTTTCTAAATAAAGGGCACCACAAAAAATTGCATTATTCGCTTTATTTTAACAACAAATCTTAGGGTACATTAAATATATGTTTATTATTGCAAGTTTGTTCTTAAATAAAATAGTGAACATACGAGACAACTTGTCTTTTAGTAGTAAGTAAACAAACAAAGGCTCCTAAATTAGCTGCTGACATATGCAGTAACATATTGCGTCATTTATCATTCTATTATTTTGTCAAAAAATTAAGGACAAGTGGTAGAAAATTAATTATTAATCTACTTGTTCATTTACTGTTAATATAAGCTTACTTTCTCTTTTAATGTTCAAATGTAATAATCACCTATTCTTCTGTTGTTTGATACTTTACATTAGTTTTGGATGATATCGCAAATTTTGGTATCAATCCGATACCAAGTAGTTACAGGATCATACATTTGTCATATTCAAAGTCCTCATGTGTCCAGGGACATATTTCCTGACTTTATAAACATAATATAGTTGTTTTTTTAAACGAAATAAGATGTTGTGATGCCAAAAAATATCGACGTAATCATAGTAGTATTGACGAGATACGCTATTGTACTTGGTATCATTACCGTGGATGTCAGGTGTAGATCCACCTATGGTGTTTGTTTACATTTTGACGCCGGTGAGCTACGGTGTGTAGTGAAGCATACAGGTATTTTTTAGAGGCGGTAGAGTACCGAATATGATTCATTAGTATCGCGGTACTATACTAATAATGGTATACCGGTATTAGTACAGTATATAGCTCAGTTACAGCTCATGTTATTATATTCTGTGTTATATGTGTTTTATGTTGCACCAAGTAAAATTCCTAGTTTGTGAACCCGTCCCCTACCAGACCTGGGATTAAAGACCTCACCTTTTCTCCTCAAACATATTGCTGGGTATTGTGGCCAAACAGCTCAATTTTCGTTTCATCTGACCACAGAACTTTCCTCCAGAAGGTCTTATATTTGTCCATGTGACAAAAATGTAGCTGTTTGGCCACACGGAAATTGCGGAAGATATTCATCTTGTGATGTTTGGACGGTATTTTCACATACTTTGTAGATTGTAAACCATTGGATATGGTTTAATTGATACAATGAAACACAATTAAGCTTATAAAGTCAACTTGTTTTTCCGTTAGCAATCTGGGAACGCCTCCACAAACTCTTTTCCAGACATGTAGGTTATAAATGTGACTGTGCTAAATTTCTCCAATACACATTATCTCTCGATCTCAAGAAAGTGTTTTGAATGGAGATTAAAATCCTCATTGGTCCCCTTTAACTTTGACAACTCTAAAAATATGCAATTTAGGCTCATTTACAGGTTGCCACTTACTTTTAGCATGTATCAGCGGTCTTTTATGAATTTATTGTATGTTTTATTCTTACAAATCTACAGTATTAAATTGTGTTCACCCATGAAACACCTCCGGAAGTTTCCGACCTGAGAAGGATGAAGCAAATATATGCGAAAAAGTAAAAATCTGAACAGTTCCTCGTGTCGTCAGCATTTTGCCATATTAACGTTCATGCTTAATATCCTGCTGGATTTGAATTTAACTCTTCCTTTGTGGACGGCACACGCGCACATGGACCACCGTGGCGACATGTGACGGACAATATTTCAGCGGGGGTCTATTAAAGACGTTCCATTTCACAGTTATTCCAATGACCTTGACGGAGTGAGCCGAAAATCAATGGAGGCTCCGGTTTTTATTTTCTTTCCAATCAACACAGGTCACAGCCTCTCCTAAGGCTCCAATTCTTTCTTTGACAAAGGATTACTGAAAGATTGCCTATAAAAGTTGAAGTACGGATGTAGTTCTTCTCCACAACTTGATCTGGAGTTTGGACAATTATGACACTCATCACTGCCCAAGCATTCACACATATAAGATCTATATCATCTATTTGTTATTATTTTTCCGCCGCAAAAGTTTGGCACGCTCCACAGCCCACAATTTATCCGATCGGAATTGTTCAAGTATCAAAACGAAATCGTGAGCTCCACTAAAAATCTAAAAATTTGAACCATTTCACCATCCACACACTCCACTAACCTTGGACAATCAAATTACCATTTTTAGATTAAAAACTAAATTCCAAGAATCCCCTGTTTTCACCGTCCACATTTGTCAACCATTTTTGACTATTCAACCTGCAAAACATTCCCCTTAATTGGGACAACAAATGCACCTATTTTTTTCCTGTACAAATTTCAGTTTTTCACGTAATTCCAGGAATTCCGAAACATCCGTTCTCAATTCAAACTCTTACTTTGTCATCATTTTTTAACCGATTCCAAAAATTCCAACACCGACCCATTCATATCATCTGGGACAATTGTGCTAGTATCAACATTTTAAATGATTCACGGTTTTCCCAAAATACCCGCATTTCAAGGAAATTCTCGCATTTCCAGGAAATTCCCATTAAAATGAATGGACATATTCATAATTCTACAATGCCATAAATTCTCCAAATTTTGCGCCATTTTTAAACCCATTTCCGACCTTTCAACCATCCACCCACAGTACTCTTCCGATGTATCAAATGCAAAACATGTTTTCCCTTTCCCAAAATTCCCATTCATCCCGGAATTTTCTCCCCATTGACAATGAATCGTTCAAGTATCTGAACGGAATCGTGAGCTCCACTAAAAAGCTACAAAATTGAACTGTTTCACCATCCACACACTCCACTCACCTTGGACAATCAAGCTACCATTTTCCAAGTTTCAAAACAATTCCAAGAATCCCTGTTTTTTAACTCTTCCTGGAAAGTTTTCACAGTCCACATTTGTCAACCATTTTTTTTGACCATTTCAACTTCAAAACATTCCCTTTAGTTGGGACAACAAATGCTCCTATTTTTTCCCCTGTACAAATTCCCCGTTTTCCCCCAAATTTCAAGAATTCCCTGTTCTCAATTCAAACTGTTACTTCGTCAACATTTTTCAACCAATTCCAAAAATTCCAACACCGACCCATTCATATCATCTAGGACAATTGTGCTAGTATCAATATTTCCAAAGATTAATTATTTCCGAAATTCCAACATTTTCAGGAAATTCCCATTAAAGTTAATGGACATATTCATAATTCTACAATGCCATAAATTCACAAAATTTTGCACATTTTTTAAACCCGTTTCCGACCTTTCAACCATCCACTCACAGTAGTCTTTCGATGTATCAAACGCAAAACATGTTTTCCTTTTCCCAAAATTTCCATTCATACCGGAATTTTCTCCCCATTGATAATTAATCGTTCAAGTATCTGAATCGTGAGCTCCACTAAAAAGCTAAAAATTTGAATCGTTTCACCATCCACACACTCCACTCACCTTGGACAATCAAACTACCATTTTCAAAGTTAAAAAAATTCCAAGTATCCCCTGTTTTCACCGTCCACATTTGTCAACCGTTTTTGACCATTCCAACTCTCAAAACATTCTCCTTAGTTGGGACAACAATCGCTCCTATTTTTTTCCCTGTACAACTTCCTGTTTTTCCCGAAATTCCAGGAATTCCGAAACACTCGTTCTCAATTCAAACTCTTTGTCGACATTTTTCAACCGATTCCAAAAATTCCAACACCGACCAATTCATATTGTGCTAGTTCTACATGTAAAAGCGACTTTGGGTACTTAGAAAAGCGCTATATATATCCCAGGTATTAGTATCAATATTTTCAAAGATACACAGTTTTCCCGAAATTCCCACATTTCCAGGAAATTCCCATTCAAATGAATGGACATATTCCTAATTCTACAATGCCCTAAATTCTCCAATTTTTTAAACACGATTCCGACCTTTCAACCATCCACCCACACTACTCCTCCGATATATCAAACGCAAAACATGTTTTCCCTTTCCCAAAATTCCCGTTTATCCAGGAATTTTCTCCCCTATTGACAATGAATGGGCATTATACAATCTACAATCATTTATCATCTGATTTGAACAGTTCCACCATCCACACACTTCGCTTACCCAACACTCGTTTTCAATTCAAACTTTTACTTCATTAACATTTTTCAACCGATTCCAAAAATTCCAACACCAACCCATTCATATCATCTAGGACAGTGGTCCCCAACCTTTTTGTAACTGCGGACCAGTCCAACGCTTGAAAATTGGGCAATATCAAATGGGGGGGGGGGAGTGGATTTATTTATTTATTTATTTATTTATTTATTTTTTTTGCATAAAAAAATACAATCACGTGTGCTTACGGACTGTATCCCTGCAGACTGCATTGATATATATTGATATATAATGTAGGAACCAGAATATTAATAACAGAAAGAAACAACCCTTTTGTGTGAATGAGTGTAAATGGGGGAGGGAGGTTTTTTGGGTTGGTGCACTAATTGTAAGTGTATCTTAAGTTTTTTATGTTGATTTAATAAAAAATAAAAAATAAAATAATAATTTATTATTATATATATATATTTTTAATTTGTTGTGCGGCCCAGTACCAATCGATCCACGGACCGGTACCGGGCCGTGGCCTGGTTTTTGGGGACCACTGATCTAGGACACTTGTGCTAGTATCGATATTTTCAAAGATTCACGGTTTTCCCGAAATTCCCACATTTCCAGGAAATTCCCATTCAAATGAATGGACATATTCATAATTCTACAATGCCCTAAATTCTCCAAATTTTTAAACCCGATTCCGACCTTCCAACTTTCCACCCACACTACTCTTCCGATATATCAAACGCAAAACATGTTTTCCTTTTCCCATAATTCCCGGTTATCCCGGCATTTTCTCCCCATTGACAATGAATGGGCATTATACAATCTACAATCATTTATCATCCGATTTGAACCGTTCCACCATCCACACACTTTGCTTACCCTGGACATTCAAGCCAGCATTTTTCCCGATTCTGAAAATTCCCTAATTACTCGGAATTACCAGGAATTTCTCCTATTGAAAATGAATGGGCAATATACAAAACTCTCCAAATCCCACGTTTCTCCACCTATTCGAACCGTTCCAACATCCACACACTCCACTCACTCTGGACATTCAAGCATTTCAGTTCCACTCACGCATATCCTACCGGAATTGCAAACTCTAATTAGAATTACAGTTTGTTCTAATAACAACGCACGCTGACTTTAACTCCAACTAACATAATCAGCAAAAAGAGTAACCACTTTGTTAAAACAAGCAGAAAGTTGATAAGGAAACAATCCCAGGAAGCATCCGACTGTTTAATCGACAAATGTCAAAGATCATTTGAGCTATTCTCAGCGCAAATAAAGCCAGTAATGGAGCATCGTTGGAGCTTTGGGCTTGCAGCTGAGCCCTCGAGTGCGGCTGTCACTCAGCATGTGTCAAACTGCTTCATTCAGCCGTACTCAAAATAGACGACAGGAAAAGACGAATGTTGACGGAAGCTGTTGGAACGATTGATGAGTGCGAGGAGAGGTTAAATTGGAGGTTCAGTCGTGTATTAGGACTGTATTCTTGCTCGGGAAGCACACAACGATACGGATACATACCTAGAACGGATAACTTTTTTATATCTGTTATTTCTTTAAATTTGAGTTTACTCTATTGTTGTTGTTGTGTTTGCTGTTGTTGTTTTTGTCTCTCTGTCTAATCCCCCTCTTGTCCCCACAATTTTCCCTCTGTCTTCCTTTTTTTTCTCTTTCTCTCCCCTCTGCTCCGGCCCGGCTGCACCAAATGATAATATAAATACATTTAATAAAGTCAAATACAAATAAGGCAACAAGAGAAGTATCCTACACTTCTCTTTTGTACAGTAAATATGAACAGCCGATATGGGCATCTACATCTGCTATATGATTTGCCTGAGAAGCTGGACAGGACAATAAAAAAATAAAAAAATAAATTTAAAACAAATAATAATAATAACAATAAATACAATTGGGTTTACTTGAATTTGTGAACACCTCGGAAGCAGGCGTCTTTGCAGGCTGATAGCGATGCTGGCCTGTATCGTGGCGGATAAGGTTTGATGTGTTGAAGCTCAATGTTTTGTTTCGCTTCCTCGTTAGCAGAAAAAGCATCCGTAATGTCTCCATCTGAAACAGTGAAAACATCGCACAAATGTATGTTATTTACACTGAGCTGAGGCCACGTTTACAACAGGGAGTTTAAAAAAGGTGCGCTTGATATGCTCACCCGAACACACCTACATAACATTAAGGGTGGTATTGCCACATCGGAGTATTTTTTTTTTTTTATGTTACATGATTTATTAGTATGACGTAAGAATAATTTGTCCAATATTTTATATATTCTTGCCTAGTTTTTTCAAATTTGCATTTACTATGAAACATTTATTTACAAATAACATAGGTTAAATCCTGTGAATGCATTTATGAATGTTTAAATGGATAACTGTACGCCGGCAGCTTACCTTTATAGTTACGAAAGCAGCAACCTAAAATTACAGTATCGCAAATAGTCACAAATGGCCAATCATCCTCCATTATATATATATATATATATATATATATATATATATATATATATATATATATATATAAATCATTGACATTAACAATAAAAAAAAAAAAAACTGTCAACTCCAGTGTTTCCCATGTATTCAATTATTAATGGAGGCCCGCCAATATTACATTAAGTGTTCATCCTCACTCATAAAAACATTATAATGATGATTGACTGCAGCTTCCCCAGAGAATAAGAAGACATAGAAAGGAGAGATCAGGGTTACCAACATAGCACGTTTAATTTAGAGAGTAGTCACACCCCTCTAGATTCTGTTTTTAAAAAAGTAACTGGCAACACATTCAGTTCATTCCTTATGCAAACATTTACTTTTCTGTATTTTGTTCACTTTTTGTCTTCCATGGCATACAAAAAAAGTGCACGTGTAACCCGCTCAATTCAGTCCTTGTTCTTTCTGTTTCGCACGGGACTCGAACCTGGCATGAGAGACGAGCGTTCTAGCTACAGAGCTAAAAGCACGGGCTGCCTATGCACATGCGTCATGGTCAATTATGCAAACACTGTAAGATGTTGACATGTTATACACTCTCCGCTGGAACCCGTTGCCACAAATAGATTGCAGTCCCGGGGGAAATGCTCAACTCAGAATGTTTAATTATCCAATTAGGCTCAAAAAACTATCACGTTAGAGCAGGGGTGTCAAACTCATTTTAGATCGGGGGCCACTTGGAGAAAAATCTACACCCAAGTGGGCCGGACTGGTAAAATCACGACACGATAACTTCAAAATAAAGACAACTTTAGATTGTTTCCTTTGTTTAAAAATAGAACAAGCACATTCTGAAAATGTACAAATTCTATTGTTGTTGGGTTTCTTTTACAATTACCTGTTGCGGTTAATAGTAGATATACTGTATTTGTCGTTATTTATGTTTGCTGAATAAATGTTCATTAGTCAAATCATTGGTGTTACTTTTCAATCTATCAAGATAAAAAAATTATATCAAAATCAAATTACAGGATGTTATTTATGTAGTTCCATCATTTTCCTCGACTGATGTACTAACATCATGTGGTTTATTTTGTACATATGTATCTACAAAGACACAAAGAATTGCTGTTGCGACATCCAGTGGACACATTTAGAACAGCGGTTTATTTCATTCAAAAATTTCAGCTACATTTTTATACTTTGCCAACTCATTCCGCGGGCCGGGTAAAACCGGTCCGCGGGCCTGATCCGGCCCTCGGGTCGTATGTTTGACACCCCTGCGTAAGGGCAATATCAACTTGATGATTATTAATAAAATGTCACTTTTTGTACACAAACCTTTTTCTTTTTATGTCTACAAATATAAATTAAAATTAACTAATGAGAAAAAATGTCATTTAATATAGAAACAGCAGTGCACATTTTTTTTAAATTGATATGTTTTTTATTAAAATAACTTAAATAGAATTCTGGCATGAATATATATTGTATTTTCAAAATTACTCAAAAGACGATATGTCCATTTAATATTTACAAATTACAATTCAATTATAATAATAATTGCATAAAATGTTTTACATACAAATATTTAAATTTGGAAAAATATTACTAATGAGTTTCATTTTATTTTTACATATTTTGGCGCAACAGGGCTGACCTAGAGGTCAAATTTAATGGGAAAAGGCTTATCACCTACCTTTTATGTTGAAGGACTTCCAGGTGTGCAGGTAATCATTTCCAAGGAGCTCCAGGGAAAAAAAGCCAGACATTGTTCCACACATGCTCCAAAAAGTCCAATAATCGGGACCGCTATAATCTATTTCCAACACTTTTTGTTACATTTAACACCATGTCTTTAATCCCAACTCTGCACCATGCTGCCTCGTGTCACTTTTAATTCCTTCCCAACTTCCTGTTGCTTGCTTTTCACTTCCTGGGTCACACATCTGATTTTTGATTTTTTTTGGGTATTATTCTAAACAACATTCTCAGCATTGATTTTTTTTATTCATAATTTCTAATTAAAGGTCATGAAATTCAAATATAATTTTAAAAATACAATGAAACTCATATTGTAATATTCTTCCAAATTTAAATGTTGGAATGTAAAACATTTTATGCAATCATTATTACAATTGAAATGTAATTTGTAAATATGAAATGGACTTTTCATCTTTTGAATAATATTTAAATACAATACATATTTATGCCAGAATTATATTTTAATACATTTAATTAAAATATATTCATCTCAAAGCAGTTTTCACTGTTCTTTCTATATTAAATGACATTTATTCCCATTAGTTAATTAAAATTTATATTTGTAGACTTAAAAAGAAAAACATTTGCGTACAAAAAAAATCTGTCATTTTATTAATTATCATCAAGTTGATATTGCTCTAACGTGACTGGTTGAATGATTAAACATTCTGAGTTGAGCATGTCCCACAGGACTGCAATCTATTTGTGGCAGTGGGTTCAATGGGAAAAAGTATAAAATGTCAACATTCACGCATATAAAATTATACACCAAAAAAAATCATATATTTATTATTATTCAGCCGCAAAAGTTTGATGCGCTCCACAGCCAACAGTTTTCATCAGATCAAAACGTTTGGCTTGAATTAAATTAAAATGAGAAAATATCCCGGATGGCCTAGCATTCCAGGTTTTTAGGGACTTTTTTGCCCATTGAAAATGAATGGGACAATTTTTAAACATGCACAACTCCCACATTTATCACCCAATTTTAACTGTTCTACCATCCACACACTCAACTTGTTCCATCAAACTACCACTTTCCAAGTCCAAGAAAATTCAAAGAATTCCCAGTTTTCCAAAGCCTTATTTTCACCTCTTCCTCAAACGTTTACACAGTCCATGTTTTTGACCATTCCACCTTCAAAACATTCCTGTTAGTTGCAACAACAAACGCTTTTACTTTTCATTTTCGTACAAATTCCCGGTTTTCCCGAAAATCCTGAAATACCCATTCTCAATTCAAACTGTTACTACGTCAACATTTTTCAACCGATTCCAAAAATTCCAACATCAACTCATTCACACAATTATGCGAGTATCAATATATTTTTTTTAAAATCCCGGTTTTCCTGAAATTCCCAAATATCTAAGAAATTCCCATTCAAATGAATGGACATATCCATAGTTCTACAATGCCCTATATCAGGCCTGGGCAAACATTTTGACCCTGGGGGCCAAATTTAGAGAAACAAATGTGTCTGGGGGCCGGTATATCTATTTCCAGGAACACTGATACAAAACCTCACAATAATGTCAGATTGAAAGCTAAAAACGTTTTGAAAGACCGCCTTAAAAAAACGGAATTAAATTGTATGTTTTTTTTACTGAATGAGACTCAAGACTGTGGGATTTACAATATTAACTATGAAGGATAAAACACTGAATATTGACAACATATGAACGTCACAACCTCTCTCCTTCACAATCATGCGAAATGCAACACAAATGCAAAAAAAACAGCGAAATATGAACGCAAAGGGTAGAAAAACACAAAAACACCTACAATCCGATATATCTGATAGAACTTTGCTGTAAAAATGTCCTTCCGCGTATGTCCCTGACACCCGCTCGGGAAACACTCTGTGGAAACGCTCCCCACCCACACTGCTTGGTGACTCGTCTGAGCTGTTGTGGCTTAGATTACCATAGTAACTAATTCATCATCTCCCTTCAAAACATTCCTTTTTGATGGAATAACAAACGCTTTTATTTTTCGTACAAATTCCCGGTTTTCCCGAAACTCCAGGAATCCTGAAAGACCCGTTCTCAATTCAAACTATTACCACGTCAACATTTTTCAACCGATTCCAAAAAGTCCAACACCAACTCATTCACACATTTATGCGAGTATCAATATTTTCCAAAAAATCCCGGTTTTCCCGAAATTCCCAAATCTCTAAGAAATTCCCATTCAGTTTGACATCTGTGGTTTATACTAATACCCAAATTCAGAGCTCAAATAGCTCGAATGCATGTTTTGTTCACTGTTCTGTTACGGTATGGTATACAATGTAAAGTTGTCGATTGACATACAGTACGTAGTAATTAGTCACGTCAGTATTTGCTATAAAAAACATCAATTTGCAAGATATGACGGGAACATGGACGGTGAGTCTTGCAGTTCAGACGGATTGTGCAAAGGTGATAATGACTGTGGGAGGTTTGCTTGCCTTGTTAAAAAGAATGTTTCTCTATTTGTACATCATTACAGAGGCGCACTCACACACGGGAGTGCCACCTAATTTAGAACGTATCTTTGTGCTGCTCCTTTCATTCCAACACTGGATGCCAAACGCGGTTCCGTTGTTCATAAATAAGTCATGTCGACCCAGGGGCGTACGTCTAATCTTAGACATTTAAGAGGAACACAGAGCTACAAATGCGATGTGAGGATTTACTTTAATCCACATGTGCAACCTTATTACTCGTCTGGCGTGAACGGTTACCAAGCTCATTGTTAGCCACCGCTGACTTTCCTACACAACCAAAACAACAGGGAAGGGAATAAAATGTAAAAAGTAAGAACAGTGAAAGGATGAACCCAGAGGTTATCAATCACTGCACAGAGATGAATTATACAGGAACGATACAGTGTGTGCACGATATTACACAAGCCAGTACTCCAGGGATGTCCAAAGTGTGGCCTGCAGCTAGTTTTTATTAGCATATTTTAAATATCAAATTAATTCACCAGTAGTCATTACTAGCTATCGCAGTCATTTAGAAGAAAAAGCTAAGATATGGCTTTATTTTCCAGACAGCTTTGCATATATTGACCTACATTGGCTTGAGCATATTTAACTAATAAACCAGGCTAATCTTACATAAACTAGGCTAGGCTAATTGTTAGGCTCAACTAAGATTAACTAGGCTAGGTTAACTGTTAGGCTACAGTAAAATAAACTAGGCTACTTTTTGTAGGCTAAACTAAGATAAACTAGGCCAGGTTGATTGTTAGGCTCAACTAAAATAAACTGGGCTATGCTAATTTGTATGTTAATCTACAAACCCCGTTTCCATATGAGTTGGGGAATTGTGTTAGATGTAAATATAAACGGAATACAATGATTTGCAAATCCTTTTCAACCCATATTCAATTGAATGCACTACAAAGACAAGGTATGTTCAAACTCAAACTTTATTTTTTTTTTGCAAATAATAATTCACTTAGAATTTCATGGCTGCAACACGTGCCAAAGTAGTTGGGAAAGCGCATGTTCACCACTGTGCTACATGGCCTTTCCTTTTAACAACACTCAGTAAACGTTTGGGAACTGAGGAGACACATTTTTGAAGCTTCTCAGGTGGAAGTCTTTCCCATTCTTGCTTGATGTACAGCTTAAGTTGTTCAACAGTCCGGGGGTCTCCGTTGTGGTATTTTAGGCTTCATAATGCGCCACACATTTTCAATGGGAGACAGGTCTGGACTACAGGCAGGCCAGTCTAGTACCCGCACTCTTTTCATATGAAGCCACGTTGATGTAACACGTGGCTTGGCATTGTCTTGCTGAAATAAGCTGGGGCGTCCATGGTAACGTTGCTTAGATGGCAACATATGTTGCTCCAAAACTTGTATGTACCTTTCAGCCTTAATGGCGCCTTCACAGATGTGTAAGTTACCCATGTCTTGGGCACTAATACACCCCCATACCATCACAGATGCTGGCTTTTCAACTTTGCGCCTAGAACAATCCGGATGGTTCTTTTCCTCTTTCGTCCGGAGGACACGACGTCCACAGTTTCCAAAAACAATTTGAAATGTGGACTCGTCAGAACACAGAACACTTTTCCACTTTGTATCAGTCCATGTTAGATGAGCTCAGGCCCAGCTAAGCAGACGGCGTTTCTGGGTGTTGTTGATAAACGGTTTATGCCTTGCTTAGGAGAGTTTTAACTTGTACTTACAGATGTAGCAACCAACTGTAGTTACTGACAGTGGGTTTCTGAAGTGTTCCTGAGTCCATGTGGTGATATCCTTTACACACTGATGTCGCTTGTTGATGCAGTACAGCCTGAGGGATCGAAGGTCACGGGTTTTGCTGCTTACGTGCAGTGATTTCTCCAGATTCTCTGAACCCTTTGATGATATTACGGACCGCAGATGGTGAAATCCCTAAATTCCTTGCAATAGCTGGTTGAGAAAGGTTTTTCTTAAACTGTTCAACAATTTGCTCAGGCATTTGTTGACAAAGTGGTGACCCTCGCCCCATCCTTGTTTGTGAATGACTGAGCATTTCATGGAATCTACTTTTATACCCAATCATGGCACCCACCTGTTCCCAATTTGCCTGTTCACCTGTGGGATGTTCCAAATAAGTTTTTGATGAGCATTCCTCAACTGTATCAGTATTTATTGCCACCTTTCCCAACTTCTTTGTCACGTGTTGCTGGCATCAAATTCTAAAGTTAATGATTATTTGCAAAAAAAAAAAAATGTTATCAGTTTGAACATCAAATATGTTGTCTTTGTAGCATATTCAACTGAATATGGGTTGAAAATTATTTGCAAATCATTGTATTCCGTTTATATTTACATCTAACACAATTTCCCAACTCATATGGAAAAGGGGTTTGTAAGATAAACTAGGCTATTTTAATAGTTAAGCTAATTTAAGATAAACTGGGCTATGGTAATTGTTAGGCTCAAGTAAGATAGGCTAAACTACGATAGACTTGGCTAATTGTTAGGCTAAACTAAGCTATGCTAATGGTGGGCTCAACTAAGATAAACTAGGCTAGGCTAATTGTTTGGTTTAACAAAGTTAAGACAGAGTAGGCTAATTGTTAGGTTAAACTAAGATAAAATAGATTAGGCTAAACGTTAGGCTGACACCGAAAATCAGGAGCACCCTTGAGGGGAGAAAGACTGAGTCAGAATGTGCAGGAAAATGGAGAAAGAAGAGTACACCCCAGATCCCACCTCACTCCTACCCACTTCTCCAAAGTGGGCTGGCTCAAGGTGGAGGACAGGGTTAAACAACTTGCACTGAGCCTAGTCTATAAAATCCGCTACACCTCCCTGATACCGAAGTACATGTCAAACTACTTCCTTAACGTAAATGTCCGCCATAACCACAACACCAGGGGGAGCTCCACTAACCACGTTAAACCCAGATTTCGAACTAACAAAGGTCTTAACTCATTATCTTTCTATGCCACATCAATGTGGAATGCGCTCCCAACAGGTATAAAAGAAAGGGCATCTCTATCCTCCTTCAAAACCGCAATAAAAGTTCACCTCCAGGCAGCTACAACCCTAAACTTACACCCTCCCCGGATTGCTAATAATCAAATGTAAACAATCAAATGCAGATACTTTTTCTTATGCCTTCTGATCTCTCTCTCTCTCTCTCTCTCTCTCTCTCTCTCTCTCTCTCTCTATGTCCACTACTTGCGGTCCATATCCTACCCCGCCCCCCCCTCCACACCCCTGATTGTAAATAATGTAAATAATTCAATGTGATTATCTTGTGTGATGACTGTATTATGATGATAGTATATATGATAGTATATATCTGTATCATGAATCAATTTAAGTGGACCCCGACTTAAACAAGTTGAAAAACTTATTCGGGTGTTACCATTTAGTGGTCAATTGTACGGAATATGTACTTCACTGTGCAACCTACTAATAAAAGTCTCAATCAATCAAACCCAACGTTTAAAAATGTCAGAAAACAAACGTAAGACACGAGTGTTCTACTTTGTGTCCTCTTCTAGTGATGTTTTCCTCAAGATGCTTGAGAGAAAGAGCATGAGGAAACAGGCTATAGTGTCAATGCAAGAGGAGATAGAAGCGCCGAAATGTCAAGTATTTTGTATTCATCTTTTGTTCGTAAGTAAGCATGGACAAAAAGGCATTCAAGTGTTCAAAATAATAGTTTATGATAATAGTATCTGCATTTATCTTTTTATCGGACGGCCACAAAGTCAGTGCTGATGTACTGCGCAATTGTGTGGATCGCCGCCTGCCCTGCAGCATACTGTACAGGAAGGGTGCAGAGGGTGACCAGGACAGCGGAGAAGATTATCGGCCTACCTCTGCCCCTTCGAGAGGACAGTGCTCGATTTTATTGCCTCAGCAGAGCAAAGAAAATCCTGACAGACAGCTCTCACCCTGGTCAGCCCTTGTTCAACCTGCTGCCATCAGGGATGACATTTTGGCTGTTTGTACTGGTATTTCTGTATTTATTTTTAATATGTTATTTATTGTTTGTATTATATTTCAATTGCACCTAACAGAGTATACAAATAATTTGTTGGTGAAATGTCATTCATCTGGACTGGAGTTGTCCCGATACCAAATTTTGGTATCCATCCATCCATTTTCTACCGCTCGTCCCTCTCTTGTCCCTCCTCGCGACCGCGAGGGGTGCTAGAGCCTATCCCAGCTGGTACCGGTACCAACATGTACACTACCGTTCAAAAGTTTGGGATCACCCAAAACATTTTGTGGAATAGCCTTCATTTCTAAGAACAAGAATAGACTGTCGAGTTTCAGATGAAAGTTCTCTTTTTCTGGCCATTTTGAGCGTTTAATTGACCCCACAAATGTGATGCTCCAGAAACTCAATCTGCTCAAAGGAAGGTCAGTTTTGTAGCTTCTGTAACGAGCTAAACTGTTTTCAGATGTGTGAACATGATTGCACAAGGGTTTTCTAATCATCAATTAGCCTCCTGAGCCAATGAGCAAACACATTGTACCATTAGAACACTGGAGTGACAGTTGCTGGAAATGGGCCTCTATACACCTATGTAGATATTACACCAAAAACCAGACATTTGCAGCTAGAATGGTTTCATAAATACACCTTACAGTGCAACCTGGACACATCATCAGTGATTCTCCCGGGGTCATAGGGTGTTTCGGGTCTTAATCAAACACCCTCTCCCGGGCGACCCAGCCGAGGGTGATCAGTCCCTCGACTTGTGTCCAGGTAGCGCTCCACGCCACGCGTGCCCCCTCCGACGGTTTGCCCCGGGGTTGCGCCGGTGGTGCTTGGAGTTTCCAGGCACTGTGGGGAATGTCCGGGCCTGGGTCCTCCTCCGTCTCATCAGGGCCGTACAAGGTACTGGCCCTGTGCCTTGTACGGCCCTGCAAATGTCTGGCAAAAACAAGACATTTGCAGCTAGAATGGTCATTTATCACATTAGCAATGTATAGAGTGTATTTCTTTCAAGTTAAGACTAGTTTAAAGTTATCTTCATTGAAAAGTACAGTGCTTTTCCTTCAAAAATAAGGACATTTCAATGTGACCCCAAACTTTTGACCGGTAGTGTATATCGATACCTTTCGCTACTTTTCAAAATAAAGGGGACCACAAACAAAATGTCATCATTGGCTTTATTTTAACTATATTTACGTTTAAACATATGTTTCTTTTTCACAATCAAATAACAATTGTGTCATTAAATAAAATAGTGAACATACGAGGCAACTTCTCTTTTAGTAGTAAGTAAACATACAAATGCTCTTAATTGGCTGCTGACATATGCAGTAACATATTGTGTCAAATAAAGTTTAAGAAAGGGGGGGACAGCTGAGGTAGCTCCAACGCGGTCAAATAAATGTTTGTCACTTCGGGCAAACATGGTCGTGAAATATGCACTCCAAAAAAATCTCCTTAAAAACTTCGTAAGTGGGCCTAAGAACAACATTTGGGGCCCATTCAGCCTCCATAGATAAAACTCGCCTGGTCTGTACAACGTATTTATACGAACATCAACATGTGATCCTGCTCAATAATACAAAGACAAACAACAACTACAAGCACCTGCTCGACACACACGACTAGTCCAGGCATCGACGTGGCAGCAAATTCACAAGTCATCAATAATGGATGACACGGTACACGCAGCAGTTAGCCAAGCGCTAACGCGGATTGTTTTCCTTACAAGGTCGTATACGAGGAGCAGTATTTGTCCGCGTGCACCCACCGGCCGCAACATTAGGCACACCTGTACAATCTAATAACATGCACTCAGCGACGCACAGTATTTGCCCGTTTCCGCCCGGCGACAGCCGCACAAGCGAGTCATTGTGGAGTCCGGTGCACCTGGATGACCCCGGAAGTGGCGTCCGTCACTCGAGCTCGTCTCATGCGGGGGGGTGTGTGTGGGGGGGGGGTGGGGTCCTCTGGCAGCCATTCATCAACCGGCGGCTCGCGGCGTGACAACTCGCACGTGGGCCAAACGAGTGCAGCTGTCCTGGCGTGGCGCCCGACAGTTAGGCTCCGACAAAAAGACGCCGTTGTCTCCCGCCGCGTTCTGCTCGCAGGTCACGACGCGGCGCCGCTCACTGTCTTCGATTTGCATTTCGAGAAATAATCAGGACGTGGTGAGGAAGAGACCACGCCGGATGCTAACGAATGCGGCGGACAGATGAAATAATTAGTGTTTACTGATTAATAATACAGCTTGAACACCAAGTCCATCATAAACACCATGTAATCCTTTTGAGACATCACAGCATACCAGAGCAATCCCCATATGCTTTGCACATGTGTGTGGCTGAGAGTGGCTGACAGAAATCATTTGTTTTTGATCAGAGGGATTTAAAATGCATTAATCGTTTAGCCACTGTAATAAAGCGGTGCCTCGGTTTTCCACAGTGATCAATTCTAAAAGGTCGGACAAACACCGGAGAATCATGCAAATTGAATAGATACATTCCAGACAACAACACACACAAAAACACGCTTCATAGAAAATAATTCTAGTTTTATTTGCTGAAAACAATGCGAAATGCATTTAAAAATCACTTTTACCGAAAAATGTGGAGTAACGCGATGCATTTACTCCGTTATATTTACTTACCCTAAATTCCGAACCATAAGTCGCTAACTTTTTCCTACATTTTGTAGTTAATTTATGGATT
Organism: Entelurus aequoreus; assembly: GCF_033978785.1. Lineage (NCBI taxonomy): Eukaryota > Metazoa > Chordata > Actinopteri > Syngnathiformes > Syngnathidae > Entelurus > Entelurus aequoreus. The sequence continues at coordinate 29,209,470 of NC_084758.1, forward strand.
TAGTTTTTGCTAATACTCTTAATGTTTTGTTTTTAATTGTTTGCATTAAACCCAAGCAGAGGACTGCAATGATGTGTTATTGTTTGTGCTATGGCGCCATCTTTTGGATGAGTTTGCTCATTGCAGGTATTGCCGGTTGAAAATATACTTCCTCTTTTGATGCCGTAAACCGTAAATAAGCGTCCATAGCATTTGTGCTCGAAAGGATTCTTGATTTATCTCTCCAAGCATTGTTTGTAAGTTTTACAATATAACTAAAACTGTTTATACTTACTAAACCGTCCCATGTGTGATGTCTGTAGGAGTGTTTTCATGCATATTTGTAAGTGTTATTGTAATGTAATGAAGCTTGCGTCGTTAGCATTAGCTGATATGCTAACACATTTACGAGTGTCTGTGTTAGTGTTATTAACTTACAATGGCATTATTTTTGTATTGTTTCAGTTTCACAAATTCCTCAGTAAATTCACCAAAACGTCAACGTGGAGTTATTGGGTCTGTTTAGCTGATTGGAGAGTTAGATTTCGCAGCTAGTGGGTCCATGACGATGACTTCTGTTTTGTTTTATTTTATCCGTTTTACTGCCTTGTTACAGACATTGTTTGGAAACAATTAAGGTATGTAAATAAACATTTACAGAGTCTTACTTTGTAAATAACTCATTTAACAACGTATATATCTGCAGCTAACAGTCCGGTGCGGCAATATGTTTTTCTTCATAAATTTTGTGGGTGTGGCTTATATCGCGGTGCACTCAATAGTCCGAAAAATACAGCAAGTAACTTTTTGGATAAACTGCACTTGTCAAAGTAGTTCTTTTACTTAGTTACATTAAGTTATATTCCAATGGTTACATTTAATTTGTCAAAAATGAACACATTAATTATGTACAGTATATTGCTTGTATTCCGTCATGAAAATTATTCCCGGAAATGAACACCTATGAACGATGCGTACAGCCGAAAACAACACAAGCATAGGGCATTTTTTCTTCAAGAAAAGCTAAATAGCCATTAGCTATTATGCTAACACGTTTACGAGTGTCTGTGTTAGTATTTTTAACTTACAATGGCACTATTTTTGTATTGTTTCAGTTTCACAAATTCCTCAGTAAATTCACCAAAACGTCAACGTGGAGTTATTGGGTTTGTTTAGCTGATTGGAGAGTTAGCTTTCGCAGCTAGTGGGTCCATGACGATGACTTCTGTTTTGTTTTATTTTAGCCGTTTTACTGCCTTGTTACAGACATCGTTTGGAAACTATTAAGGTATGTACATAAACATTTACAGAATCATTCTTTGTAAATAACTAATTTAACAACGTATATATCTGCAGCTAACAGTCCGGTGCGGCTAATATATGGAAAAATATGTTTTTCTTCAAAAATTGTGTGGGTGTGGCTTATATAATCCAAAAAATACGGCTAAAACTTTTTGGATAAACTGCATTTGTCAAAGAAGTGCTTTTACTTAGTTACATTACATTTTATTCCAATGGTTACATTTAGGGATGTCCGATAATGGCTTTTTGCCGATATCCCATATTCCGATATTGTCCAACTCTTTAATTACCGATACCGATATCAACCGATACCGATATCAACCGATATATGCAGTCGTGGAATTAACACATTATTATGCCTAATTTGGACAACCAGGTATGGTGAAGATAAGGTACTTTTTAAAAAAAAATAGTAAAATAAGATAAATAAATTAAAAACATTTTCTTGAATAAAAAAGAAAGTACAACAATATAAGAACAGTTACATAGAAACTAGTAATGAATGAAAATTAGTAAAATTAACTGTTAAAGGTTAGTACTATTAGTGGACCAGCAGCACGCACAATCATGTGTGCTTACGGACTGTATCCCTTGCATACTGTATTGATACATATTGATATATAATGTAGGAACCAGAATATTAATAACAGAAAGAAACAACCCCTGGGGGAGGGAGGTTTTTTGGGTTGGTGCACTAATTGTAAGTGTATCTTGTGTTTTTTATGTTGATTTAATTAAAAAAAAAACAAGCAAAAAAAAACAAACGATACCGATAATAAAAAAACGATACCGATAATTTCCGATAATACATTTTAACGCATATATCGGCCGATAGTATCGGCAGGCCGATATTATCGGACATCTCTAGTTACATTTCATTTAGGGGTTGTGAAAAATGATCACTTTAATTATGTAAAGTATAATACTTTGATTCCGTCAAGTGACTTAACACCTTTTGAACGATTCATACAGCCGAAAACAACACGAGCATAGGGCATTTTTTTCTTCAACAAAAGCTAAATAGCCATTGAAAACAGAGCTAGCTTGGCCATCACACATATTTAATTCAACAGTGTGTCTCATCCTTTTTATCAAAGTGCTGGTACTTGCAATTTTCTTTGGCCCCATGGTGGGTTGTTTTGTAGTCAAACACGTTAAAAACTGAGTCACCAGCATCTGGATTTTTTTTTGACATACTTTTTCGGGTATTCCCTAACTAAATTCATAGAAAGCAAAATTTTGGTGAAATATTTTGCCAACAACCAATGGATACGAAAAGTGGGTCATTCACAGTATGGGCACAACAAGGTACACAACGATGTGTACTAATGACGTGTGTTAGCTGGTGTATGGTTGTGTTGGAATGCAGGTGTCAAACATCATTGTATTTGGCCCGCAAACA
>NC_084758.1:29219652-29242152 GCF_033978785.1 Entelurus aequoreus
GGTGCACTTACCCGTGTAAAAAATTGTCCGAGGAGGGGGACCTTAAACGATGATTTAGTATGGCTGAAACGGGGCTTAGGCTAAATAATTATTTGTTTAATGAGTTATCCGGCTTAGTGTACACATAGCCTTAGTGCATTGTGGAAAATTAACTTCCATACAAGGCGTACATTTCCCAGTGTGGCCATGAGGGTATCACACATGAAGACACCATTGCAGAGAGTGGTTGTTTCTCCTCTAATGCGCCCATTGACTGCATATAAGAGCTGGCCAATGACCATGCAGGATGGCAGAACTAAAACAGAAACACAAGCTACAAAGCAATGGAAAATTAGTAGGAGTGGGTGTATCGATCCAAATATCAATACTATCCGGATGAGCATCGGTATCGGATCGATCCAAGTTTGGTGGGATCGATATTTCTGTTAGAGTTTCTCAATGTTATACTGTACATCCAGCCAATAGCTTAATTGTCCCAAGAGTTTGTGTTTCTATTCTATCTCTTTCTCTCTCTGCTAATCACTCAGACATACTTTTCTCCTCCCTCTGCTCTGCCGAGAGAGTCCGGACTGAAAGCATTTTTTGTTGCAATACATCTTAAAAAGAGAAAATGAACAGCAAAACCGATGGCCGAAAACTGTAGTGACCCAACTGTAAAAAAATGCCTCTAGGAAATGGGATTTAATTACAGAGAAGCTAAACGAAAGCCATCATTAACAGCTAAACATCAAAAAACAAGGTTCTAATAGGCTACTGAAAAGTAATTGTAGACTTTGGATGACTGGATGAAAGTATTGTATGTGTGAATGCCCAAGTATTCACACATATAAGATTCTACACCAAAAAACTATTATTTATTATTATTCCGCCACAAAACTTTGGCACACTCCACAGTTCACAGTTTTCATGCGATCAGGCCCGTTAAAGTATCCTTTGGTCTAGAGGACACGACGTCCACAGTTACCAAAAACAATTTGAAATGTGGACTCGTCAGACCACAGAACACTTTCCCACTTTGCATCAGTCCATCTTAACTGAGCTCGGGCCCAGCGTTTCTGGGTGTTGTTGATGAATGACTTTTGCTTTGCATAGTAAAGTTTATATTGAACTTACAGATGTAGCGACAAACTATACTTACTGACAGTGGTTTTCTGAAGTGTTCCTTCAGAAAACCTAAATTCCTTGCAATAGCTGGTTGAGAAATGTTGTTTTTAAACTGTTGGATAATTTGCCCACACATTTGTTCACGAAGTGGTGACCCTCACCCCATCCTTGTTTGTGAATGACTGAGCATTTCATGGAAGCTGCTTTCATACCCAATCATGGCACCCACCTGTTCCCAATTAGCCCGCTCACCTGTGGGATGTTCCTAATAAGTGTTTGATGAGCATTCCTCAACTTTCTCAGTCTTTTTTGCCACGTGTAGCAGCTTTTTTGAAACATGTTGCATGCATCAAATTCCAAATGATCTAATATTTGCAAAAAATAACAACGTTTCTCAGTTCGAACGTTAAGTACCTTGTCTTTGCAGTCAATTCAATTGAATATAGATTGAAAAGGATTTGAAAATCATTGTATTTTGTTTTTACTTACAATTTACACAACGTGCCAACTTCACTGGTTTTGGATTTTGTATATTTGTTATCAACTCGCACAATAATAGTTTCAACTGCTTCTGTCAAACAGATCTCTCGAGCTTGGTACCTATCTTTGCGCAGACCGCTTTTTTGATACAGTTCTTAAATTGAGTCTAATTAAATAGAGAAGGTGTACCTTATGTTGTGTCTGAAGACTAAATCAGTACAGGCAACAAGTGTGTGATCCATCCTGGTTATTAAAAGGGCGTTCAGTAAGAAGTGGATTTCTGGAATTCAAGTTTTGATTAAGTCCATTGGAATGTTTTGGTTGAAAAGCAACATTAATTGTCCGGCATTAATGGCCGTCGGCTCTAATGGCCTCTGGTGACCATCTCTCAAATGTTTAAAAAGCCTCTGCGGTCCAGTCGATGAAAACATGCGAAACACTTTTAAAGAAATGTGTGTTATCTATCACTATATTACTCTAACACTGCTTAACGGTACATCTGGGGGATGCAGGAAATGTGGGGCATCCTCTTTCACCACACTGTTTCCCCAAGGAGCTAATTATTTTTGGCAAGGTGGATTTATCTATTTATTTATTTTGATCAACAAATAAGCTGTTTATCTCCGTAGGACAACACTTAAGCCAGACATTCCAAAAAACAACAATTAGAAAATACGTTTATTTGAGCTTTTCTAACATTTAAAATGGTTTTCTTTGATGCTGTAGACAATATATAAAGAGCGGTTCAAATATCCTTTAATGTGTTTTTGAGGCTACAGGGACAACAGAAATAGAATGGTGTACATACGGTTTTTGTATATACCCTTTGTGAATAGGTCACAAAATTGTTTTTTGGGAACTTAACTCCATGTAATTTCAATGCTTATGTTAAGATTTAAACTGTGATACATGGAATAACCATTAAAAACTAGGGATGTAACGGTGTGATAAATAATGTGGTATCTCAATAATACATTGACATGTGACAGTATCAAATGAAAATTTGGTAATTGGAGTTTTTTTCCGCCTTTTTAGCGTTGGCCGTGTTTTTAAATAAACTACATATCCCAGGATCCTCCTCCAAAGTGAGGCCGTGGAACGCCGTAAGCAGGAAGTGAAGTGTGTTTGTACTTGTCGTAGATTAAAGGAATTGTTTAAATAGTGAACATACAAGACAACTTGTCTTTTAGTAGTAAGTAAACAAACAAAGGCTCCTAATTTAGCTGCTGACATATGCAGTAACATATTGTGTCATTTTCCATTCTATTATTTTGTCAACATAAGTGGTAAAAAAAGAATTAGTAATCTACTTGTTCATTTACTGTTAATATCTGCTTACTTTCTTTTTTAACATGTTCTATCTACACTTCTGTTAAAATGTAATACTCACTTATTCTTCCGTTGTTTGGATACTTTACATTAGTTTTGGATGATACCACACATTTGGGTATCAATCCGATACCAAGTCGTTACAGGATCATACATTGGTCATATTCAAAGTCCTCATGTGACCAGGGACATATTTCCTGAGTTTATAAACATAATATACATTTTAAAAAACGAAAGAAGATGTTGTGATGCCAAAACATATCGATGTAATCATAGTAGTATCGACCAGATACGCTCCTGTACTTTGCATCATTATAGTGGATGTTAGGTGTAGATCCACCAATGGTGCTTGTTTACATTTTGATGCCGGTGAGCTACGGTGTGTAGTGAAGCATGTTTAGCTATTCCTCGTCCTGCAGGGATGATACTTGTAAGAAACTTACTTTATTTGTCGCCATGAACACAAGGATTAGTGATTTAGAAGTAGCTAAAACACTGCAGACTGCGGCAGGATGTTAGCCGCTAGCTAGCTAGCCATGTCTTAAAGCACCTCTTCCTGAGGGTGTTTCAGTGTTATAACTTCGTTAGTTTTTAAGCCAAAATGCGTCCGTTCTCCCTTTTCTGTCTACACACTGTGTCTGCTTGTAAGTACTCCGTGTGTGTGCGCTGCCGAACATGATCCTCTGCTCGTAAACCGGCATTGTCACGACGTGACGATGATGGGGGGTTGGGTTTTTCGCTGTTAAATATGCTGTACAGTATGTGTGCTTTAGTCCTCTTATTTTTAGGAACACTAAAAACAACTCATGAAAATGCCTGATAGAATTATGGAAACATTATGACTGACCACCTCAAAAGATAGAATGGAATTGGAATTGCTTACTGAATGAGACACCCAGAATGTACATGAGCAAAACATTTAGGATTTGCAATATTAACTATGACGGATAAAACACTGAATATTAACAACACATGAACGTCACTAGTCTTTTACTATTCAGACCACCTCCTTGATTGCAATCTTTTACAATCAAGCAAAACACAAACAAATGCAACAAACACAGCAAAACTCCCGGTAACACACAACAGCTAATCTCCACACATAGTCTCTCACACACACATTCTCCTGGATTTTTGTCACACTCCATTCCCTTGTTAAATTTATATTATTGTTTGTTATGATTTATATATATTGTATATATATATATATATATATATATATATATATATATATATATATATATATATATATATATATATATATATATATAATAAATCATAGAGCTAAACTTTTCTCCTTGTTGTCTGTGCCGTCTACTCCTCCTGTGCACAACACAATACTTTCCATAGTTCAAAAACAGCACTGCTCATCATAATGGCGGCAACAGTTTGAATGTTATAGGTCTAGAAAAAATTGCCCCGGTCTGGTCTATACACTCTTGGAAATATAACTACATGCAACATCCACAATATAATACTTGCAAATGAGTTTCAGAAGTGTATGAAAACTAGACATAACAACTGGAGAGCACTGCCATCATTATCAGCTCACAGTTACCCGTTATAGAAAAAGTAATGCTTATCAATTAGCATTTATTAGCACATGAACACACACAAAAGTACTGAAAATTGGTACTGTCAAGGGGACGGCGTGGCGCGGTTGGGAGAATGGCCGTGCCAGCAACCTGAGGGTTCCTGGTTCGAACCCCACCTTCTACCAACCTCGTCACGTCTGTTGTGTCCTTTAGCAAGACACTTCACCCTTGCTCCTGATGAGTCCTGTTTAGGGCCTTGCATGGCAGCTCTCGCCATCAGTGTGTGAATGTGTGTGTGAATGGGTGAATGTGAAAATAGTGTCAAAGCGCTTTGATTACCTTGAAGGTAGAAAGGCGCTCTACAAGTACAACCCATTTACAATTACATTTAGAAGTGCCGGTATACAATCTCAGGTAATGGTACCATATCAAACGTGAAAGGTTCCCATCCCTTACTTCCGGTGCAATTCTCCTAGTTGGATGTTGGAAATTTCTGACATCCTGATTTACTTGAATGTAGCATATGTGCTAACCCTAAATACGGCTTTGCATCTATCATCTGAGTGATCCTCAGTGAAGTTACTTTTAGATGATTAGACAATTTGAATTGGAAAATTATTCTCAATGAAAAGTAAATTTAATGATTCCATAATCAACAAACACCAACTTGAAATATTCTTGTTAGTAGTCTTTACTGTCGAAGCAAATATGTCTTCTCCACATGAATAATCTTTACGAGATGTGATGTTGTGCTCTTTAAACGCAACAATGAAGACCAAACAAGCCGACCTTCAGGTGAAGAATACCTGAAGGCTCCGAGCACATCACAATCTGTCTGGCAACTCCACTCTGTTTTCTTCAATCGTGACAAATACGAGGCCGGGTCGGCGCAGACCTTGAGAACGGAGTGAGGGCTGTGACGCAAAAAAAAGCACCATCACTCGGTGTTGGACTCGCGTCGCGCCGACAACAGGCATGTTAACAAATGAAGATGGATCGCGTTTGATGACACGAGTCGGTTTTGTGCCAGGAAGGGCGACAGCGCATGGGGAGGCGTAGTCCGTTGCGAGCTAACTCGATATGTAACAAAGCCCGGAGGCGCAGCTTTGATCGTTTTCTTTTCTCCATCCAGAGCAAGTCGGCTGGTTCAATTGCAGAGCAAGTTCATCTCACACGCTCAACAAGTCACGGCTGACTTGTTCCTCATTTGTTCTTGACAAAAGAGCAGCAGCATGGGACCGAAACCTTTGGACACGGATGGCTGAGAGAAAATCTCGTTGCAACATTCACTGTCTTTTCCTCACCAGGACTGTTGATATCAGGTTGATAAAAGTAAAGAAAACAGGTCGAGGTTCCTAAATAGTGTTTTAGAAATGTGTGTCCCAGCTCTAGGACGAAGGCGGGGCCCCCTACGTCACATCCTGTTTACATCCTGTACACACCGCCGAAGAGCTGACTTCTGTATGTCCACAATTGTCGTACCTTGTGCCGGTCAGAGCTGTCTCATCCCGTCCTAGAGATCACTTTGTGTGATCAGAAATGCTGTAAATGTGCCCAAACGCCCACATTCTTGCCGTATAGCTCGTATTGCGAGGCAACCATCTCAAGCTAGCGTTTTAGCTAGTTAGCCTCTGGCTTGATACACTTTCAGTTCAAGGATTTTATCCGCAAAGCGGGCTTTGTTCCGAGGCAAGTCTTTAATTGTGATGGGACCGAAAAAGATTACACAGCAGACATAATTAGGCTATCTCATCCCTACAAGTCTGTTTCCCCTCCTGAAGAACAGGGAAACCTGCGAAACAAGCTTGTAGGGATGAAATAGCCTCTGTGTTTTTTCCTGACCTAACGTATATATATATATACCTGTATATATATATATATATATATATATACCTGTATATATATATATATATATATATATATATATATATATATATACAGTATATATATATATACAGTATATATATATATATACAGTATATACATACATTATAATGTCTTCAAATTGTGCAGTTTTTTTTACTAAAATAGGGACTTTTGTCTAGGCTAGAACCAATAGTTCATGTTTGCATTGATTCTTATGGGAAATTCTGTCTCACTATAGTACACTATTTCGGTTTCCAAAGCATGTTCAAGAACCAATTCGGTTTGTAAAACGACGTTCCACTGTATACAAAATTCCAGCTGCCAATAGAGTATGCAGGGACAAATTGATTGTATTTTATTTCAAATTTCTTGTGATTACCTGACATATTTCAAACTGTACAATCAAGCATTACCTTGCTGACTGGGTCTTAGGCAGCTGTCTTTTGGTGTGAGCCCCTTGTTTTGATGTATACATATAAACATGCATATATATATATTATTAAAGAACTATATGTTTAAACTGATGTTGTTGTTGTTGTGCTGGGACTCTTCACCCGTGAGCGTACTCCGGTTAGGGAATAAGGACACCGTTTTACTTTTTAACTTCTTCTTTATATATTGCTTTGTAGCAGCAGCAGCTAAGCACACTCTCACGTACACACACTGTTCAACACCTTGCCCGAAGGACCCCGGAAAAGTAAACATAGCTGCCCGGTAAACTGCCTGACTCAAAACAGACGTAACTTAAAGGTGCATGACTACAATAATAGCTTGTTTACGTCAACAATAATATAGTCAATTATATTCAACAATTATCATATTAAATAGGGAACTTTCTCTTACTCTTCTGACAAAGGGAATTTATAACAGCCGCCCCCTAAATAGCATGGCAATTTTGAAACAAACATAAATTCCCACAACAGTCCTTTAAACAGGATTATCCTCAGGAAGAGCTGACAGCTGGACCAGCCGAGCAACTGGTCTCACGTAAGTCTTCTCTCCAACTTTGACTTCAGCAGTCCGTATACATCCATCGTCACTTGCATTTAACTTCACCACCCTGCCCATTGGCCAGTGAGCCCGTGGAAGCTGAGGATCAACAATCATCACAACTGTGTCCAGGGGGAGATGATCTGTGTGTTGGCGCCATCTCTGGCGGGTTTGAAGAGAGGGCAAGTAGTTTCTGATGAACTGTGTCCAGAAGTGGTCGGCCATCATCTGGCAATGACGCCAGCGCCTCCTGGTGAGGGTGTCAGGAGCATAGGCAACTTGTGGAAGAGAGGCATCCTGCCGCCCCATCAACAACATGCTGGGCGTCACTGGGTCTGGATCGGCCACATCCGAGGATACATATCCTAAAGGCTTGGCATTAAGGATGCCTTCCACTTCGATTAGGAGTGTGAGCAGAACCTCTTCTTGGAGCACTTGTGCACCTATGACCACTTGCAGGGATTTCTTGACTGATTGAATCTCACGCTCCCAGACACCACCAAAGTGGGGAGATGCTGGTGGGTTAAGACGGAACTTAATCTGTTTTTCTGCAAGCCGCTCCTGCAACTGTGATTCCATTGCTGCAAAGGCCTCCTTCAGCTCCTTATCTGCTCCTTTGAAGTTAGTCCCCTGATCAGAGAGGACCTCAAAGGGAGTGCCTCTCCGTGCGATGAACCGTCTCAGTGCGAGGAGGAAAGCATCTGTGTCGAGGCTGGTGAGTAGATCCAGATGTATACATCTCGTCGTGAGACATTTGAAAATGATCCCCCAGCGCTTTTCACTTCGCCTCCCAGCCTTGACCATGTACGGGCCAAAGCAGTCCACGCCTGTTGAGAAGAATGGAGGCTTGAGCAGCCGCAGACGGGCTGAGGGCAGGTCTGCCATCCTCGGCACCACTGGCTTCCCTCTCCACTTCATGCAACCAGTGCAAGCTCTCTGATACTTTTTGATAGCCTGCCTCCCTCGCAGAACCCAGTAGTAGCGCCTCATCTCTGCAAACACCCTATCAGGTCCAGGGTGGTGTAGCTGAGCATCCATCTCTTTAATGAGGAGTGTGGTGACTGCATGACGGGGATCCAACAGTATTGGGTGAGTGTCAGTGGGGATAGAGCTCTCTAAACGGCGCAGGCGTCCTCCAACCCGTATAAGACCCAATGTCGGGTCTAATTCTGGGGCGAGCGTACTCAGCCTGCTGCTGGGTGGCACAGGCTTGCCGGCTCTGAGGCATCTGATTTCTTCAGAGAAGCAGTCTGTTTGGCTGGTTTTGAGCAGGTGGACTTCAGCATCTCTTAGGTCACACAGGGGTGAAGCAGGGTCGGCTGCCGCCCCATGAAGAGACTGTTGCGTGGCCTTGACCAACTCTCTCCAGCTGCTGAACCGGGTGAGATCTGGTATCTTGGGTGGTGAGCTGGTCTGTGTGAGAGCACAAAAAACACTGTGTTTTAACTCACCACGGTCCTCTGGCTCTGTGATGCTAGGACAGGATGGCCATTCATCCGGTGGACGGCAAAGGAATGCTGGTCCCAGGATCCAACGATTTGGCGCAACCAGCTCAGCTAACATCTTGCCACGGGTGAGATCGTCGGCCGGATTGTTAGCTGTATCCACATACCTCCAGGTGTGTGAGGCAGTCAGCTCCTGGATCTCAGAAACCCTTGTTCCCACGAAAACCTTGAACCTGCACGACTGAGATGTCAGCCAGGTGAGAACTGTTGTGGAGTCAGTCCATAAGAAGGTCTGGGCAATACACAAGGTGAGCTCTTTGTGAAGGAGGGAGGACAGCTGGGCTCCTGTCAGCGCTGCACAGAGCTCCAACCGTGGCATTGACTGCTGGCGTTTTGGGGCCACTCTAGACCTTGCCATCACAAATGAGACATAGACAGTGTCATTAGTTCTTGTGGTGAGATATGCCACTGACCCGTAGGCTTGCTCAGAGGAGTCACAGAAGACGTGGAGAGTATACTCTGTGGTGTCGGTAGCAAGCTCCAATGGTGCATAGGTCCGAGGGATGGAGATGTTGGCCAGCTCGGGGAGTTCTCTCTCCCAGCTGGACCAGGCCTGGAGGATGTCAGGCGGGAGATTCGGGTCGTCCCAGCTCCTCTTCTTTGCCCACAGTCTCTGGACGAGAATCTTGGCTCGTGTAGTGTACGGGATAATGATCCCGATCGGATCATACTGGCGGGCGAGTACCCTATAGATGTACCGCATAGTAGGGGTCTCACTCTCTGGGGGCTTTGGCTTGAAACCAAGCCGATCAGTTGGACAATACCACCGCAGACCAAGGGCTGGCTCCTGTGGATCGTTGCATTTCTCGGCCAGCCACAGCTCTGTGCTTTCAGATCGGGCACTGGAAGGCAAGTGGGAGACAACACATGAGAAGTTACTTGCCCACTGTCGAATCTCAAATCCTCCTGAGGCCAGACATTGTCGCATCTTGTCCACCAGGAGCTTGGCTGACTCAGTCGTTGACAGGCTCTGCAGACAGTTGTCCACGTAGAAAGACTGTTCGATGGACTGCAGGATGTCTTCATTTCCTGCAGCACATTCTTTTACATGTTTTTGCAGGGCAAATGTTGCACAACACGGGCTGCTTGTGGTACCAAATGGCAAGACCTGCCATTGGTATACGTCAGGCTGTTTCTCCCTTTGCAGGTTTCTCCAAACAAACCTCAGCAACGGCTGGTCCTCCGGTAGCAGCCGAACTTGGTGGAACATGGCTCGGATATCTCCACTGATGGCGACAGCGTGCTGGCGGAACCGCAGGAGGACCCCGATGAGAGATGGGCCGAGGGTTGGACCTGGGAGAAGCTGCTCATTGAGAGAGAGACCACCATGATTAAAGGAGCAGTCAAAGACAAGGCGATGTTTGCCATTATGATGGACGAGGTGATGAGGTATGAACCATGACTCTCTGGAGCTGTTTCCCTCTCCCTCCTGGAGCTTTGTGACACACCCACCATCTATAAGCTTCTGGATCTCTGCTTCATATATTTTAGCTTTGACAGTGTCTTTAAGCAGTCGTCTCTCTGTACTGCGTAGCTTTGGCATCACTGCTTCAACATCTGCTTTTAGTGGTGGTGCACCTTTTATCCGGAGCAGGGGTGTAGTGTAGCGAAGTGTGTCACCAACCTTCACTCTCTTAGTGCGTGCTTCCAAGACGCTCACCGCTTCCTGGTCCAGGCGAGACCGCACTGCTAGCCGCTCGCTACGGAATGGGAGCACATCAAGCTGCCAGAGGCGTTCGACTTGTTGGTAGATGTCATCTGGTGTAGGCTTGAAGGCGGTGTAGTAGCATGATGCAGCGGGGGACTGGGAACCATCTGGGCCTTGAAGCGTCCAGCCGAGTGCTGTATGGATAGCTACGGGTCCTCCCTTTGGGCCAAACCTCACAGGTTCTGTAGCAGTGATCAGGTGAGTGTAATCTGCACCAAGGAGCAGCAGTGGTTGCACCTTATTGAAGCTCTGCAGTTGTAATCCTCTCAGGTGATGGTAGCGTCTCTGGAGCGCTGCTATTGGATAGGATTGCTCTGTCAGGGTGAGTCGACCTGCTGTGTAGGCCCTCTCAACCAAATGCTGCTGTGATGGTGATGCTGGAGAAGCTACATGAAAGTCAACTGATGCTCCAGTGAGGTGAACCACATCCTGACGAACAGTCCGCAGGGTGAGGGACTCTGCTCTGCCCCTGAGCTTCAGGTCTCGAACTGCAGCTGGGAGTATTATGGTGCGTTCAGCTCCATCATCGAGGATTGCATAGGTCTGCAGTGATCTGGTCCCATGACTGATAATGATTGGCACCACCTTGAGGTATACTTTCCCTCCCTGCATCGAGTTAGCCGCTGAGGTGCAGTCTTTGGGTGTGATGAGGAAGATTTGGGGGCCCGGCCTGGTGATGTCATGCAGCACTCTCAGGTGGATCTCCTGACACTCACTGCAAGGTTTCTTTAATGTGCAGCTCTCTTCATCGTGGTTAGTACGGCCACAGTTACGACAGCGCTTTCCGCCTGCTATCCACTTCTCAATTTCCTGTGTTGAGCATTGAATAATGTCTGGACACTGCGACAAGTAGTGCTCTGTACTCTTGCAGAAGAGACACATCCTTTTAAACTTTAGTTGCTTAGCTGCTGGCCGAGTCGTTTCGGCTGATTTGGGCTGGTCTGCGCCGTGATACACAGAAACAGGCCGAGTCCGAGGCCGGGGAGAAGGAACAGGTCTGTCTCGATTGGCAGGCGGTGCTCCTTCAGCTCGATGGCGCTGTGCCATTTTTGCGGACAGTCTCTGAGCTTCTGCCTTCACCTTGAGCCACTCTGCGAGGTCTCTGAGGTTGTATGGATTTAGGCTGCTGGTGCTGAGGCGCCCCTGAACCTGCAGATGCTCCACAAAATTGTCTCTCATGTGTCTAGGGAGTTTGCTAAGTAGCCGGTCAACATGGCCAGTAGACATCACTTCCATCCCATTAGGCCCTTCCAATGAGGTTAGCATTCCCACTAGCAAGTCAACGTTGAGGGCGAAGCTCTGGAAGGCTTTGGGGTCTCCTGATTTGACATCAGGAGAGTTCAGGATGGCTGCAATCTCACTTTGTGCCAACTGATGTGGCTGCCCGTACTGTCTCTGCAAAGCCTGCATGGCGGCGGTGTAGGGCTGTACATAATGTCTGTGTGACTGAGCTATTAGCTTAGCTTCATCCAGGATCAAGTGTTCCATAAGCACACGGTATTTGTAATGTTCAGAAAGTTCAGTGTGTGGATTGAGCAGGTGATCTAACGCCATTTTTAAATCAGCAAACTCTCTCTCACTGTCATGCACCAACTTAGGCAGTTCAGGTATTGGAACAGGCTGTCTGGGGGACTTGGTAGTGTAAGGTACCTGTAGTGGCGTATACTGAGACTGGGGACTGTACTGAACCTGTTGAGTTGATGGGGGCTGTTGCAGAGTGAAACCAGCAGGGGGAGACACCAGTTGATATGCTGGCTGAGTTGATGGCGGATACACAGGCTGGTAGAGTTGCAGCTGTTGGTTCTGCGTTGGCAGTGGTGACTGGTGTAATTGCTGTGTAGCGATGGTTGATGGAGGCTGATAGACAGTCCCCAGGGGAGTGGCAGCGCTGTAGGGCGATGGATTGATAACTGGCTGAGTGCCAGCCGCAACAGGTAGCTGTGGTGCAGAATATGGCGCTGTTGCTATCTGTGGGGGTTGATAGGCTGGTTGTGCAAACAGTGGAGCGTGTTGCTGCACGGGCTGTGCAGACGGGAGTGGGGTGTATTGCCACACTGGCTGTGCGGACGGGAGTGGGGTGTATTGCTGCACTGGCGCTGGATTTACTGGTGTTGTCTGCATGGGCAGGTATTGCAGTTGTGCAGCTGGTGGCACTCTGTCCTGTACATTGTTAATCATCACTGTGGTAGGCTGGTTAGACAGGTAGTCTGATGTAACTGATGTCTGTGGGCTGGCATAACTCGCTACTTGTGAAGCTTGAGGTGTAGGCTGCAGCATCGAAACATTCAGCGTAGTGAGGGGAGGCGGTGCCCATGCCGATGTCACAGTTGAGGGCAGAGACTGCGTCAGTGTGTAGTTCTCTGGTCTACCACCTGGTGTAGGAGTCTTTGCTGCTTGAAGCTCTAGTGTTGTAGAGATGGTATGTGGCAGTGTAGACAGGTGTGGCTCATGCTGAAGCAGCCTAGATGATCCAAGATGGAGGCTGGATGGTTGTGACAGAGGGGTGCTGTGAACTACTGGACAGTTTAGCCAGGGTGATTGATATGTTGGGACGCTCATATTGAGATTAGCTGGTGGCCGTAGGACAGGAGAACCCTGCCTGCTTTGATAGCTCCGCCTCGCGGGCGCCGCCGATGGTTGGCTCATATGGCGTGTTAGCTGGCTGGGCAAGTCTCTAGCATGTATCGCCATGTTCCACTCGCTCACCTTGTCGGCCGCTCCCGCCGAAAATGGACGATCGGGGATAGCGTGCGCTCCGTGCGGCTGGTCCTCCATGCACACAGACTCGGTCTGTAGGCTGAGTGACTGCAGCCGCTGGGCGCCGACGCTCTCTCCTCGGTCCTCCGCGCGGGCACCATGAGGAATGAGGGACTGTGGGAGGCTAACCTGGTAGCCTTCTAGACGAGTTGGAAGCTGTCGCTGTCTTGCTCCGAGTGCGCCGCCGTCTGCCGCTGTTGTTAGCGCTGCGTCCATTTCTCCGTCGCGAGTGAAGATAATCCGGCTCGAAGGACCAATATTAAAGAACTATATGTTTAAACTGATGTTGTTGTTGTTGTGCTGGGACTCTTCACCCGTGAGCGTACTCCGGTTAGGGAATAAGGACACCGTTTTACTTTTTAACTTCTTCTTTATATATTGCTTTGTAGCAGCAGCAGCTAAGCACACTCTCACGTACACACACTGTTCAACACCTTGCCCGAAGGACCCCGGAAAAGTAAACATAGCTGCCCGGTAAACTGCCTGACTCAAAACAGACGTAACTTAAAGGTGCATGACTACAATAATAGCTTGTTTACGTCAACAATAATATAGTCAATTATATTCAACAATTATCATATTAAATAGGGAACTTTCTCTTACTCTTCTGACAAAGGGAATTTATAACATATATATATATATATATATATGGGCAGCGCGGTGGAAGAGGGGTTAGTGCGTCTGCCTCACAATACGAAGGTCCTGAGTAGTCGTGAGTTCAATCCCGGCCTCGGGATCTCTCTGTGTGGTGTTTGCATGTTCTCCCCGTGACTGCGTGGGTTCCCTCCGGGTACTCCGGCTTCCTCCCACCTCCAAAGACATGCACCTGGGGATAGGTTGATCGGCAACACTAAATTGGCCCTAGTGTGTGAATGTGAGTGTGAATGTTGTCTGTCTATCTGTGTTGGCCCTGCGATGAGGTGGCAACTTGTCCAGGGTGTACCCCGCCTTCCGCCCGATTGTAGCTGAGATAGGCTCCAGCGCCCCCCCGCGACCCCGAAGGGAATAAGCGGTAGAAAATGGATGGATATATATATATATATATATATATATATATATATATATATATATATATATATATATATATATATATATATATATATATATATATATATACGTATATCTCCTTCTCACCCCGGTGGGGTGGTATCTGTGTCATCCTCAAGCTTGGGTCCTCTACCAGAGGCCTGGGAGTTTGAGGGTTCTGCGCAGTATCTTGGCTGTTCCTAGCACTGTGCCCTTCTGGACTGAGGCTTCAGATGTTGTTACTGGGATCTGTTGGAGCCACTCTCCCAGTTTGGGGGTTACTGCTCCGGGCGCCCCCACTACCACGGGGACCACGCTAGCCTTGACCTTCCACATCCTGCTCCTTCAACCCTTGGTACTTCTGAAGTTTCCAGTGTTCCTTCTTCCTGATGTTGGCGTCAGCTGGGATTGCCACATCTATCACCACTATTTTGCTCTTTGTCCACCACCACTATGTCCAGTTGGTTAGTCAGAAGCTGTTTTTTAGTCTGGAAGCTGAAGTCCCATTCAGACTGGGCTTTAGGCAGCTGTCTTTTGGTGTGAGCAGCTGTCCGTCACTCAAAGAGGTCCACGTACAACATCCAAAATAATTACTTGGTTCCTATTGTTACGTGACGGAGACAATAATCGATATTCGGGCATTTGTCCGTCGATTCAAACTTCTCCCAATACCGATTCATCTAAAAATGTATTCTTTTTTTGATGACTTCCCTTTGTTCTTCTGCGACTTTTTCCTTGGAAGCAAAAATACAAAGGCACATCATGCTTGTATGGAAAAAAAAAAGAAGGTATTTGCGATTTAAATAGTTTTACAAGAATAACTTTTTTTTAAGCATTCTTTGGTGGCATGAATGAGCAAAGAAGACAAATGGCGGCCTGCAGCCAGACAGTGTTTGGAAGTGGTGCTATAACGGGCTCACACGGGAGCTCATTTGGCGGAAGGGGGCGGCCACCAGGGAGTTGAGACACAGGCAAAGCCTCCGCTAATGAAAGCTCACACACATCCGGATGCTGGCGGCCTGCACCCGTCTGTCCACTCACATACACACATACTCAGATTTTTCAAGGCTTGATCATACCTCGTTCTGCAGGTGCTCTCAGTTGTGTTAAAAAAAAAATGACACCAACAAAAGCTTCCTGCATCCAAAGTAGACCCCCCCCTGCCGCCCCTTCTGATTTTTTTTCACTCGCTTGCAAGGTTATACCAAAGCACAGCCAGTTATCATGAAAACACGTCATGAAATATTTATACTGCTTGTGCACCCTCCCAAAAAAGTCAGTTTTCTTCTTGGGATAATGTCAACAGACCCCAGCTGTCGTCGTCTGCGTGGTTCAAAGATTAAAGATGATCTGGTAAAGAATGTGTACCACATGCTGGGGAAGAGTCTTTCTGGGTATAAATATACAGTAGGCAGCAGCAGCTTGTTATAAAGCCACAGACAAAGATGTTTTTTTTTTTTTTTTCCTGGGACTCTGACAAGCTTCAATTGCAGAGAAATTGGTTGCGTTCCATTTAATTTGACTTGAATGAAGACGACATGTGCAGAACACAGTTGTGGTCAAAAGTTTACATACACTTGTAAAGAACATAATGTCATGGCTGTTTTGAGTTTCCAATCATTTCTACAACTCTTATTTTTTTGTGATAGAGTGATTGGAGCACATACTTGTTGGTCACAAAAAACATTCATTAAGTTTGGTTCTTTTATGAATTTATTATGGGTCTACTGAAAATGTGAGCAAATGTGCTGGGTCAAAAGTATACATACATCAATGTTAATATTTGCTTACATGTCCCTTGGCAAGTTTCACTGCAATAAGGCACTTTTGGTAGCCATCCACAAGCTTCTGCTTGAAATTTTGACCACTCCTCTTTAGAAAATTGGTGCAGTTCAGCTAAATGTGTTGTTTTTTCTGACATTGACTTGTTTCTTCAGCATTGTCCACATGTTTAAGTCAGGACTTTAGGAAGGCCATTCTAAAACCTTCATTCTAGCCTGATTTAGCCATTACTTTACCACTTTTGACGTCTGTTTGGGGTCATTTTCCTGTTGGAACACCCAACTGCGCTGATGATTTTAGTTTGTCATGAAGAATTTGGAGGTAATCCTCCTTTTTCATTGTCCCATTTACTCTCTGTAAAGCATTAGTTCCATTGGCAGCAGAACAGGCCCAGAGCATAATACTACCACCACCATGCTTGACGGTAGGTATGGTTTTCCTGGGATCAAAGGCCTCACCTTTTCTCCTCCAAACATATTGCTGGGTATTGTGGCCAAACAGCTCAATTTTTGTTTCCTCTGACATCACATAGACAAAGATAAGACCTTCTGGAAGAAAGTTCTGTGGTCAGATGAAACAAAAATGTTGCTGTTTGGCCACAAGTTAAAGTAAAGTACCAATGATTGTCACACACACATTAGGTGTGGCGAAATTATTCTCTACATTTGACCCATCCCCCTTGATCACCCCCTGGGAGGTGAGGGGAGCAGTGAGCAGCAGCGGTGGCCGCGCCCGGGAATCATTTTTGGTGATTTAACCCCCAATTCCAACCCTTGATGCTGAGTGCCAAGCAGGGAGGTAATGGGTCCCATTTTTATAGTCTTTGGTATGACCCGGCCGGGGTTTGAACTCACAACCTACCGATCTCAGGGCGGACACTCTAACCACTAGGCCACTGAGTAGGTAAATAAATAATAATAAATAGTAATAAAACATAAGAGTTGTAGAAATTATTGGAAACTCAAGACATCCATGACATTGTTCTTTACAAGTGTATGTAAACTTTTGACCACAACTGTAGTTAAAGGTCTTTTTTAATGATGTCCTAATAGTAATTTGTGGATAAAATGAGTCATCTCCATCAAATATACGGTAATCCTTCCCCATTTAGCACTTTTTTTCACATTTTATTCATCATTTTATTTTTATCATTTTATTCTTGACTTTAACATCAAGTCTTAAAGCAGCAATAAGTAACTTTTCACCCTTCATAAAATATTTCCTTTATTTTTGGACATGGACTTACAACTAGTTGAATGACACCTCGGTCATGGCCTGAAGGGGGTCTGTATCGCTCTCACTGGCACTTTGCGACTTTGAGGAGGGTGGCAGGAACCCTGCCACACAAAAAAACTTGCTTTACAGCATACGTCATTCCCCTGTTCCCATTCGTTAAAAAGCTGATAGTCGATGCGAATGCCTCTGTATTGCCAGAAAACTAAAAGAAAAAGAAGAAGAACGCCTACGTGCAATTACTGCTATCATTGTCGAAGCTCCAAAACAACCAAAGAAACGACAAGTTTTGTCTGAGACAGTCAGGATCAACATTGCCTTGGCTTTTACTCGCTGGCGTGAGCTCAAAGACGAGCAATTTCAGACCAATGCTGCCTTGGCTATGCTCATGCTAAACTAGAAGGAAACTTTCAATGCTCAAATCAAAATGCTAATACAAATGTTAGCTATCAGAAATGTGCGTGGTAGCAATAAATAGCCACCATCGTGATAGTTCACAGTTCTTTCGGAAAAACTCTCCCACCTGTCTTTCTTTGCTTTGGACCTGCATCGGACCCGATACATTCATGCATTCATGTTTCAGTAGATCATTTCTTGATAGTGTCTGCTATTTAACATCAGCAGAGCCATTAGAGCCCTAATATTTTTGCCAACATTACAGCAGACATCATGTCAGTTTGACGCTATATGCGCTAGTCCTCATGGGATATGAGGTCTTCTCCTGGCTAAACACTGAAATGTGGTCTGTGCAAAGATAGGTACCAAGCTCGAGAGATCTGTTTGACAGAATCAGTTGGAATTATTATTGTGCCATTATCCACCTTCAGTTGATAATAAATGGACAAAACCCAAAACCAGTGAAGTTGGCATGTTGTGTAAATGGTAAAAAAAAAACAGAATACAATGATTTGCAAATCCTTTTCAACCTATATTCAATTGAATTGACTGCAAATACGATATGCTCATCAAACACTTATTTGGAACATCCCACAGGTGAACAGGCTAATTGGGAACAGGTGGGTGCCTTGATTGGGTATAAAAGCAGCTTCCATGAAATGCTCAGTCATTCACAAACAAGAATGGGGCGAGGGCCACCACTTTGTGGACAAATGCGTGAGCAAACTGTCAAATAGTTTAAGAACAACATTTCTCAACGAGTTATTGCAAGGAATTTAGGGATTTCACCATCTACGCTCCGTAATATCATCAAAGGGTTCAGAGAATCTGGAGAAATCACTGCATGTAAGCGTAATAAAGATTGAATGCCCGTGACCTTCGATCCCTGAGGCGGTACTACATCAAAAAGTGTGCAAAGGGCATCACCACATGGGCTCAGGAACACTTCAGAAAACCCCTGTCAGTAACTACAGTTCATTGCTACATCTGTAAGTGCAAGTTAAAACTCTACTATGCAAAGCGAAAGCCATTTATCAACAACACCCACAAATATTGCCGGCTTCGCTGGGCCCAAGTTAATCTAAGATGGACTGATGCAAAGTGTAAAAGTGTTCTGTGGTCTGACGAGTCCCCATTTAAAATTGTTTTTGGAAACTGTGGGCGTCGTGTCCTCCGGAACAAAGAGGAAAAGAACCATCCGGACTGTTATAGGCGCACAGTTCAAAAGCCAGCATCTGTGATGGTATGGGGGTGTATTAGTGCCCAAGGCATGGGTAACTTACACATCTATGAAGGCGCCATTAGTGCTGAAAGGTACATACAGGTTTTGGAGCAACATATGTTGCCATCCATATCATCGACGCCCCTGCTTATTTCAGCCAGACAATGCCAAGCCACGTGTTACAACATGTGTGGCGCATTATGAAGCCTAAAATACCACAACGGAGACCCCTGGACTGTTGAACAACTTAAGCTGTACATCAAGCAAGAATGGGAAATAACTCCACCTGAAAAGCTTCAAAAATTGGTCTCCTCGGTTCTCAAACGTTTACTGAGTGTTGTTAAAAGGAAAGGCCATGTAACACAGTGGTAAAAATGCCCCTGTGCCAACTTTTTTGCAATGTGCTGCTGCCATTACATTCTAAGTTAATGATTATTTGCACCAAAAAAACATGTGTTTCTCAGTTGGAACATTAAATATCTTGTCTTTGCAGTCCATTCAATTTAATATAATTTGAAAATGATTTGCAAATTGTTGTATTCTGTTTTTATTCATGTGCCAACTTCACTGGTTTTGGTTTTGTAATATTGGCTGCATTCCTGGTGGTTATTTGTGTGCCATGTTGTTCCAGACCACAGCAAACGTTACCCAGCATGCAAAGATTGTAATAAAACAATTTAAAAAAAGACAGCCTGCTGCTTCCAGGAGTTATCTCACCCTCTGTGAAGCCTCAGTTTGACTGTTTTCCAATGTTGTAAAAATGTGTATAATAGATATTACATTTCAACATTTCTGTCAACAATGATTTGCGTCAACCTCGACACATAGCCATTTTGATAGTAGGCTATTATAGCCACTTACTGTACATCATGTGTTGGCTTTATTATAACACTTATTTAAGGCTTTACATTTTTTGCGGCTCCAGACAGATTTTTATTTTTGGTCCAATATGGCTCTTTCAACATTTCGGGTTGCCCACCCCTGCCCTAAAACAACACAAGCAACGGGCATTTTTCTTCGAGAAAGGCAACATGTGGCCAGAACGCTTGCCAGTCTCGCATATTAAATGAGCCCGACGCGACGTCAGGTGAATACCATTTTATTTTCATCACAGAGGTTTGGCCTCTCCCGGCTTTACAGCGACGTTTTATGCCGGCAATAAAACGGCGTTGAGTCACGGGTACAAATACATCTGCATTTATTTCACATACATCTTTTTTTTTCTTTTTTTTATTTGAACTTTTTTTTTCTTTTTTTTCCCAAATTTTCACAATCTAAATGATTCAACAACAAAATGAAGAACTACCACAACAAAGCCCAAATTCTCTACAAGGGGAAAGAAAACGATGCAAATATCACGGTAGCAAAAGATTGACGCATGTATTCCGCCTCGGGGGCAAAAAGGTACACATAAAGGAATAAAAAGACACAAAAATAGGACAAAAAGGGTCGTTCTGGTTCGATCCAGGTATCACACCGGACGCCAGTTGAGGACTGTGTTTTACTCAACTTTCTTAATAAATAAAATCTTCTCTTTGACCTTCATTGATAAATATTTCTTCTTCTTCTTCTTACTATTATCTAGGAGTCAATTGGGGGAGCAGGGACATATGATCACCCACAGAAGCCCTTCCTGAATCCATGGACACACCAAAAGTCTGAAGGATGTTTTTGCCGAACATACAATATAGGGTTATATCAATTTTGGCTAATGCATCCCATGAATATTGCTATGAACATTTGTACATACAGTAGGTGTACGTAACAAAGCATTAGGTACACACAGGCAAAGTATTTAACATAGGAAACGATGGTCGCGGCCGTTGATTGGTTGTGTAAAGAAGCATGGCGCAAGACTCAACAAAGGTTATTAGCTTGGGTACAAATTGGTACTGTACATGTTTCAGCCGGAGTTCCAACTCAGAATAGAAGGGCGTTCTTTTTGGGTGTATAAATTTCAAAAAGGAGATAAATGACATGTATTCCCTGGACGCAGTTCACTCCTTTTCCAAGAAGTTGCCTGCTGGCAATTCTGATGTCCCGCTGCTCTTTGAAGCCTTATATCCGAGCGTTATCCACGGATTTCAGGTACTGCTCCTTGTCTTTTATCAGACCCCAAAGTAGGGTTTTTTTTTTTTTTTTTTTTTTTTTGCTCCCACTCGTCCTTCAGCGGTGGTTCACTCGCAAAAAAAAAAAAATAGAATGTACCTTTCCACAATCCAGCTCCCGTAAATCCACACTTATAAAACAAGTCACATCATTTTCATGTTGAAACGGTGAGGACCGGCTTGGATGTCCGCAGAGTCCACGTTGGTACCGTTGGACTTGGAGCGAGGCACGTATTCGACGTCGATGTTGTTTTTATGTTTGCCTTTGCCTCTGCTCCAGACGAACAGGAGCAGGAAGCAAAACAAGACCATTCCCAGGAAGGTGAAACAACCCATGGCGGTGGATACTAAAATAGTCTTTAGGTCCAAGCCCAGGCTGACGCCGGCGGTCCCGTTGGCAGTGGTGTTGCTGGGATCGGTGTAGTACTGGGTCCTGTTTGCGTACAGCGATCCGAGACTTTTGACGGCCAATGACGTCATCAGGGTGTCATTCCCGGCGGTGTTGGAAGCGAGACAGAGGTATACGCCGCCGTCTTGCACCTCGGCCGACTTGATCTCCAGCGTGCCGTTGTTGTGGACCGTCACCCTGCCGTGGTTTCTCCCGGTGAGGACACGGCGACGCGGGGACACCCAGGAAACCGTGGGTCTTGGGGTCCCCTCAGCGCTGCAGTGCAGCAGAGCTTGCCGGCCCTCATCCACAGTGAGGGTTTGGGTTTTATTCTCTCGTATTTTAGGCTTGGTGCAGGTCACGTAGTAAGACAGGAGGCTTTCCTTAAACTCCCTGAAAGGCCTGCCTCGGATACCCTCGGGTGTGTTGCACTCTGGCTGGGAATCCCCAAACAAGATAGAGTGCCTTTTCTGTAAGATCCACATTAGTCGGCAGTCGCACACCAGGGGGTTGTTGTTGATGAGGAGGACCTCCAAGGCTTCCGGAGACTGGAAAACTCCTTTCTCCAGTGTGTCCAGTTGATTGTGGGACACATTGAGCACTTTGAGCCCCCGCAGACCCTGGAAGGCGTACGGTTCAATAACGGCGAGCTGAGCGCCGACCAGGTGGAACTCTCGGAGCCGGATCAAATCCATCAACATCCCGCCTTCAATGTGGCGGATGCGGTTGTAGGACAGGTTCAGGTGGGTCAGGTAGGGCAGATGCTTCAAGGCTTGATACGGGAAGGATGACAGGTTAGTGTTGGTGATGAAGAGTGTGGTCAGGTTGAGGCCGTGCAGCGTGTTGGCCGGCACGTGGTCCAGCGAGGGCCAGTTGTCTATCTCCAAATTACGCAGCCGGAATAACTTTTTGAAGGAGTACGGATGCAAAGTGCTGATGCTGAGGTATCGCAGGTGTAGGCTGACCAGGTTGTGAAGGTGCGAGAGGGCCTCGGTGGGAACGACGGTGAGGTTGCACCTCTCCAGGGCGAGCGTCTCCAGGCTTAAAAGTCCACTAAACGCGCGGTGGGAG
>NC_084758.1:29249652-29452152 GCF_033978785.1 Entelurus aequoreus
CATATTGTGTGAAACACTACTCCCCAGCAGGCACAGGACATTGAGGCCCCTTCTACACTGAGCCGGCTAAGGTTATCCAGGGTAAATCCCACCTAACCTTATCCAAGGAAAATGTCATAGTCACCTCCAGTGTTGTTTTGTGTGCAAGTTCTTAAATGTAACTTATCTGAACAATATCCAGTGTTGTGGTATTTCAATGAACTGGAATCCAGTGTGCTGTGGGGCTCTACTGTAGTGAATCACACCTGGGACATCATAAATTAATCAAATATGTAATGGACACGTGAAAGTAAACAATGTGATAAAGAACATTTTACAACAATCAATGTAGGGATCTAGATCTCCTCTCTCTTTTGCCTTCACCTTCATTGGCCATTCCTTTTTGGTGACTTTATATACTCTGGACCTAGACGTCGAGTCCGCAACATACATGGCGGACAATAACTGATACAGTCTGCTTTGCCAGTCCAAAAACATTCGCCGTTTTCCGTAGTCTTCCCTCGTCAACCAGGTAATACAAAGCACACGCTACCTTTTTTATCACATCCACGGGAGCCATCATTCTCGTTGTCTCTCCTTCGACAAATGGACAAAGATTTTCGGTAAGTAGAATCACAGCTGACCTGGACATTCGAAAGTTCTCTTGCCGTCTGAGAAGTGTTGTATCCCAAATAGCTGCAATCGCTTTCTCTTAAGGTATTCATGTGTGATTTCCACATGTATAGGAAGGAGAAACATGGGCATGTCTGGATGACTCGCCTCCATATTTCCAGTGGTTAGCTCCGAGTTACGAAACGGCTTTATTATTAAGCTGGCTCTTTCTGACGTCACTTCCTGTGTGGGGCGCAGTCTTTCTGGCGTCACTTCCTCTCCGAACTCAGTTTGTAAACGATCGATGAGTCCATACAAAGCTAAGAGCCGGAGATTCAAGAAATAAACGGCGCACTTACCCGTGTAAAAAATGATCCAAGGAGGGGGACCTTAAACAATAGTTTAGTGTGGCCGAAACGGGGCTTAGGCTAAATAATTCAATCAATCAATCAATGTTTATTTATATAGCCCTAGATCACGAGTGTCTCAAAGGGCTGCACAAGCCACAACGACATCCTTGGCTCAGATCCCACATCATCATCAACCCAATGGGACAATGAGAAACCTTGGAGAGGACCGCAGATGTGGGGACCCACCCTAGGGCGACCGGTGCAATGGGCGTTGAGTGGATCTAGCATAATATTGTGAGAGTCCAGTCCATAGTGGATCTAACATAATAGTGAGAGTCCAGTCCATAGTGGATCTAACATAATAATAGTGAGAGTCCAGTCCATAGTGGATCCAACATAATAATAGTGAGAGTCCAGTCCATAGTGGATCTAACATAATAGTGAGAGTCCAGTCCATAGTGGATCTAACATAATAATAGTGAGAGTCCAGTCCATAGTGGATCTAACATAATAGTGAGAGTCCAGTCCATAGTGGATCTAACATAATAATAGTGAGAGTCCAGTCCATAGTGGATCTAACATAATAATAGTGAGAGTCCAGTCCATAGTGGATCTAACATAATAATAGTGAGAGTCCAGTCCATAGTGGATCTAACATAATAGTGAGAGTCCAGTCCATAGTGGATCCAACATAATAATAGTGAGAGTCCAGTCCATAGTGGATCTAGCATAATATTGTGAGAGTCCAGTCCATAGTGGATCTAACATAATAATAGTGAGAGTCCAGTCCATAGTGGATCTAGCATAATATTGTGAGAGTCCAGTCCATAGTGGATCTAACATAATAGTGAGAGTCCAGTCCATAGTGGATATAACATAATAGTGAGAGTCCAGTCCATAGTGGATCTAACATAATAATAGTGAGAGTCCAGTCCATAGTGGATATAACATAATAGTGAGAGTCCAGTCCATAGTGGATCTAACATAATAATAGTGAGAGTCCAGTACATAGTGGATCTAACATAATATTGTGAGAGTCCAGTCCATAGTGGATCTAACATAATATTGTGGGAGTCCAGTCCATAGTGGATCTAACATAATATTGTGAGAGTCCAGTCCATAGTGGATCTAACATAATATTGTGAGAGTCCAGTCCATAGTGGATCTAACATAATATTGTGAGAGTCCAGTCCATAGTGGATCTAACATAATATTGTGAGAGTCCAGTCCATAGTGGATCTAACATAATAGTGAGAGTCCAGTCCATAGTGGATCTTACATAATATTGTGAGAGTCCAGTCCATAGTGGATCTAACATAATAGTGTGAGAGTCCAGTCCATAGTGGATCTAACATAATAGTGAGAGTCCAGTCCATAGTGGATCTAACATAATAGTGAGAGTCCAGTCCATAGTGGATCTAACATAATAGCAAGAGTCCAGTCCATAGTGGATCTAACATAATAGTGAGAGTCCAGTCCATAGTGGATCTAACATAATAGTGTGAGAGTCCAGTCCATAGTGGACCTAACATAATATTGTGAGAGTCCAGTCCATAGTGAATCTAACATAATATTGTGAGAGTCCAGTCCATAGTGGATCTAACACAATAGTGTGAGAGTCCAGTCCATAGTGGATCTAACATGATAGTCAGAGTCCAGTCCATAGTGGATCTAACATAATAGTGAGAGTCCAGTCCATAGTGGATCTAACATAATAGTGTGAGAGTCCAGTCCATAGTGGATCTAACATAATAGTGTGAGAATCCAGTCCATAGTGGATCTAACATAATAGTGTGAGAGTCCAGTCCATAGTGGATCTAACATAATATTGTGAGAGTCTAGTCCATAGTGAATCTAACATAATATTGTGAGAGTCCAGTCCATAGTGGATCTAACACAATAGTGTGAGAGTCCAGTCCATAGTGGATCTAACATGATAGTGAGAGTCCAGTCCATAGTGGATCTAACATAATAGTGAGAGAGTCCAGTCCATAGTGGATCTAACATAATAGTGTGAGAGTCCAGTCCATAGTGGATCTAACATAATAGTGTGAGAATCCAGTCCATAGTGGATCTAACATAATAGTGAGAGTCCAGTCCATAGTATAATTATTCGTTTAAGTGTAGACATAGCCTAAAACAACGTTGAAAACGTGTTGAATTAGGTCCTGACGTTGAGCAACTCAAACACAACGTTGAAACAACATCCTTTTTTCGACGAAGTTCAATTGACCATTGAAATTTGGTCATTTCCCAACATTGATCCAACGTTGGACATCAACGTCAGTCTCAATTCACAAATACAACCGTTTTGCAAAGTTGTTCCAAAAGTCAGTTTTAAAGGACCCGTATGTGTAATCAATGTTGTATCAATGTCTTGCGCCTGCTGGGGGCCAGCCTCAAAAACAACAACACCCTCTCGGCGGTGTTGGTTGCCATCGTAGCTACGGCCTTTAATTAGTCCCAGCATTAATAATTCACCACCGCCGCCGTGTCGGATGAAGGCGTTAGGAAAAGCCTAACGTCTGCAACCGATTGTGTTGCTTCACTTCTGTTTTCGAATGCCTCCTAAATCTTTTTTTTTTTTTTTGCCGGCCTAAAAACAGACTAACATTCAAAACACAATTATGGCGCCGGTGAAACAAACCACCACTTGGCTAAAACCGACGGAGTGGTAATAATAACAAACTGCGTCTCAGTTAAGAGATTGTCAAAAAGGCATTGATTGTTGGAAGCCTAACATTACAAGCGGCGCCACAAAGGCAGTAAAAGTAATAAAAACACACGCTGTCACGTTAATACGCTCTAAAATGACAATCCAGACGACACACGTCGGGAGCAGTCACAGTGGAAGCTTAAACACCATCCAATTGTTTGTATGCGTCAAAATTAAAGAAAATAATTGGGCAAAACATCCATCAGTTAAATAGAATAAACTGTTTTCTTTGGCTTTTATGCGTGGCTGTCACTCCAAAAGATTGATCAGCCTCAACATGAGCTCTTCACTTGCTAGTAAAGTAAAGTTAGCTGGTTTTATCATTGGTAGTTAACTTCTAGGGATGAAGTGAATTATATTTATTTATATAGCGCTTTTCTTTAGGGTACTCAAAGCGCTTTACATAGTGAAACCCAATATCTGAGTTACATTTAAACCAGTGTGGGTGGCACTGGGAGCAGGTGGGTAAAGTGTCTTGCCCAAGGACACAACGGCAGTGATAAGGGTGACAGAAGCGGGGATCGAACCTGGAACCCTCAAGTTGCTGGCACGGCCGCTCTACCAACCGAGCTATACCGCCCCAATGGGATGGGACTCTTTGAAGGGAGCCGGATCTTCAAAATTGCTTGTTAGAGTAGTCATTTTTTTAAACTGTTTTCCATCCATCCATTTAGAGTGTCCGCCTTGAGATCGGTAGGTTGTGAGTTCAAACCCCGGCCGAGTCATACCAAAGACTATAAAAATGGGACCCATTACCTCCCTGTTTGGCACTCAGCCTCAAAGGTTGGAATTGGGGGTTAAATCACCAAAAATGATTGCCGGGTGCGGCCACCGCTGCTGCCCACTGCTCCCCTCACCTCCCATGGGGTGATCAAGGGTGATGGGTCAAATGCAGAGAATAATTTCGCCACACCTAGTGTGTGTGTGACAATCATTGGTACTTTAACTTTAAATTATAACTTTTATTTTTTTACGCTTATCCGAGGTCGGATCGCGGGGGCAGCAGCCTAAGCAGAGAAGCCCAGGCTTCCCACTCCCCAGCCACTTCGTCCAGCTCCTCCCGGGGGATACAGAGGCGTGTCCTGGGTCTTCCCCGTGGCCTCCTACTGGACGGACGCGCCCTAAACTCATCCTCATGATCAGATGCCCGGACCCCTCATCTGGCTGCTCTCGAATGACAGAGCCTCTCACCCTATCTCTAAAGGAAAGCCTCGCCACCCGATGGAGGAATCATCTTTCCATCATACTTTTGGTTTAACTATTTTCTTTATTCTTTTTTTTTTTTTAAATCAAGGAAACAATCGGTAATATCTGTTATATCATAACAAGTAGATCAGCATAAGTTAATTTACACAAATACTACTCAATTGGTGGGAATTAGAGTGCATCCATATCAAGTCTACTCACAGATACACTATATTGCCAAAAGTATTTGGCCACCTGCCTTGACTCACATATGAACTTGAATTGCCATCCCATTCCTAACCCATAGGGTCCAAAATTATGTCGGTCCACCTTTTGCAGCTATTACAGCTTCAGTTTTTCTGGGAAGGCCAAAATGTCTAAAATGTCCAACAAGTTTTGGTATCCTGGAGCATTCAAAGTTCCTTTCACTGGAACTAAGGGGCCAAGCCCAACTCCTGAAAAACAACCCCACACCAT
This sequence comes from Entelurus aequoreus, assembly GCF_033978785.1. Classification (NCBI taxonomy): domain Eukaryota; kingdom Metazoa; phylum Chordata; class Actinopteri; order Syngnathiformes; family Syngnathidae; genus Entelurus; species Entelurus aequoreus. The sequence continues at coordinate 29,254,972 of NC_084758.1, forward strand.
AATTCCTCCTCCACCAAATTTCACACTCTGCACAATGCAGTCCGACATGTAGCGTTCTCCTGGCAAACTCCGAACCCAGACTGGTCCATCATTTTGCCAGATGGAAAAGCGTTATTCATCACTCCAGAGAAGGCGTCTCCACTGCTCTAGAGTCCAGTGGCGACGTGCTTTACACCACTGCATCCCACGCTTTGCATTGGACTTGGTGATGTATGGCTTAGACACAGCTGCTAGGCCATGGAAACCCATTCCATGAAGCTCTCTGCGTACTGTACGTGGGCTAATTGGAATGTCACATGAAGTTTGGAGCTCTGTATTAACTGACTGTCAGTTTACGTGACCTACCACTTGGCGGCTGAGTTGCTGTTGTTCCCAAACTCTTCCATTTTCTTATAATAAAGCCGACAGTTAACTTTGGAATATTTAGGAGCGAGGAAATTTCACGACTTGATTTGTTGCACAGGTGGCATCCTATGACAGTTGCATGCTGGAAATCACTGAGAGTGGCCTATTCTTTCACAAATGTTTGTAGAAACAGTCTCCATGCCTAAGTGCTTGATTTTATACACCTGTGGCCGGGCCAAGTGATTAGGACACCTGATTCTCAACATTTCGATGGGTGGCCAAATACTTTTGGCAATATAGTGTGTAAGCAGTGCTCCGTAAATACCTTTCAAAAAGCCATTAATAATAACTTGTACTTTACCAAAAAAGTAATTGAATTAATAATGGAATTATTACTCTTCAATAATATAATTGTTTTATTGTATCACTTCAAAAATTACATTTCAAATATCTGGCATGTGTATTTGAGAGACGTATCATGAGAGCTGAGTGTGTGCCTCTAAAAAAGGATGCCTGTCGCTGAGGGTTCCAAACTCACGGGTATTCAATGTTACGTGCAGAGATTTCTCCAGATTCTCTAAACCTTTTGATGATATTACGGACCGTAGATGGTGAAATCCCTAAATTCCTTGCAATAGCTGGTTGAGAAATGTTGTTCTTAAACTGTTCCACAATTTGCTCACGCATTTGTTGACAAAGTGGTGACCCTCGCCTCATCCTTGTTTGTGAATGACTGAGCATTTCATGGAAGCTGCTTTTATACCCAATCATGGCACCGACCTGTTCCCAATTAGCCTGTTCACCTGTGGGATGTTCCAAATAAGTGTTTGATGAGTATTCCTTTCTCAGTCTTTTTTGCCACTTGTGCCAGCTTTTTTGAAACATGTTACAGGCATCAAATTCCAAATGAGCTAATATTTGCAAAAAATAACAAACATTTTCCAATTCGAACATCACGTATCTTGTCTTTGCAGTCTATTCAATTGAATATTGTCACGGCGCATGCGCAGTCCCGCATGCCTTCTGCTGCGCGCCAGGACACTCCCCTGCTCGCTCTGGCCGCATCACGGTCACGCGATCAGCAATCAGCGCACCTGGGACTGATGAAGGCGAGCAGTATAAAGACCAGCGGACCCGAAGATCCGGCGCCGGAACGTAGTTCTCTGTTTACTATCTACTGTTTGCTATCGCGGCTCTGGCTCCCCTCCCACGTACTTGCTCTCTCTCTCTGTGTCTTCCCAGTTCCCGTGTCTTATGTCATTTGTGTTTCCCGCAGTATTTTTCCTGTCTCTCGCGATCGAGCTGTGTGCCTCGAATTCCCCTTGGATTCCGGACTGCCTCCCTCGATCCTCGACCCCCGTTTTGGACACGGACCTCTCGACTTCTCTCTCCAGCCTCACGGACCTCACGCTTGTTTTACAGACCTTCTTCTGCCTAGCCCCTTTTGGACTTGTCTGCTTCCTCATTCAACATTCCCGGTAATACACTAATTAATTGTTACACATGGTCTCACACCATACACCCCCTTGGATTTTTGGTCACACTCCATACCCGTGTTTGGATGATATTATCATTGTTTGATTATTATATATATTGTGTATATATACACTACCGTTCAAAAGTTTGGGGTCACCCAAACAATTTAGTGGAATAGCCTTCATTTCTAAGAACAAGAATAGACTGTCGAGTTTCAGATGAAAGTTCTCTTTTTCTGGCCATTTTGAACGTTTAATTGACCCCACAAATGTGATGCTCCAGAAACTCATTCTGCTCAAAGGAAGGTCAGTTTTGTAGCTTCTGTAACGAGCTAAACTGTTTTCAGATGTGTGAACATGATTGCACAAGGGTTTTCTAATCATCAATTAGCCTTCTGAGCCAATGAGCAAACACATTGTACCATTAGAACACTGGAGTGATAGTTGCTGGAAATGGGCCTCTATACACCTATGTAGATATTGCACCAAAAACCAGACATTTGCAGCTAGAATAGTCATTTACCACATTAGCAATGTATAGAGTGTATTTCTTTAAAGTTAAGACTAGTTTAAAGTTATCTTCATTGAAAAGTACAGAGCTTTTCCTTAAAAAATAAGGACATTTCAATGTGACCCCAAAATTTTGAACGGTAGTGTATAATAAATCATAGACCTTAATAACTACGCCCTCTTGTGGTCTGTGACGTCGACTCCTCCATAGTACTATAACAAATGTAAGTTGAAAAGGATTTGCAAATCATTGTATTCTGTTTTTATTTACAATTTACACAACGTGCCAACTTTACTGGTTTTGGGGTTCGTATAATCAATGTTGTATCAATGTCTCATGCCTGCTGGGATAATGATTGTGAACAATGGGCTAATTTCCAAAAAAAGTGCAGTTCCCCTTTAAGTCTTGGCACAAAGACTGAACATTTTTCTTTCCGTTATTTTGAATAGTGAAGTTTTGGAACGAGAGCAAAATTGACCTTCGGAAGTTCCACTGTGCTCATTTTGCAGTCCAATTAAACTGACCTAAAATGCCATAAAAGTGACAATCCTGCACGTAACGAAACGACTCTCCTTGCATTAAACTCCGCTTTAAGAGTTTTGAAATGATAAATAAATCAGTTGACTGTGGAATCATTTTAACACACAAGCTGTTGAGCACATTTACACAGCCAAAAAAGATTAAAAGCCTTCTTGGTAATAAGTAGTTGACCCCACCTCCCCTGCACGCTGCGCCAAATGAAAATAAACAACACAGAAAGTTCTTGGCTCGCATATTTCCAATTTTGGGTTTTCTTCTACAGAAAAATGGCATGAAAACACAGGCACGATGACCTTCATATTTATTTCACGGCGTGTCGGCTGCTTACGCACGATGGCGAGCGGATCTGCGAACCCGGCGCTCGCAAACAGACTGGGTGACAGGTTGCAAAAGATCCCTGCTTCATTTGGTGTGTCAGAGGCTGTTCTAAAATTAAAAAAGGGAGCGGAATCATCTGCATTTCCCCTGGAGGGGCTGCTCCTTTTACCAGCAGTCTACGGTGCAAAATAAAAGAACCGATGCATTATTTAAACATGTAGGATCGGCCTTCACAAAGTCCAAACAAGACGTAGACTATTTCTCTCGTCACTGTTTTCATGGCCTTCATGTGTGATCGTCACAACAATCTGTCCACTTTGCACGGAGGTTGTTACATCGCCATATTTAGCGAGGGCGCCATATGGCCAGCTCTGCTTTGCTGCTGACTTGGGAAAGCTCGGCCAAATGTGCACGAGGCCGTTTAAGACCACGGCGTCTTTCCACCACATTTGTTTTTGTACATCAATCAATCAATGTTTACTTATATAGCTCTAAATCACGAGTGTCTCAAAGGGCTGCACAAGCCACAACGACATCAGGGCAAGAAAAAACTCAACCCAATGGGATAACAATGAGGAACCTTGGAGGGGACCGCAGATGTGGGGACCCCCCCTGGGCGACCGGTGCAATGGATGTCGAGTGGATCTAGCATAATATTGTGAGAGTAGCGAGCCGTGCGTTTCCCACCTAGGCTTTCAGTGATGTCCCACTTCAATGATTACCTCTCAAAATACCATCATTTATGTAACCACATGACCATTGCTGGAGAAATACTATACAGAAAACACATTTACGCACTACTGTGCATTGAAATCACATCAACAGCATACAAAACGGGTTATTTTTTGGCGCATTTAAAAAACAATTTAAACGCATCAGCAATTAAAACGTATCTTATGTGCTACCGTCAAAATTAAAAGTAGGTGGCAGATAAATTGTAGCGTCCTGGAAGAGTTGGTGGTGCAGGGAATTCTGGGAATTTGTTATGTTGTGTTTATGTTCCGCTGCGGTGCAAATATTCTCCCAAAATGTGTTTGTCGTTGTTGTTTAGTGTGGGCCGTGCTTTTCCCACCTAGGCCTTCAGTGATGTCCGACATCAACAGTGTACAAAACGGGTTATTTTCTGGCACTTTTAAAAAACAATTAAAACGCATCAGCAATTAAAACCTCTTATGTGATACTGTCAAAATTTAAATTGCAAAAAACATTAAAAGTCAAAAAATAAATACATTTATAGAACCTTTTCCACGCCGTATAAGCCAGTGGTACTAGAGATAACCGATAATGGCTTTTTTGCCGATATCCGATATTCCAATATTGTCCAACTCTTAACTAACGATTCCGATATCAACCGATACCGATATATACAGTCGTGGAATTAACACAATATTATGCCTAATTTTGTTGTGATGCCCCGCTGGATGCATTAAACAATGTAACAAGGTTTTCCAAAATAAATCAACTCAAGTTATGGAAAACAATGCCAACATGGCACTGCCATATTTATTATTGAAGTCACAAAGTTTTTTGTTTTTTTTAACATGCCTCAAAACAGCAGCTTGGAATTTGGGACATGCTCTCCCTGAGAGAGCATGAGGAGGTTGAGGTGGGCGGGGTTGGGGGGGGGGTTGAGGTGGGGTGGTAGGGGGTAGCGATGGGGTGTATATTGTAGCGTCCCGGAAGAGTTAGTGCTGCAAGGGGTTCTGGGTATTTGTTCTGTTGTGTTTATGTTGTGTTACGGTGCGGATGTTCTCCCAAAATGTGTTTGTCATTCTTCTTTTGTGTGGGTTCACAGTGTGGCACATATTTGTAACAGTGTTAAAGTTGTTTATACGGCTACCCTCAGTGTGACCTGTATGGTTGTTGCCCAAGTATGCATTGCATTCTCTTGTGTTTGTGAAAAGCTGTAGATATTATGTGATTGGGCCGGCACACAAAGGCAGTGCCTTTAAGGTTTATTGGCGCTCTGTACTTTTTTCTACATCGGCGTTTTAAAAAGTCATACATTTAACTTTTTAAAACCGATACCGATAATTTCCGATATTACATTTTAAAGCATTTATCGGCCGATAATATCGGCAGTCCGATGTTATCAGACATCTCTAAGTGGTACACGTTTTATTTGATCGAAAACTAGTTGTTTGAAATGAGACTGCATACACTGCGTCTTACTCTTTGCAAAACTGTAATTTGAATAATGCTGTTATTTTAGTCCAGACATAAATTGTACTTTTTATGGAATACGCATATGGAATATGAAAACGATTAATGTAAAAATGTCCTCCGGGAGGCAATACGCCTGCCTTGAATACAAAAACTTCTGTTGACAAAAATGTAGCATTGCACGTTGCATGCAAATAAATATCTCTAACACTGAGATTGATCCAGTGAAAAACCTAAAACTTTTTTCTCGATTAAAATACTTATGTAAATAAAACTGTAGTATTCTCCGTAATATGCAAATACATAATACAGTAAAACATCGAGAAGACCATAGTTTTAGTATGTCAGGTAGATGAAGGCAGGCTTTTTCATTCACACATCTTGGTGGTGTGCCGAGCAACTACTTTCATGATCACTGTGCTCCCTTCTTATCATACATAGTATTGTCATCAGTGTTCGGAAAATTACTTAAAAAAATTAACTACTTATCGTTGTTACTTTACCCCAAAAAGTAATTGGATTACTGGAAAAATTACTCTTTGAAAATATAATTAATTACTAGGAAAAGTAATGAATGCGTTACTTTTGGCTTATGCAGTTGAGATACGTTTCATGAGAGAATATTTGAACTCACAATTTAAATAACCTTTTCGACGCCGTATAAGCAAGTGGTACTCCTCATCGTCGACTTATTCGAGTAGAAATGGCGAGCGTTTCCCCATTTCATCGTCAGAACAACTGACCTAGCTTCCGGGGATGGCCGACATCGTCTCACAAGATGTAGTTTCTCTTTAAATATCCTTCTTGAAAATGGCCTTGCCAATATACCTGTATATCTGCCACTAGCAGTTTTTGTCCCATGAATGTTTTACAGTCCAAAAATGTTACCATATTTCGGGAACACTTTAGTATGGGGAACATATTCTAAGTAACAAAGACTTAAGGGTTAGGGTTATTGTAGTTTTGTGTTGTGTTATGTAAGAACAGACCATATTAATTAAGTGGTATTAAAGGGAGAATCATATACAACAACTTTCTTACTTAGTACTAATAAGCAATAATTCTGAGGTTATTGAGGGAAGACTCTTAGTTAATGGCTTACTGGTTGCATAATAAGTCCATGCAGAATAAGGCATTAATAAGTACTTAATAATGACTAATTTAAGAGCCAATATGTTACTAATTTGCATGTTAATAAGTAACTACCGTATTTTTCGGAGTATAAGTCGCTCCGGAGTATAAATCGCACCGGCCGAAAATGCATAATAAAGAAAGAAAAAAACATATATAAGTCGCATTTTTTGGGGAAATTTATTTGATAAAACCCAACACCAAAAATAGACATTTGAAAGGCAATTTAAAATAAATAAAGAATAGTGAACAACAGGCTGAATAAGTGTACGTTATATGAGGCATAAATAACCAACTGAGAACGTGCCTGGTATGTTAACGTAACATATTATGGTAAGAGTCATTCAAATAACTATAACATATAGAAAATGCTATACGTTTACCAAACAATCTGTCACTCCTAATCGCTAAATCCCATGAAATCTTATATGTCTAGTCTCTTACGTGAATGAGCTAAATAATAATATTTGATATTTTACGGTAATGTGTTAATAATTTCACACATAAGTCACTCCTGAGTAAAAGTGACACCCCCGGCCAAACTATGACAAAAACTGCGACTTATAGTCCGAAAAATACGGTAATTAATGGTGAATGTGTTCCCCATACTAAAGTGTTACCCATATTTCAGTACCTTTGTGGCATCCGGTTGAAGACTTAAGCACTCTGCGGTAAACCTTTGCTTCGTGGAGTTTAAGATTGAAAACAAACTCCAGCTTCTTGGGGAAAGACAGTTCTAGCATGGCCACTTAAACGCTGTCTGGTATCCATTCCATAATCAATTTTTTCACCTCTTGTATGAGTGTCCAAATGAGACACCTGGTGGTCCCGTCTGATTTAATGCTCAGCAAAGGGAGTCAATACAGGACTGGATTAATGGAGCTCAATCAAAGTGGATACAAGGTACGGCACACACAAAGAAAGTGTCTAATCAGTATAATGGCGGCCGATGTGTGAAGGAGTGTAATCAGAGTGAGACCTTTTCACCTGGCCGGCGCTAACACAAGCCACTATATTGGGAGGGCGCCCTAGTAATGAACTCGATTCAGAGTTGGTTTGAACCGTGGGTTCAGATCAGGGGATGTCGTCCTGGTTTTTGTGAAGCCCTTTATGTATATATATATATATATATATATATATATATATATATATATATATATATATATATATATATATATATATATATATATATATATATATATATATATATATATATATATATACACACTACCGTTCAAAAGTTTGGGGTCACCCAAACAATTTTGTGGACTAGCCTTCATTTCTAAGCACAAGAATAGACTGTCGAGTTTCAGATGAAAGTTCTCTTTTTCTGGCCATTTTGAGTGTTTAATTGACCCCTCAAATGTGATGCTCCAGAAACTCAATCTGCTCAAAGGAAGGTCAGTTTTGTAGCTTCTGTAACGAGCTAAACTGTTTTCAGATGTGTGAACATGATTGCACAAGGGTTTTCTAATCATCAATTAGCCTTCTGAGCAAACACATTGTACGATTAGAACACTGGAGTGATAGTTGCTGGAAATGGGCCTCTATACACCTATGTAGATATTGCACCAAAAACCAGACATTTGCAGCTAGAATAGTCATTTACCACATTAGCAATGTATAGAGTGTATTTCTTTAAAGTTAAGACTAGTTTAAAGTTATCTTCATTGAAAAGTACAGTGCTTTTCCTTCAAAAATAAGGACATTTCAATGTGACCCCAAACTTTTGAACGGTAGTATATATATATATATATATATATATATATATATATATATATATATATATATATATATATATATATATATACATATACATATATATATATATATATATATATATATATATATATATATATATATATATATATATATATATATATATATATATATATGTATGCATGCTTTGGAGCCCCTGCCTTGAAAGAAAATAATGTTTGCCTTGGTGCCCTAAAATATGAGCCCTCCTTTAAGGCAACACTTGCCCTGCCCTTAAAAAGTTAAATTTCGAGGCCCGATATCATCCCTGCAGGACGAGGAATAGCTAAACATGCTTCACTACACACCGTAGGAGGATATGATAGCTAACCGCTAACAGTAAGCTAGCACCCTGAATGTAAACAAACGCCATGGGTGGATCTAGACCTGATATCTACTGTAATGATACCAAGTACAATAGCGTATTGAGTCAATACTACTATGATTACGTCAATTTTTTTATCGTCACAAAATCTTTTTTTCTTTTTTTAAAATGTATATTATGTTCATAAAGTCAGGAAATGTGTCCCTGGAGACATGAGGACTTTGAATATGACCAATGTATAATCCTGTAACTACTTGGTATCGGATCAAAACCTAAATGTGTGGTATCATCCAAAACTAATGCAAAGTATCAAACAAGAGAAGAATAAGTGATTATTACATTTTAACAGAAGTGTAGATAGAACATGTTCAAAGATACTTGGTATCATTATAGTGGATGTTAGGTGTAGATCCACCAATGGTGTTTGAGCTACGGTGTGTAGTGAAGCATGTTTAGCTATTCCTCGTCCTGCAGGGATGATACTTGTAAGAAACTTACTTTATTTGTTGCCATGGAGACGAGGATTAGTGATTTAGAAGTAGCTGAAACACTGCAGACAGCGGCTGGACTTTAGCCGTTAGCGAGCTAGCCATGTTTTAAAGCACCTCTTCCTGAGGGTGTTTCAGTGTTATAACTTCACCTTTATCGTTAGTTTTTAAGCCAAAATTCATCCGTTCTCCCTTTTCTGTCTACACACTGTGTCTGCTTGTAAGTACTCCGTGATTGTGCGCTGCTGAACATGCTCCTCTGCTCGTAAAACCAGCAATGTCACGACGTGACGAGGAGGGGTGGATCGGTACTTTTCAGAGGCGGTATAGTACTGAATACGATTCATTAGTATCGCGGTACTATACCGTACAACCCTCGTATCGAGTTTATTGAATTTAGTATCAGATGGTTCAAGTTGGTCAAAAAATACTTATAGTTTCGATAAGGGTTTATCAGTTTTAAATTTCAAGCAAATTGATCAACTTAAAATATTTTCTGTTCCAGACTAAAAAAACAAAAGTTTTCTTTAATGTTAATGAGGATATAATGCTATGCAGAGGTGTACTTATAACACTTCCGGAATGATTCACCTTCTCTGATTATGTTGTTAAATCAGGTTTCCCGTGATGACGAGATGATTGCCGCCTGCTGATTTTGAGCCGACGCCGCGGCCGCCCTTTATTGCGAGGGTCTCTCTGGCTAATGGGGGAGCGCTCTCTCTTCTTCCCGCGCATTACCACCCCCGTTTCATAACCGCGTGACGCACTTTGGAAAAAGGGTTCGGCTAATTTGCACGTACACGCCGCGCGCTGCGAACTAACCTGCGTGTTAATAACGTTTCTCCTTCCGGGCGGCGTCATTACGAGACATAAGCCTCATTAAAATGAAATTACGATTGAGCAACTTTCCCTTGTGATGACCCGACCGCTGATGCCAAGTTATTTTATCGTTAGGCGGGAAATTATGCACTGCAAAAACTGAAATCTAAGTAAGATTAAATATCTCAAATAAGGGTGATATTTGCTTATTTTCTGTCTGATAAAATAATTTTTCTCACTAAGCATATTTTATGTTAGAGTGTCTTACTTGTTTTAAAAGTTTTGGTCCTAAATGATATCAGTAAGATATTACAGCTTGTTGCTGAGATTTAATGACCTATATTGAGTAAAACATGCTTGAAACTTGAATATCAACTGTTGCAAAGCTGTGTCAACACTCACAAGTATAAAACTACTTTTTTAAAGTAATAATTTCTTACTTCAAGCATAAAACAAAACAAAAAAAAATCATCATGCTGAGCGCATATCATTATGTCAAGATAATGGCACTAGCATTTACTTAATTTAAGAATATTTTTCAACATATTGAGCAAAAATGTCTCTTTTTTTTCTACCAAGAAAAGTGCACTTGTTATTAGTGGGAATATACCTATTTTAAGGTATTTTGGGGTTCATTGAGGTTAGTTAATTTTACTTGTTTTGGAAAGTCTTGACAAGCCGAATTTTCTTGTTTTATTGGCAGATAATTTTGCTTAGTTCAAATAAAATACCCCTCATTTTTGTGGTTTTTTTTCTTGTTTTTGAACACTGACTTTTTGCAGTGTGACATCAAACACCATTCTTTTTCTTTTGTCTTGTTCGCGTCGGCGTCCAAAGCTCGGAGGCAGTCAAGATGATGATGCCGATGGGCGCCGGATGAGGCCACGATGGAGCACATTCCCCCCCTCCGCATGATTAAACGTCATGTTCCTTTCTTCCCCCTCGCAGCTTCCACGCCTTTTCTGGCACTCGGGGAGTTTATTTTTCCTCTCCTTTTCATCGCCATTCGATGGGGCTCTTCCTCCGGAAACTATCTCCTCCAGTCAAAACATCCAAAATGCGATGCTTTGATTTGGTGTTTTAAAAAAAAAAACACCAAATCAAAGTAAAGAAAGTGCCACCGTCATCCCGCCCGCCTTCCGCCGCAAAAATGCGAGGGAGGTTTTTTTTTCCCCGTGTGGAGGGGAATCACATTATGTGCAGTGATCACATCAAACACAGTCGGAAAACCTTCCTCGAGGAGATAGACGCGGGCCAATTTCACAAGTGGCTTTTTATTGGTTGATTGCACAGAGGCCGAGTTGTTATCTAAATCCTCAAACTACACGGGGCCAAATGAGAAGTGCCTCGCGGCGGTCCGGGGACGTGCGAGGTTACCCGCCGGAAGAAAGACGGAGCAAAATGTTTACAGCCGGTTTCCCCCGCCCCCTCAAGTCAAGCCTTAGAGTCTCAGCGTGAACACAAAGTGGCCGTCATGAAGTCAACTGTGAACGTGCAGCTGCTCCATTGAGCATGTCGGCCTCCCACAAGGCCACATTTCCCCGGAAATCGTCCTCAAACTTGCAGGGATTATTGCTCCGTGTCACAGCGAGAGGCCGGTTTATTGTCCGAAACAAGATGGTCGCGGTCAAAAGTTTTCAACTTTTCAATAGACCATCAAGAAGAAGAAGAATTATATTTTATATAGCGCTTTTCTCTAGTGACTGAAAGCGCTTTACATTGTGGAACCCAATACCTAAGTTACATTTAAACCAGTGTGGGTGGCACTGGGAGCAGGTGGGTAAAGTGTCTTGCCCAAGGACACAACGGCAGTGACTAGGATGGCAGAAGTGGGGGTGGGGTGTGTTTTTGTGTATATGCCCATTGTCTTTGGGTGTAGTGGTGTTGTGTCCATAGGCCTGGGGCCGTTCTGCATGCAATGCAAGCAAAGTTCGACTTCCAGGTGTCGTTGAGGAGGGAGGGAGGTCAAAAGCGTCCATCTTTGAGAGTCCTAGGGGATGTTTTCAGAACAGCCTGCTCCTGTTGTTGCAGCGTCAAGGCCATTTGAGGGAGTCAAATCGTAGATTAGAATTTTTGTTTTTCCGCGAGCAGACATTACGATGGCTTGTCAGTTCTATTCGTCCATGTTGGCTCTCATATCCAATTTTTCCCTTTCAACAAGCTTCTCCATGATGTGATCCATCTTGCGATTCAGTTCAGAAATCGCCCCAGACTGTGATCCCACAGCCCGGCCCAAACCTTCCATTGTGACGAACAGCCTTTGGGCTCCTTGAGTGGCTGCCATCGTCTTACGAATTTGACGATACACCAGAGCAATGCCCAGCCCAATCAGCAGGTGCCCCACGATCATGGTTCCAAATAGGAACCCTCAAGTTGCTGGCACGGCCACTCTACCAACCGAGCTATACCGCCCCAACATGATTTTTTTTTTTTTTTTCCAAGGGTATATGACACCAGATAAATAAGGTACTAGGGTTAAAGTTAATGTACCACTCATAGTCACACACACTAGACGTGGTGAAAGTACCCTCTGCATTTGCATCAAGGGTTGGAATTGGGGGTTGAATCACCAAAAATTATTCCCGAGCTCGGCCACCGCTGCTTCTCACTGCTCCCCTCACATCCCAGGGGGTGGAACAAGGGGATGGGTTGTGCGGTAAAGCACCGCAATACTAATGAATCATATTCGGTACTATACCGCCTCTAAAAAGTAACGATCCGCCATCACCCCCGACACCCCCGTCGTCGTCACGTCGTGTCATTGCTGGTTTACGAGCAGACGAGCATGTTCGGCAGCACACAATCACGGAGTACTTTCAAGCAGACACAGTGTGTAGACAGAAAAGGGAGAACGTGTTAGGATCCGCTGCCCGGATCATAGTTTTACGTTCAAGTCACTTGTGTTTTCAGCACCTTGTTTGGTTTCTGTTGCCATGACGGCAGATTGTGATCACCTGCCTCTGGTTAGTGTTTGGGACGCGCACCTGTTGCCCAAGCGCTAATCAGAGGGCTATTTAGTCTTTGCCCGGGCAGCACTCTGCCTGGCTTCCTAATTTGCTTTCATGCAACAAGTTACGACCACTTTGTTTCCTGCTAGCTCTCATGCTACATTATTTTGCTTGCTAGCTCCCACGCTAGTCGTTTTTGTTTTTTCCTGTCTGAGTTAGCTCCAGAATAAATCATTTTTCTACCTGCAAGCTGTGTCCGAGCCCGTCTGCATCCTTGGGAGAACACCTCGCACCACGATGCGACCCGGTCGTTACAGTAGGAAGCCAGCAAGAAGAAGTTCTCTCACAGCAAGCTACATTCAGCCCAAGATTTCCCTCTTCAAAGGTCTGTTAATCCCATCAACTACCTTACCGATGATTGTTATGACTGGCCTGTCAATCACTGGGACTGCAGCTATGACGTCATTCCGTCGGCACCCCCTGATGACACGCCGCTTGATGACGTTGTCCCGTCCATTTTGGATGACGTCATAGACAAAGACTTTTTTAGACATCATGTCAATTCTTCCTGCCAGCCATTTTCAAGTGACTTTAATTCTAAGATAAAACATTACCAGGACATTTTTTTAAGGACTAAATCTAGTCAGTCCCAGTCTCAAGTGTGGGGTGACAATAGACAGTTTGGACAATTTAGAGGAGAGGATTCAGCCCTCCCCCCGACCTCCCTCCGCCCACCCTTGAAGACGGTTCCAATCCGCAAGGAGCGCGTCTGGGATCCGCTTTTTGAGGGGGGGGCTAGTACTGGGAGCTGTGCGAGTGGGGTGGCACAACGGCGTGCTAAGCCGCAACCTCCTGCTCGGCCACCGCCACCAGTCCGACGGCCTGCTAAGCCGCAACCGCCAGCTAGGCCACCTGCACCTAAGCTAGAGCCTAGGCTAAGGCTAGCACCAGCTCCACCACAGGTACCAGTACCTGCACCTCGGCTGGTTCCCACACCAGTACCTGCACCTCGGCTGGTTCCCACACCAGTACCTGCACCTCGGCTGGTTCCCACACCAGTACCTGCACCTCGGCTGGTTCCCACACCAGTACCTGCACCTCGCCTGGTTCTCACACCAGTACCTGCACCTCGGCTGGTTCCCACACCAGTACCTGCACCACGACTGGTCCCCGCACCAGTACCTGCACCACGACTGGTTCTCGCACCAGTACCTGCACCACGACTGGTTCTCGCACCAGTACCTGCACCACGACCGGTTCTCGCACCAGTACCTGCACCACGACTGGTTCTCGCACCAGTACCTGCACCACGACTGGTTCTCGCACCAGTACCTGCACCACGACTGGTTCTCGCACCAGTACCTGCACCACGACTGGTTCTCGCACCAGTACCTGCACTACGACTGGTTCTCGCACCAGCACCGGCTGCCACGACAGCGACTCCTGCTGCCACGACAGCGACTCCTGCTGCCACGACAGCGACTCCTGCTGCCACGACAGCGACTCCTGCTGCCACGACAGCGACTCCGGCTGCCACGACAGCGACTCCGGCTGCCACGACAGCGACTCCGGCTGCCACGACAGCGACTCCGGCTGCCACGACAGCGACTCCTGCTGCCACGACAGCGACTCCTGCTGCCACGACAGCGACTCCGGCTGCCACGACAGCGACTCCGGCTGCCACGACAGCGACTCCGGCTGCCACGACAGCGACTCCGGCTGCCACGACAGCGACTCCGGCTGCCACGACAGCGACTCCGGCTGCCACGACAGCGGCGACTCCGGCTGCCACGACAGCGGCGACTCCTGCTGCCACGACAGCGGCGACTCCTGCTGCCACGACAGCGGCGACTCCTGCTGCCACGACAGCGGCGACTCCTGCTGCCACGACAGCGGCGACTCCTGCTGCCACGACAGCGGCGACTCCTGCTGCCACGACAGCGGCGACTCCGGCTGCCACGACAGCGACGTCTCAGCGACCTCGAGTGGTCCGGCTGCGCAAGCAGCTCTCTCAGAGGACTCAGAGGCTGCTGAAATTCTGGCGCCACTCACGCCCACCTTCTCGGCGGCCACGAATGTGGCCTTACCGTGGTCGCCCGCCTCGCCCGCCTCGCCAGCGGCGGCGGCGTTCCATTCGCCGCCGCCACCTGACCCTTCCCCGGTGGATTCGGGGACACGTGGCCTGGCGACCCACCACCAAGTCACCCCCCCCGCCCGCCCTTGACTCGTGAACTATTGCTTGTTTTTTTTTGGGTTCCAGTTGTTTTTTTGTTTTCAAGGGACATCTGGAATCTGTCCTTTTAGGGGGGGGTACTGTTAGGATCCGCTGCCCGGATCATAGTTTTACGTTCAAGTCACTTGTGTTTTCAGCACCTTGTTTGGTTTCTGTTGCCATGACGGCAGATTGTGATCACCTGCCTCTGGTTAGTGTTTGGGACGCGCACCTGTTGCCCAAGCGCTAATCAGAGGGCTATTTAGTCTTTGCCCGGGCAGCACTCTGCCTGGCTTCCTAATTTGCTTTCATGCAACAAGTTACGACCACTTTGTTTCCTGCTAGCTCTCATGCTACATTATTTTGCTTGCTAGCTCCCACGCTAGTCGTTTTTGTTTTTTCCTGTCTGAGTTAGCTCCAGAATAAATCATTTTTCTACCTGCAAGCTGTGTCCGAGCCCGTCTGCATCCTTGGGAGAACACCTCGCACCACGATGCGACCCGGTCGTTACAGAACGGATGCATTTTGGCTTAAAAAGTAAAGATAAAGGTGAAGTTACAACACTGAAATGCCCTCAGGAAGAGGTGCTTTAAGACATGGCTAGCTAGCTAGCGGCTAAAGTCCACCTGCAGTCTGCAGTGTTGTAGCTACTTCTAAATCACTAATCTTCGTCTCCATGGCGACAAGTATATCTTACAAGTATTATTATCACTGCAGGACGAGGAATAGCTAAACATGCTTCACTACACACCGTAGCTCCGTTCCTGAATGTAAACAAATGCTATGGGTGGTTCTACACCGGACATCCACTGTAATGATACCAAGTACAAGAGCGTATCTAGTCGATACTACTATGATTACATCGATATGTTTTAGCATCACAAAATTATTTTTGTTTTTTTAAATGTAAATTATGTTTATAAACTCAGGAAATACGTCCCTGGACACATGAGGACTTTGAATATGACCAATGTATGATCCTGTAACTACTTGGTATCGGATTAATACCTAAATGTGTGGTATCACCCAAAACTAATGTAAAGTATCAAACAACAGAAGAATAAGTGATTATTACATTTTAACAGAAGTGTAGATCGAACATGTTAAAAGAGAAAGTAAGCAGATATTAACAGTAAAAGAACAAGTAGATTAATAATCAATGTTCTACCACTTGTCCTTAATAATATTGACAAAATAATAGAAGGGAAAAGGACACAAAAATGCTTGGCACATCATTTAGAAAAAAAACGACCTGCAGGACCACACTGTTTCCTGCCATCAATTAGATCTGGTAGATTACTGCCCTTTTTCACCTCAATGCAGGTGGACTATAACGGCCACAATTTCTTATAAACTCCAAATAGCCTTTATTCATATTTTCACCAATATTTAATGGCTGTGTAGTTTTTGCAGAAACAAATTAAAAACTAACTACGACCAAAACCATACAACGGAGCCTCAGAGTTGTTCTGTTTGAATGCTGTTCACTTTGTTGAAGCTCACATGGAGTTAAATCTACCGCTGACTGATTTAATTTCTCATTTTCCTAATTGCGTTCCCCTCTACGCTGCAGCTAGGGGGGTGGGGAGGGTGTCTAATTGGCTAGTAAATAGTTTCAAGTCCAGCATGAGTGGTGGTTGTCCACTGTGCCGAGCAGGAGGAGAGGCAATGATGTGCAAACTGACCCGTGATTGCTGCACTCAAGCGGCTCCAATTAGAATAATAATTTTTAGAAAAAAAAGTACTCAGCTGTGGCATTCGTGTGGAGTTTACACAGTAGAGATGGAGTCCACATTGCTGATAGTTTAAACATGCCCTCCGGACACGGTTGTTTCCAGTCCATTTTACTGTAGGGACGGTGTATTCACCACGTTGATGGCTGATCGAAAGATGTTCATTGCATGCCGTGCTTCAATCCATTCATTGTCTACCGCTTATCCCTTTTGGGGTTTTTGTAAAGTTCAAATGCTTACTAAATGCCTTAAAGCTGATGATTACTTAAGCTGCCTTTTTCCAGCATGACTAACTTTTTATAACTATGCATCATGATTTAAACCATGACACCAGGAAGCAAATACCAGATTAAGAGCAGCTGCCATGCCAGGTTCTGAGCAGTGTTGCCAACTTAGCAACTTTCTTGCTAAATCGGGCGACTTTGCGACTCCTTTTTTTTACACTGCAAAAAGTCAGTGTTCTAAACAAGAAAAATACAAAAATTGGCGGTATTTTATTTGAACTAAGCAAAATTATCTGCCAATAGAACAAGAAAATTTGGCTTGACAAGACTTTCCAAAACAAGTAAAATTAGCTAACTTCAATGAACCCCAAAATATCTTAAAATAAGTATTTCTCACTAATAACAAGTGCACTTTTCTTGGTAGAAAAAAAACAGAACTTTTTGCTCAATATGTTGAAAAATATTCTTAAATGAAGTAAATGCTAGTGCCATTATCTTGACATAATGATATGCGCTTGGCATTACATTTCTTGAAATAAGCAAACTTATACTAAAAACTAAAGTATTGTTCTTAACGGAAAGGCAACAAGGCAACCGCTTGTTACTCTCGGGGTCTCCTAGCCGCTCAGGCAAATCATATTGTCTAAAAATGCAATTTTCCATCGATAACATGACATCATCGCGCCAAGTGTGCACTCTTTCAGTCAATTAGTGCGCATATATACAGCCCGACCCCCGGCCAAAAATGTTTTAATTCGAGGTCGGCGAGCAAAACCAGAATTATTCCGTACATTAGGCGCACCGTTGAGGATTTCAAGTGCGCCTTATCGTCCGGAAAATACGGTATGCTATTATTAATTTTAAAAATATACATTTTTTAACACACATTTTTCTCTCTCCTATAGCATACAGCGCAAACACTTATGCAAATGAGGCTGTGACGTCACATAGCAATTTGTAGGACAGCCAACAGCTACCTTCCTCTATGAGGCGTTGGCAACACTGGATCCGACCAAGCACTAATGTGGGTCAGGGGCCACAACTTGACATGCATTGCAGGGGATCACAACACCCTCGCGTCAAAAATATGCAATGCAACAGCGAATATCTCTAGCCGTGTAATCAGTGGACCATTTGTACTTAAAGTCCCTAATACATAGGGGCGGTGCAGTACATGATCAGACAAGTATGGAACATTCAGTACAGCGTAGAGGTGCACTTTAAGTGAGGGAGCAGAAGTATAATTGCCTGCTGATATAGTCACTCGCCTCCTCCTTCAAACAGTGTCGTCCATCCTGTGGCTAGTAAAGCTCTCATCTGTCGTTAAAGTCTACTTTTTGGGAAGATTTGACCTTCCTGGTGAAATACGTTAATGGAAAAAAGACAAGTGGATACCACCAAAGCAGAGTGACGCCGGTACTATTTTTGCTGCACTTTGTGCAATCGAGAACTGCAATTTCCGAAAACTAAAAACCACTATTTTCACCATTGAAGTTGCACTACATTGCTACATATCAATAGAGTGGTATTCATCTGAGAATTACTGTCACTTTTATCTTATATGCACCAAACCGCGGTTATGACATACCGTTACACCCCCCACTAATACAGTTTATGTATAAATAGGAATGGGTACCAAATGTGGTACTTTTATATAGCGTAACATAACTTTGTTAGTTGGGCATGGGGAATCTTCGGACACCACACAATTATTTTCCATTCGATTCATGGGAGTAACGATATGGATTCTCTATTCAAAATCCATACTTTTTTTTAATAACATTGTATGCCATTTCTGTGATTAACTACATCCCTCCATAAAATAGATAACCAGCTCTGATTTTTTAATTATTTAAAATAAAACTGGTATTAATTGATAAAATTGCACCCAAATATTTACTAAAGTGGCTGGACAAGACAGATTTTGTAACAAAAACCTAAAATATATTTTTTTAAACAATTTTTTTTTTTAAATCAATTAAGAATCGTTACAAATACAAATCTCGATTTATTCGGAAATCGTATTTCTTTTGACAACCTTATTACCTATTTATGTAAAAATGGTACCAATGTTCGATACCTGAGTTGCACGTGACTCGGCAGTGGTTCACTTGGCGTGCAATCAAAGCAGACTGCCTCTAGTCCAGGGGTGCTCACACTTTTTCTCCAGGCGAGCTACTTTTCAATTGATCAAGTCGCGGGGATCTACCTCATTCATATATATAATTTATATTTACTTATTTATGAAATATATGTTTTTGTTAACAAGTTAAAGGTGTTTAATGATAATGCAAGCATGTTTAACACATATAGTTAATATTTTTAATAAATGAAAGGTGTTTAATGATAATACAAGAATGTTTAACACATATAGTTAATATTTTTAATAAATTAAAGGTGTTTAATGATAATACAAGAATGTTTAACACATATTGTTAATATTTGTAATAAATTAAAGGTGTTTAATGATAATAAAAGAATGTTTAACACATATAGTCAATATTGTTAACAAGTTAAAGGTGTTTAAAGATAATGCAAGGATGTTTAACACATATTGTTAACAAGTTAAAGGTGTTTAAAGATAATGCAAGCATGTTTAACACATATAGATTCCTTTCTTTCATGAAGACAAGAATATAAGTTGGTGTATTACCTGATTCTGATGACTTGCTTTGATAGGAATCAGACAGTACTGCTGATAACGTCCGCATTTTCAAATGGAGGAGAAAAAAAGTAATCCTTTCTGTCCAATACCACATGAAAGTGGTTGGTTTTTGGCATCTTATTTGTCCAGCTTCTGTACTCCTTTGTATACAGTGCACACTTTACAAGAAATACATTGGCGGCAAACTCCGTAGCTTGCTAGCTTGTGCACGCCAGCTTTCTGAGACTCTTAGCGCAGGCAGGATGAAGCAGAGCTTTTATTGTGAAGGCAGGAACTGTGCAGTCGGTATTTGGAGTTTTGACGACAGGTACGGCGCCAGAGTCTGTTGAAATAAAAAGTGTGTCTCGCCGTCATCCTGTCGGTAATTTTTTCTTAATAATGAGCTGGCAGCAGCCAGCGTCATCTCAGAAGACCCTCGGGTGCCGTGAATGTCAATCAAGTGACGAAAGTGACGTCATAGCGAAGATTTCTGATCGCTCATTTTTAGGACTATTTTTTTAATGCCTGGCTGGGGATCGACTGACACACCCTCCGTGATCGACCGGTAGATCGCGATCGACGTAATGAGCACCCCTGCTCTAGTCAATGTCGCATTTTCCTCTGCCGACAAAGCAAGCACGCCTAATAGAAAGCATTCAAAAGCAAAGCTCCACTTTTCAGAATGTGCTAGCGCGATGCTAATTTACATTGGATATGCCACATACATTAGCAATTTTACATGGCGATTTCTGAAACAACTCCACATTTTTTAATGAGAACTATTACTAGGACGCACGTTACAATCAAACAGCTGGTGTGCAATAAGTACAATACTTGCAGTATGAACGCTTTGTAGCCTGGCACATTCAACTTAATGGCAAAGACTACTTCCTGACTACGGCAACACTGCTAGGACAAACTGAAACAAATACATACTTGTCAATGAGACTCAGAAGTGTAAGTAAACAAGATATAGCAACATGAAAGCAGTTATCATTACCAGCTCGCTGTTAAATCTTTATTACTGTCACGGCCCGGGCGCACCCCAGTGCGCATTCAACTGTGCGCTGCGCTGGGCGCACCTCCAAGCACGCTCCTGCGCGCGCCACTCCAGCTGCAGCAAGCAGCTGCTTTCTATCAGCACCTGTCGCAGATGAGCTCCCTGTGCTTCTTAAGCCAGTGCAGACCTGCGTTCCGGGCCAGAATGTAGCGACCTGTTCCTGTACAATAAGCCGAATATCTCTAAGCTCTATGCACACTCTCTCTCTCTCTCTGTGTTTCTCCCCCTCCGTGTTCATTTGTCTCGTGTCCCTTGTCGTCTTCCAGCAGCATTCCTCCGTTCCCGCGTCACGAGATGTTAGTCTCGTCTTTCCCGTATTCCCTCTGGTTCCCTGGCTGCCTCTTGTATCTCGACCTCCCGTATGGACACAGACTTTGACGCCTCACCCCCTGCCCTTGACCTCACACCTGCCCACACACCTCCGAGCCTGCCTTGCCCCCTCTTGGTCTTCCGCACCTCGCTCAACACTACCGGTAACACTCTACAGATACTCGCTACACATTCTGGATTAGTTTCACACTCCATTCTATTGTTAATATATAAACAAATATAGAGTTAAACGACATCCTGCATTCTGTACCGTCTTCTTCCCCTGTACCGTAACAATTACTCAACAAGTTAACATTTATTACCACATGAACACACACACAAGTACAACAAATTGGTATCATTGAGAATGGGTATAGATTCCCAGGTACTGTATCAACAATAAGTACATATTGGTAACACTATAGTATGGGGAACACATTCACCATTAATTAGTTGCTTATTAAAATAACAAAGACTTAATTGAGAGTTATTTGGACAACTAGGGGAACATATAAGGGTCAGGGTTACAGTTACTAATAAGCAATAATTCTGAGGTTATTGAGGGAAGACTCTTAGTTAATGGCTTACTGGTTGTATAATAAGGCCATGCAGAATAAGGCATGAATAAGTACTTAATAATGAGGTACTTAACATATAAAGGTTAGGGTTAGAGTTACTAATAAGCAATAATTCTGAGGTTATTGAAGGAAGACTCTTAGTTAATGGCTTACTGGTTGTATAAAAAGGCCATGCAGAATGAGGCATTAATAAGTACTTAATAATGACTAATTAAGAGCCAATATGTTATTAATTTGCATGTTAATAAGCAACTAATTAATGGTGAATATGTGCTCCCCATACTAAAGTGTTACCTAAATATTTATTCATTTTTGACGTAATCTCACATTAGATATTGGTAGCGTGTGTACCTAATGTTGCGGCCGTGCATGCATCACATGGACTGCACTGACTAAGACGCCCACAGCAACAAGATGGAGCGTTTGGTAAGAGCGAGGATCAGCAGCTTCTCCAACCCCCCCTGCCTCCAGTGCACAAACGGCCTTCCGCTTGGCTTGGGCGGCGAAGCCGAGGCTCAATTAATCCGTGTTAATTAAAGATAAACACGCTAGATCGAGTCAGTTGCTCTTTTGTGCGTCCGATAGCCTTTTTTGGTTTGTGCAGAGAGTCATAATGGCGTGTTCACCACGCGAGCGAGCCGAGCTAATGCAGTGTTTCATCTTTTGTTAAAAAAATAAAATTAAAAAAACGATGAGCTTCGGTTACAGGCAAGAGAATTGGGGATAAATAGGATAATTAAATGTGCGAGGACTTACGATTGGAGAGAAACGGTCTGACCCGGCCAAATTGGCAGTTGGTTTAAGATCAGTTTGCTATACACTAAAAGCTTCATTGCAACACATTGGGAAAGACGACCCGCCCAGCTGGCTCTCATACAATATAAATGTTAATGCACCATTATGTTTACATTGAGGAGATGTGATTGCTCTTTATTGCCCCGCTTAAGCAGGCCATGCTTCCCCCTGGGGAAGGTGCAGTGAAGTAGGGCATCGTTTACCTACCATGTACTTGACATGTTTTGCTACTCCACTAAAGCCACCGAGGAAAGTCTGCGGGGTCCCCGGGTTGCGTTGGACGATCAAATTCCACGAGCTCAAACAAGAATCCTTATGAGGAATTAATGGAGTGACTCGTAAGTCATGTTAGCCCCTTGATGTCTCTGTCACGCGATGGAAAATGCCGCACAGACGAACCATGTTATTTGCATCCGCTCCAACAGACACTCCGCCTCAATTCATCGCCAGGCTGATGTAAACGAGTGAACGCCTCCATTTTAGGTGGCGAAGTTGTCAGCCTTTAATTACGGTCTTATTCTTATACAGGTGACACACACACAGAACCCATACAAATTGTGTTAAAGGGGACCTATTATTAGGGGTTTGAATTTTTTCACGATTCAAGCGATTTATTATTTGGTATTATAATTACCAGTGCACTTAAAATCCTTATTTTTTCTCAAAACTGTCCCTCCATCCATGTTCTACTGCTTGTCCCTTTCGGGGTCGCAGGGATGTTGTTGGAGCCTATTTCAGCTGCATTCGGGCGGAAGGCGGGGTACACCCTGGACAAGTCGCCAACTCATCGCAGGGCCAACACAGATAGACAGACAACATTCACACTCACATTCACACACTAGGGCCAATTTAGTGTTGCCAATCAACCTATCCCCAGGTGCATGTCTTTGGAGGTGGGAGGAAGCCGGAGTACCCGGAGGGAACCCACGCAGTCACGGGGAGAACATGCAAACTCCACACAGAAAGATCTCGAGCCCGGGATTGAACCCAGTGGTAAATGGTAAATGGGTTGTACTTGTATAGCGCTTTTCTACCTTCAAGGTACTCAAAGCGCTTTGACACTATTTCCACATTTACCCATTCACACACACATTCACACACTGATGGTGGGAGCTGCCACGCCAGGCCCTAACCACGACCCATCAGGAGCAAGTGTCTTGCTCAAGGACACAACGGACGTGACAAGGTTGGTAGAAGGCGAGTATCAAACCAGGAACCCTCAGATTGCTGGCATGGCCTCTCTCCCAACTGCGCCACACCGTCCCTGTCAACTCTAACTGGTAACAGTTAGAGATGCTACCTCGGTAGAAACATTTAAGTCCCATTTTAAAACAAATTTGTATACTCTAGCCTTTAAATAGACCCCCCTTTTAGAGCAGTTGATCTGCCGTCTCTTTTCTGCCCTGCAAGAAGGGGCCGGGGGGGTGGGGGGGAGGGGGGGATTCGGTGACCACAGGTGAGCCGCTAGAGCCGGGACCCAGGGTGGACCACTCATCTGTGCATCAGTTGGGGAAGTCTCTGTGCTGCTGACCTGTCTCCACTCAAGATGATCTCCTGCTGGCCCCACTACGGACTGGACTCTCACTATTATGTTAGATCCACTACGGACTGGACTCTCACTATTATGTTAGATCCACTATGGACTGGACTCTCACTATTATGTTAGATCCACTATGGACTGGACTCTCACAATTATGTTAGATCCACTATGGACTGGACTCTCACTATTATGTTAGATCCACTATGGACTGGACTCTCAGACTATTATGTTAGATCCACTATGGACTGGACTCTCACTATTATGTTAGATCCACTATGGACTGGACTCTCACTATATGTTAGATCCACTATGGACTGGACTCTCACTATTATGTTAGATCCACTATGGACTGGACTCTCACTATTATGTTAGATCCACTACGGACTGGACTCTCACTATTATGTTAGATCCACTACGGACTGGACTCTCACTATTATGTTAGATCCACTATGGACTGGACTCTCACTATTATGTTAGATCCACTATGGACTGGACTCTCACTATTATGTTAGATCCACTATGGACTGGACTCTCACTATTATTTTAGATCCACTATGGACTGGACTCTTACAATATTATGCTAGATCCACTATGGCCTGGACTCTTACACTATTATGTTAGATCCACTATGGACTGGACTCTTACAATATTATGTTAGATCCACTATGGACTGGACTCTTACACTATTATGTTAGATCCACTATGGACTGGACTCTCACACTATTATGCTAGATCCACTATGGACTGGACTCTCACACTATTATGTTAGATCCACTATGGACTGGACTCTCACATTATTATGTTAGATCCACTATGGACTGGACTCACACTATTATGTTAGATCCACTATGGACTGGACTCTCACTATTATGTTAGATCCACTACGGACTGGACTCTCACTATTATGTTAGATCCACTATGGACTGGACTCTCACTATTATGTTAGATCCACTATGGACTGGACTCTCACTATTATGTTAGATCCACTATGGACTGGACTCTCACAATTATGTTAGATCCACTATGGACTGGACTCTCACTATTATGTTAGATCCACTATGGACTGGACTCTCAGACTATTATGTTAGATCCACTATGGACTGGACTCTCACTATTATGTTAGATCCACTATGGACTGGACTCTCACTATATGTTAGATCCACTATGGACTGGACTCTCACTATTATGTTAGATCCACTATGGACTGGACTCTCACTATTATGTTAGATCCACTACGGACTGGACTCTCACTATTATGTTAGATCCACTACGGACTGGACTCTCACTATTATGTTAGATCCACTATGGACTGGACTCTCACTATTATGTTAGATCCACTATGGACTGGACTCTCACTATTATGTTAGATCCACTATGGACTGGACTCTCACTATTATTTTAGATCCACTATGGACTGGACTCTTACAATATTATGCTAGATCCACTATGGCCTGGACTCTTACACTATTATGTTAGATCCACTATGGACTGGACTCTTACAATATTATGTTAGATCCACTATGGACTGGACTCTTACACTATTATGTTAGATCCACTATGGACTGGACTCTCACACTATTATGCTAGATCCACTATGGACTGGACTCTCACACTATTATGTTAGATCCACTATGGACTGGACTCTCACATTATTATGTTAGATCCACTATGGACTGGACTCACACTATTATGTTAGATCCACTATGGACTGGACTCACACTATTATGTTAGATCCACTATGGACTGGACTCTTACACTATTATGTTAGATCCACTATGGACTGGACTCTTACACTATTATGTTAGATCCACTATGGACTGGACTCTCACACTATTATGCTTCTTCCACTATGGACTGGACTCTCACACTATTATGTTAGATCCACTATGGACTGGACTCACACTATTATGTTAGATCCACTATGGACTGGACTCACACTATTATGTTAGATCCACTATGGACTGGACTCTTACACTATTATGTTAGATCCACTATGGACTGGACTCTTACACTATTATGTTAGATCCACTATGGACTGGACTCACACTATTATGTTAGATCCACTATGGACTGGACTCTTACACTATTATGTTAGATCCACTATGGACTGGACTCTTACACTATTATGTTAGATCCACTATGGACTGGACTCTCACACTATTATGCTTCTTCCACTATGGACTGGACTCTAACACTATTATGTTAGATCCACTATGGACTGGACTCTCACACTATTATGTTAGATCCACTATGGACTGGACTCTCACACTATTATGTTAGATCCACTATGGACTGGACTCTCACTATTATATTAGATCCACTATGGACTGGACTCTCACACTATTATGTTAGATCCACTATGGACTGGACTCTCACATTATTATGTTAGATCCACTATGGACTGGATTCACACTATTATGTTAGATCCACTATGGACTGGACTCTCACACTATTATGTTAGATCCACTATGGACTGGACTCTCACATTATTATGTTAGATCCACTATGGACTGGACTCACACTATTAAGTTAGATCCACTATGGACTGGACTCTCACTATTATGTTAGATCCACTATGGACTGGACTCTTTCACTATTATTCTAGATCCGCTGTGGACTGCACTCTCACACTATTATGTGAAGGGGATGAATCGGGATGAACAACAATCGCAATTTCAAAATTACGTTTTTGCCCAGTCTCACACTTCTCGAAACTTCCGAACCCATTGTAAAATTCTGCTTTTTGACGGAGCATGACGACACCAAAATCTTCTCCAAAAATGTTACGTATGATCGGATGAAGCCAAAAGCTTCCATGCAAAATGTATTTTCCTTAGTTGACATGTTACGGAAGACATTGGTTCCAATATTTCATACACAGAGTTAACTTGCACACCCTGAAAACGATAGCAAAAAAACATTAATTAACAGATTTAGTCAAAGATTTGTGAGATACTTTTTGGGGGGGGGTTGGGGGGGGTCACCCAATATAGTGACCGTGTTTTCGTGGTTGGGCGACGGTCATAGCAATGAGTACTGTAATTCAGAGCTCAACGCTACTATATTGGTTGAAACCTAAGTAAAAGTCACTATACAGTCGTGGTCAAAAGTTTACATACACTTGTAAAGAACATAATGTCATGGCTGTCTTGAGTTTCCAATAAGGCGCTATTGATAGCCATCCACACGTTCCTGCTTGAATTTTTGACCACTCCTCTTGACAAAATTGGTGCAGTTCAGCTAACAGCAAGGCATAAGTGTCACAATGAAGCAGCATTGGGGTGAACCCTTCAAAATATCGACTGGATAACAAAGTATGAATGTTCTACCCCGAGCAAGTGCTCAAGTCAATGTTTCCTGTTGGACTTTTAATAATAATAATTGAATAATAAGTCAAAAGAAGGAACATCAATCCTCAACAAAACTTCTGTAGCTTCTGTTTCTTCATACTGTTAACAAGCTGAATATATTCACAGTGCAGTGTGAAATCCAATGTGTTTACTTTGTAAACTAAATCTCAAAGGAATATAACCTGCGTAGACACTTCTTGACGAAACATCCACATTTCCATGTCCGGCCCCCGAGCCCTTGGACTCTTGAAACTCTGGCCCTCTTTATTATGTAGTTGAATTGTCCCGCTGTAAACCACATGCAAGCTGCTGCGCTTCACTTGTTCATAAGTAGAACACATTCGTATTCCTCCTCAGTCAACCTTGCGCTCATTAATCATAGCAGCCTGAATTATTTTTAGAAAATGATTAAACATTCCCATGACCATCTGACCACCACCGTGCGGATCTACTCACTGTGTACCCGACTGCACTCTCACAACAACAACACTTCGCTCACATGCTAATGCCGTAAATGGGAACGGATGATTTATTTCTTCCATTTGCTTGTGCCATCCTTACTCTTCTGCTGCTTTACTGCAGTTTGTCTGACCTTGTGCATCATTTCCCGTCTTATTTTGAGTCATTTGTTTGTGTGCACAGAAGAAGCTGTCAAAAGTACAACTTGCGAGAGGAGCAATAATTAAACATGTCTTTATTAAGCACTAGGGTTGTATGGTATACCGGTAATAGTATAGTACCGCGATACTAATGAATCATATTCGGTACTATACCGCCTCTAAAGAGTACCGGCCCCGTACCCCCCAGACCTCCCGTCGTCGTCACGTCATGTCATTACTGGTTTAGGAGCAGAAAAGCATGTTCGGCAGCGCATACACACGGAGTACTTACAAGCAGACACAGTGTGTAGACAGAAAAGGGAGAACGGACGCATTTTGGCTTAACAACTACAATAAAGGTGACGTTATAACACTGAAACACCCTCAGAAAGAGGTGCTTTAAGACATAGCTAGCTAGCTAGCGGCTAACATCCTGCCGCAGTCTGCAGTGTTGTAGCTACTTCTAAATCACTAATCCTCGCCTCCATGGCGACAAATAAAGTATGTTTCTTACAAGTATCATCCCTGCAGGACGAGGAATATCTAAACATGCTTCACTACACACCGTAGCTCACCAGCGTCACAATGTAAACAAACACCATGGGTGGATCTACACCTAACATCCACTGTAATGATACCAAGTACAGGGGTGTATCTAGTCGATAATACTATGATTATGTCAATATTTTTTGGAATCACAACATCTTCTTTCGGGTTTCTTTTATGTATATGTTTATAAACTTAGGAACTATGTCCCTGGACACATGAGGACTTTGAATATGACCAATGTATGATCCTGTAACTACTTGGTATCGGATTCATACCCAAATTTGTGGTATCATCCAAAACTAATGAAAAGTATCAAACAACAGAAGAATAAGTGATTATTACATTTTAACAGAAGTGTAGATAGAACATGTTAAAAGAGAAAGTTAGCAGATATTAACAGTAAATGAACAAGTAGATTAATAATTCATTTTCTACCGCTTGTCCTTAATAATGTTGACAACATAATAGGTAGATAAATGACACAATATGTTACTGCATATGTCAGCAGACTAAATTAGAAGCTGTTGTTTGTTTACTTACTACTAAAAGACAAGTTGTCTTGTATGTTCACTATTTTATTTAAGGACAAACTTGCAATAATAAACATATGTTTAATGTACCCTAAGATTTTTTGTTAAAATAAAGCCAATAATGCAATGGTCCCCTTTATTTATAAAAGTACCGAAAAGTATCTTAATAGTTTTGGTACCGGTACCAAATTATTGGTATTGGAACAACACTATTAAGCACAAAAATGTAGTCGTGGGTTTGACTTTTGGATCATTTTGTGTATTCATTCCCTATTATACAAATATGGCAGTTATCATTGAGACACGATCTGACCTCTGACCTCACAGCTCAATGCCGAGAAATTCACTTTCAGCTATGCAGCTTGTAGCCAAAGACCACAAAGCCTCATGCAAAACCTTATCAGCTTTGATAGCAGCGTTCGTGTGTATTTTTCCATCGCATCACCCGAGTTTGGT
This sequence comes from Entelurus aequoreus, assembly GCF_033978785.1. Lineage (NCBI taxonomy): Eukaryota > Metazoa > Chordata > Actinopteri > Syngnathiformes > Syngnathidae > Entelurus > Entelurus aequoreus. The sequence continues at coordinate 29,284,372 of NC_084758.1, forward strand.
TTCATCACTCTTTGGTTTCGGCCAATGTGATGATGAGGATTTAAAAGAGAACACATTTAACACAAAGTCCAAACCCTGCCTGGGAAAAAGTACAGTCGTGGTCAAAAGTTTACATACACTTGTAAAGAACATAATGTCATGGCTGTCTTGAGTTTCCAATCATTTCTTCAACTCTTATTTTTTTGTGATAGAGTGATTGGAGCACATACTTGTTGGTCACAAAAAACATTCATGAAGTTTGGTTCTTTTATGAATTTATTATGGGTCTACTGAAAATGTGAGCAAATGTGCTGGGTCAAAAGTATACATACAGCAATGTTAATATTTGCTTACATGTCCCTTGGCAAGTTTCACTGCAATAAGGCACTTTTGGTAGCCATCCACAAGCTTTTGGCAAGCTTCTGGTGGAATTGTTGACCACTCCTCTTGACAAAATTGGTGTAGTTCAGCTAAATTTGTTGGTTTTCTGACATGGACTTGTTTCTTCAGCATTGTCCACACATTTAAGTCAGGACAACTACAACTACACATATATGTATACATACGTATATATATATATATATATATATATATATATATATATATATATATATATATATATATATATATATATATATATATATATATATATATATGTATACTTACATACATATATATGTATACTTACATACATATATATGTATACATATTTATGTACACATACATATATATTCTATAATTATATATATATATATATATATATATATATATATATATATATATATATATATATATATATATATATATATATATATACTTACATACATATATATATGTATACATACATGTATATTCTATAATTATATATATATATATATATATATATATATATATATATATATATATATATATATATATATATATATATATATATATATATATATATATACTAGTATTTTTTTTTAGCCCAATACGGCCCCCAAGTCATAGTTTGCACACCCCTGATATACCGTAAGTCATGTCAAAATATTAGAAACAGCTGTAGCTACAACAACAATAATGAAAAATGAACGCCTCGCTGACAGTGTCAATCAAAAGTGTAACATTTTTAATACAGCTCCGGCATTGGATCCACTTTTTTTAAAACACTTGTTTGTTTGTTGTAGATATGACATGGAGCCTTTGTGATTCCAGCAGAGCTACTTATCTTCCTCCTTAGAATTATAAAGCCATATGTTTCTTAAAGATAGCATTTGCGGTATCTGGTAACATTTTTTTTATGTATTATTAGTTAGTTTTGACTTTGATGTATTTTTTTTCAAAGCGCCGTGTTGTCTTATGTACGTGGCTCCACTTCGGCTGCTGGTGTGTTCCATTTGTACTGAAAACTCGTAAATTTCGAGTTTCTAGTCCTGATTTCAACTAGAACGCCACTCGAGTTCAGACTTCTTACCAGGAAAGTTGCAGCATCAAACATGTATTATTATTGTTCCCCTAGGGAAAAGTTTGGTAAGTAAAGTAAAACACTGATAAATCTTAACCTATTTTACTATAACAACCTAGAAGGTTGATATAGTTAATTTCTCTTTCTTCCCCTTCATTTATTTGCTTTCTTTTGTATGTCAAGTTTTCATTACAGGTATATATATATATATATATATATATATATATATATATATATATATATATATATATATATATATATATATATATATATATATATATGTTAATAATATAGTTAATTATTATTAGTACTATTCATTATAAATAGTGTTATTTATATTGGTATATTAATTGTTCCATTTGTAGTGCAATAATGCTCATTGTTATTTCTTTGTTAATAATACCTACTTCACTAACTGGCTCTTTGCTATCATATTTGTACATATCATATCTGCTGATGTTGTTCTGTTGTAATAAATAAATTAAAAAAACACATTGAATGAGAAGGTGTGTCCAAACTTTTGGCCTATACTGTACTGTACTGTATATATATATATATATATATATATATATATATATATATATATATATATATATATATATATATATATATATATATATATATATATATATATATATATGGGGGTGATCAAGGGTGATGGGTCAAATACAGAGAATAATTTCGCCACACCTAGTGTGTGTGACAATCATTGGCACTTTAACTTTAATACTTAGCACAGTGTTTTTCAACCACTGTGCTGCGGCATACTAGTGTGCCGTGAGATATAGTCTGGTGTGCCGTGGGAGATTATCTAATTTCACCTATTTGGGGTAAAAAATATTTTTTTGCAAACCAGTAATTATAGTCTGTAAATGATGTGTTGTTGTTGAGTGTTGGTGTTGTCTAGTGCTCGGCAGAGTAACCGTGTAATACTCTTCCATATCAGTAGGTGGCAGCCGGTAGCTAATTGCTTTGTAGATGTCGGAAACAGCGGGAGGCAGCGTGCAGGTAAAAAGGTGTCTAATGCTTAAACCAAACATACACAAAAGGTAAGTGCCCCTAAGAAAAGGCATTGAAGCTTAGGGAAGGCTATGCAGAACGAAATTATAACTGAACTGGCTGCAAAGTAAACAAAAACAGAATGCTGGACGACAGCAAAGACTTACTGTGGAGCAAAGATGGCGCCCACAATGTACATCCGAACATGACATGACAATCGACAATGTCCCCACGAAGAAGGATAAAAACAAAGTAGGTGCGGGAAATATTGCTCAAAGGAAGACATGAAACTGCTACAGGAAAATACCAAAAAAAGAGAAAAAGCCACCAAAATAGGAGCGCAAGACAAGAACTAAAACACTACACACAGGAAAACAGCAAAAAACTCAAAATAAGTCACGGCGTGTTGTGACAGCTGGTGACAGTACACCTACTTTGAGACAAGAGCTATAGTGATGCATGCTTGGGTATGCTTTAAAGTCATATCCAACACTTGCGACAACAACTTTTTAATGTCAACTGAGTTTCGTTTTTTAATGATTTCTCCGGATTTTTTCAACGCAAAAAATGTGCCTTGGCGCAAAAAAGGTTGAAAAACGCTGACTTAGCAAACTCATCCCGCGGGGCGGATAAAACCTGTTTGCGGGCCTGATCCGGCCCTACGTATGACACACCTGATTTAAACCTTCAGGGCAGATTTTGAATCTTGCTTTAATTCTTGAGTTTTTGTAGTGTAAACAACACCGATGCATCTCAGTGGGCATCCTACAATTGTTTCTTACAGGCTGGTATGAAAAACCATCCAAACGAGACAATGTCAAATTAATTACAGACTCCATACTGTTACCAGTAATTATGTTAGCGCCACATGTTGGGCTCTATCGGGTACGAGCCGACTATTGATCGTGAATTCACAACAATGTTTAAATGACAACCGCAGTGCAGCGTGCGACTCTCAGTGGACCAATCAAAGCGGGGCAAGATTTGACTGTTTTTACAGCCCCCGGTTATCAGCCTTTCAATATGCCGCCCCTCCCCAACGTCGGGGATTATGGGCCTCGAGGGGATCACAAAGCCTTATTGGATATCGATCAGGTCACGTGATTCACAGTTGTCATAGAGCAGAGGCGGGAGCGCCGGCGGGATAAAAGAGATACAAGCAGGTGGCAAATGATTGCTGGAATGACCATCATGCTGATTCTTGTGTGCCGTGTCGCAGTCGATATCGCGTTTATGGCCCCCCCCCCCCGCTGCTCGGAGCGCGGCGGGACTGCTCGCTTCCAAGTGCTTGCTCTGTTTTGGAATATTAGCGCAAATTGTTTATCATCTTGTTTGTCCTTCTTCCAATCATGAAGACAAACGACTTCAGATACCAACACTGCCGCTCGCTCGCCGCCACACACTAGGAAAGGGAGGTCGTACAGTATACCGTATTTTCCGGACCATAGGGCGCACCGGGTTATAAAGCGTACTGCCGATGAATGGCCATCGTTTTTCATATATAAGGCACACCGGATTATAGGGCGCATTAAAGGAGTCATATTATTATTTAGTTTTTCTAAATGTAAAAGACTTCCCTATGGTCTACATAACATGTAATGGTAGTTATTTGGTCAAAATGTTGCATAGATGATGTTTTACAGATCATCTTCAAGCCGCTTTCTGACTGTCTGGATGTGCCTATTTGTGGGCGGTCTTATTTACGTGGCGCACCTTCGACAGCGTCTTCTCCCCGTCATCTTTGTTGTAGCGGTGTGGCGTGCAAGGACGGGAGTGGAAGACGTGTCAAAAGATGGAGCTAACTGTTTTAATGACATTCAGACTTTACTTTAATCAATAACGGAGCAGCATCTCCGGAAATGTGTCCCGTGAAAAAAACGTCCGACCACAACTATAATAACTAAAGTTCCTTGGGTGGATAATGTAAGCTCACTACACCGGTATGTTTTAGCCCTTTCATGGCAAGTTTACTGACAGATACAAGTAAGAACTTCACACTACTTTATATTAGAAATGGCAACAGTGGAGAATGAATGTCCCATAACAAGAAGATAGAGAAAAAGAAGAAGCTTATCGACTAAGGTGTTGGCACGGACTACAAAGGCGGAAACGTGCAATTTTTTCAGGATTTACGCAGATCCCAAAATACAGATCAGCAGGTATCAGAAGGTAAGAAAAGTTGCTTTTGCATAATATTGCGAAACAAAACGCCAGATAATATGTCTTACCTTATACACACACCATAATAATACTCCTATGTTTATTGCGCCAACAATCCTTCAAGCGGTGCGGCTTCACAGCTTACCAAAGTCGTACTAAAATGTGTTGATATATTTTTGAGCACCGTGTGTAATGTTCTATATTTTTACAAAAACATTTAAAATGTTGGTGTTGTTTACTTGAAACCCGTCATTGTGCAGCCTACACTTATCTCGGCGACATAGCTCGGTTGGTAGAGTGGCTGTGCCAGCAACTTGAGGGTTCCAGGTTCGATTCCCGCTTCCGCCATCCTAGTCACTGCCGTTGTGTCCTTGGGCAAGACACTTTACCCACCTGCTCCCAGTGCCACCCACACTGGTTTAAATGTAACTTAGATATTGGGTCTCACCATGTAAAGCGCTTTGAGTCACTAGAGAAAAGCGCTATATAAATACAATTCAATTCAATTCAATCTCTTATGTTTGAATGCCATCTACTGGTCACACTTATCATTACAAAATGTAACAAATAAAATTGCTTCGAGCTGAGTAAGGTCAACCAAACATGTTCCTTACATTAGGCGCTCTGGGTCATAAGGCGCAATGTCGAGTTTTGAGAAGAAAAAAAAATGACTTTAAGTGCGCCTTATAGTCCAGAAAATACGGTAATACAACTAAAATAAAGTTTGTCAAACAATGCACGTTTTCTTGCCAATGGGTCTTCAAACATATTGTTACATTGTAAAGGAAAAAATCCGCACATTTAACGGTTGCCAGGAATTCACTGTAAAAAATACAGTCACGATGTTTAAGACATTACGGTATGTTGATGTTAAATTTGTACATTTTACAGTTGATAACTGTTCTTGCGTACGATAAATTACTATGAAAAATACTGATGTATGCCTTCACTGTGTATATAATATGTTGTGTATAATGTGTATTTATAATATGTTGTACAAAGGACATTTCATAATTTTCCAAAGTTCATCTTGTACCTGACATTGTTTATAGGGTTAGGCGCAATAAGTGTTCAACTTCAGCCTAAACCCTTTCGGTCTGCAACATTTTCTTTTTCAATCTATGAATGTACAACTGTTTGTTTATTTTGTTGACCATTGACCGAAGAAGAAGAATAAACTAAACTAAACTATTATTAACCTGATTAAAAAAAAAATATATACTATTTACGGTAAAATACTGGCAGCTGTGGTTGCCAGGCATTTATCATAAAGCAAATTACCGCCAAATTTAGAGTTGCCAATCAGCCTATCCCCAGGTGCATGTCTTTGAAGGTGGGACTACCTGGAGAGAACCCACGCAGCCACGGGGAAAACATGCAAACTCCACACAGAAAGACCCCTAGCCTGGGAACCTTCTTACCTTGAGGCACGAACACTAACAATATGGTCACATTGCTGCCTTGTCACCAACACTAGTATCTGCAATATGCCTGTGTTTCCAAAACATGTGAGCCATAAATGAGGATTTTAACAAAGTATTTGTACAACCTTTGACTGGACAACTCACAACACAGTGAGCTACTAAAAATGAGCCTTACATGCTCTGCTTCTGTTAAATGGCTGCTTGCAACTAGCACACTTAAACACACAGCCTGGTTGATTTCCATGCAATTTACAATGAAGCAGATAGAAAATAACCCATCAATGTCTGAAACCATTGAGCCAAACGTGAACTATGCTAATGCTTTAACACAAACCCACCCACCCATCCATTTTCTACCGCTTGTCGTTTTTCAGGGTTGCGAGGGATTGCTGGGTCCTATCTCAGCTGCATGCGGGCGGTAGGCAGGGTAAACCCTGGACAAGTCACCACCTCATCACAGGGCCAACACAGATAGACAGACAACATAACACAAACCCCTAAAACAATTAAGGTATGCTGTAAATTTAAATGTACAATCTGCAGAATCTTTAATTTAGACATACTAATACCATACATTTTAGAGTATTTGCATGCTTGTGACATTACAGTGTTTGCAAATGCATTGTGGAATTTGTCATGATTTTCACAGTAAACTGATGATTTCTACGTATTAAAACCATAATCATTTAGTTTATCTACTGTTTCTTAGTTTGCAAGAATCCACCGCATTTAACTACTGTGATAAACATTTTTAGATTTTACGCTGTTTTACTGTTGCTTTTCAACAATTGCTTGACATAGTTTTTACAGTCATTTTTTACAGTGTAAATTGCTGCAGTTTTAAAGAAAACAAAAAGCTGGAGTCAAAGATCAATAAGTTATTTTGATTAAAATTAAATTTCTTTGCATATATATTTTTAATATTAAAGATTAAGATTAAAGTACCAATGATTGTCACACACACACTAGGTGTGGTGAAATTTGTCCTCTGCATTTGACCCATCCCCTTGGGGAGCAGTGGGCAGCAGCGGCGCCGCGCCCGGGAATCATTTTTGGTGATTTAACCCCCAATTCCAACCCTTGATGCTGAATTGCAGTAACATGTGGGAAAGAATAGCATATACTAAAAATTCTGAACTATAAGCCGATAGTTTTTTGCTACGCTTTGAACCCCGCGGCTTATAAAATGGCTTGGCTAATTTATGAATGTTTCTGACGGCCACAGTGCAAATAGTAAAAAATATTAAAATAAAGACACTATATAAGTGTGTTATTGTTTGTGCTATGGCGCCATCTTTTGGGCGAGTTCGCTCACTGCAGGTGCTACAGTGCTGCGTTGCCCTTCGCTTTAGACTGTGCTTTCAAACGGAAGTAGAAGTGCTGTTCTGTCTTCTAGCCGTCCATAACGTTCCTACTCGTATGGATCCTTATTCATTACTCCAAGTAACGTTTGTAAATTTTACAGTATGACTAAAATAATTCTAAATTGTCCTATACGTGTGTCTGTATGAGTGTTTTCATGCATATTTGTATGTGCTATTGTAATGTGATCAAGCTATCGTTGTGAGCATTAGCTAATATGCTAATATGTTTAGGAGGGTCTTTGTTAGTATTATTAACTTACAATAGCATTTTGTTGTACTGTTTCAATTTTGTAAATTCACCAAAACCTCACTGGGGAGTTATTGACTATGTTTAGCTGATTGGAGAGCTAGCTTACGCAGCTAGTGGGTTCATGACGATGACTTCTATTTTGTTTGATCAGCCATTTTACTGCCATGTTACAAACAACGTTTGGAAACAATTAAGGAATGCACATCTACAAAATCTTCCTGTGTAAAAAACTCATTTCACAACTTATATATATTTCTGAGGCTTATAGTCCAGTGCGGCTAATATATGGAAAAGATTGTTTCTTGTAAAATGTTGTAGGGTGCGCGCTGTAGTCCAGAAAATAAACTTATATAAAAAATGAAGACAACTGGCAAAGTTAATTGTCAACAGTTTAGCTTAACTATTGTGTTCTTGTGTGAATACAGTACTTTAATTTATTTAAAGTCCAACGTTTTTGTCCAAACATTTTGCACCGTCTACAGATTATAACACAGAACCCAATGGGCCCCAGAGTAAGCTGCTTATGAGAAAAGGTGGACCTTTTCATTGCTATGAAAAATAAATAATAATAAAAAAAAAGGGAATAATAAATAATTGACTAAAAATACATTTACATACAATAATGTTATGCTAAAATAAACATATTTAATAATATATGTGTTCTTTAAACTGTCAATACAAATAAAGTCACCAATTTAGTCATCATTTTTGCACTTGGGAAACTTCTATGACTTTGGCTCCAGACTTCTTCTGTTTGTTTGATGTTGTCATTACTGCCACAAGTGGTGGAAAAGTGCATTGCAACGGAGTACTTTGTGGCGGCCCTCTAAAGTGCGCTCGTGGCCCTATGGTTAAGGAACACTGCAACAGCAAAATGTGTTAGCCACCTTGAAGCAAATTGGCACAGCTATGTGACACATTTTATTTTGTTATTTAATGCTTTCAATACGAACACAAGTCAGGCTCTGGCACCGAAACATGCCCTTTCATCTAAATTTAGTCGCGTGATTAATTATCCAGCTGTGATACCCTCATGAATAATTCATGAGGAGCTTCTTGGGTGGTCTCCGGGTGTCTTTTGTCCCACTGTGGAACGCAAACGGGGGACGGTTGACTTTCAATTGGTCGCCTGTCACGAGCAATGGCCGCCGGCCGTGTGCAGTCACACGGGCAGGATGTGCGTTGGCGTCGCCCGTGGGCGTGCGTGTAATGAGCATTTTGGAAGATGGTGCAATAGAAAAAAACCCAATGCACCTGCAGTGTGATACATTTTTATGTTTTTTTTACGCATAATAAAGTCAATGTTTGGTTGTTACAGAATTCTGACTTTGTTATTGCCATCAGTCATTAAATAAATCCACAACTTGTCCACTTCCGTTATTGGAGCATTGAGTATTGGCTGATACCAGTATTGATCATGCCTGCATTTTTTTATAGTGTATAATGCATACGTAGATCACATGCTTAGGGCCCCGCACTTGTCAGGGGCCCGAGTTTTGCGTGAAGAAGCGCATGTACAAAGTCAGTCGACAAATGACAATTTTACCGAAAATGCATTCTTAGCCCAGCCCCTTCCTGCTCTGTCACTGGTAAGAATATAACGGTGCATGTCCCCACACGTCTTGAAAGGCAATGGTACTGGGTTAGAATACCGGATAATGAGGAGACTTAGGAAGATACCAATCTGCTTAGGGCCCCGGTGGAATGCTAGGAACGGTTTGATCAAGTGAAATGACTCAAAGTCAACAAATGTACTGTAGGTATAAAAAACCACTTGTTTTTCCATTACTAAAATGGATTTATTCTGCATTTAATTAGAGTTAAAGTGGGGGGTTATGTAAGCACTTCATACACTCAAAAACCCGCATGATTTTTTACCATGAAACCTAAATGTGCTCAGTGGTACTTTAGAAATCTGTGACACACCGCAGTGAGTGAACCGCCAAGTAATTTAGTTTTTTGGTAACATCTAGCGGCCATAATAACTCAATAAGTGGAAGCTTATAACGCATTACGTTGAATGGTGCGGACACGTTTGTTACTGGATACTGTCTAATACACTTCTGCCTTGGAAACTTTGTTTATGTTTTAGACTGCAATGTTGGTTTCATTAAGGACACATATTATATAAAGTAGTGGTCAAAAGTTTACATACACTTGTAAAGAACATAATGTCATGGCTGTCTTGAGTTTCCAATCGTTTCTACAACTCTTATTTTTTTGTGATAGAGTGATTGGAGCACATACTTGTTGGTCACAAAAATCATTCATGAAGTTTGGTTCTTTTATGAATTTATTATGGGTCTACTGAAAATGTGAGCAAATCTGCTGGGTCAAAAGTATACATACAGCAATGTTAATATTTGCTTACATGTCCCTTGGCAAGTTTCACTGCAATAAGGCACTTTTGGTAGCCATCCACAAGCTTCTGCTTGAATTTTTTAAACCCCTCTTGATAAAATTGGTGCAGTTCAGCTAAATTTATTGGTTTTCTGACATGGACTTGTTTCTTCGGCATTGTCCACACGTTTAAGTCAGGACTTTGGGAAGGCCATTCTAAAACCTTCATTCTAGCCTGATTTAGCCATTCCTTTACCACTTTTGACGTGTGTTTGGGGTCATTCTCCTGTTGGAACACCCAACTGCGCCCAAGACCCAACCTCCGGGCTGATGATTTCAGGTTGTCCTGAAGAATTTGAAGGTAATCCTCCTTTTTCATTGTCCCATTTACTCGCTGTAAAGCACCAGTTCCATTGGCAACAAAACAGGCCCAGAGCATAATACTACCACCACCATACTTGACGGCAGGCATGGTGTTCCTGGGATTAAAGGCCTCACCTTTTCTCCTCCAAACATATTGCTGGGTATTGTGGCCAAACAGCATCATTTTTGTTTCATCTGACTTCACATGGACAAAAATAAGACCTTCTGGAGGAAAGTTCTGTGGTCAAAACCTCAAGAATGTTTTTTGTGACCAACAATTATCCCAAAGTCCTGACTTAAACGTGTGGACAATGCTGAAGAAACAAGTCCATGTCAGAAAACCAACAAATTTAGCTGAACTGCACCAATTTTGTCAAGAGGAGTGGTCAACATTTCAAGCAGAAGCTTGTGGATGGCTACCAAAAGTGCCTTATTGCAGTGAAACTTGCCAAGGGACATGTAAGCAAATATTAACATTGCTGTGTGTATACTTTTGACCCCGCACATTTGCTCACATTTTCAGTAGAGCCATAATAAATTCATACAAGAACCAAACTTCATGAATGTTTTTTGTGACCAACAAGTATGTGCTCCAATCACAAAAAAATAAGAGTTGTAGAAATGATTGAAAACTCAAGACAGACATGACATTATGTTCTTTACAAGTGTATGTAAACTTTTGACCACGACTGTATGTCTAGCTGGTGTGCTATTGCGTGCTTAGCTGTTGTGTGGCTGCGAGCTCCTCGCTGACCATAACTGAGCATGTTTAGCTTTTGTTCATGATTTGACTGAAACCGAAGAAAAGACCAGCCTTGTGTGTTTATTGGAGGACTTTTAGATGTTAACTGGCGGAGATTATGTCGAAGATTTTACATAAGAGACAATATACTTTTCGTTGCTGATATCGGACCAATATCTGATATCAATATCAGATCGGGGCACCACTAACCCCAACAGTACAAACTGTTGATATTTTGTACATTTCTCGGTGGTAATAGCAACAGAGACGTCGAATGGTGAGAGCAAGATGTCCTCCAAGGGTGTGTTTGCTTAAGATAAGACCCCAGTCCACGCCTAATGGAGTGCAGAAGTCATTAACGTGGCCGCCTCTCATGGCAGCTCGCCATTTGGCCGATCGTTTGTCGCTTGCCGACACTGACAAGTGTCTGCTTAGCTTATTGACTTCGCTCAGCTGGGACGCGGCTGAAGAGTGGAACATCTTTCGACAGGCGACGTCCTTCACCAGGCAAAAAGCTACAGTATGCAATTCATCTCCGGGTTAATCACGTGCACCGTGTACTCATGAGGAACCGTTTTGGATGGGGTTTGGTTTTGATTGACGCCCTCAGAGAGGTATCATCCTCATATTTTACAAGTAGTAGTCGTTTGCGGCGCATTGCATCGCTTACTTTTACAGGAAAGGGTCGAAACATTAGAAACAGCTCCACTTTAGTTCCTAATAGGACGACCAATTATCAATTTTACAGTATCATACTCAAGGGCGGGCCGTGCGTTTCCCACCTAGGCCTTCAGTGATGTCCGACTTCAATGGTTACCTCTCAAAATACCATCATTTATGTCACCACATGACCATTGCTGGAGAAATACTATACAGAAACACATTTACGCCCTACTTGGCATTGAAGCACATCAACAGTGTACAAAACGTGTTATTTTCTGGCGCATTTAAAAATTAATTAAAACTAGAGATGTCCGATAATGGCTTTTTTGCCGATATCCGATATTCCGACTTTGTCCAACTCTTAATTACCGATTCCGATATCAACCGATACCGATATATACAGTCGTGGAATTAACACATTATCATAACTAATTTTGTTGTGATGCCCCGCTGGATGCATTAAACAATGTAACAAGGTTTTCCAAAATAAATCAACTCAAGTTATGGAAAAAAAGGCCAACATGGCACTGCCATATTTATTATTGAAGTCACAAAGTGCATTATTTTTTTAACATGCCTCAAAACAGCAGCTTGGAATTTGGGACATGCTCTCCCTGAGAGAGCATGAGGAGGTTGAGGTGGGTGGGGTTTAGGTGGGGGGATTGAAGGGGGCGGGGTTGAGGTGGGGAGGTAGGGGGTATCAGGGGGTGTATATTGTAGTGTCCCGGAAGAGTTAGTGCTGCAAGGGGTTCTGGGTATTTGTTCTGTTGTGTTTATGTTGTGTTACGGTGCGGATGTTCTCCCCAAATGTGTTTGTCATTCTTGTTTGGTGTGGGTTCACAGTGTGGCGCATATTTTTAACAGTGTTAAAGTTGTTTCAACGACCACCCTCAGTGTAACCTGTATGGTTGTTGACCAAGTATGCCTTGCATTCATTTGTGTGTGTGAAAAGCCGTAGATATTATGTGACTGGGCCAGCACACAAAGGCAGTACATTTAAGGTTTATTGGCGCTCTGTACTTCTCCCTACGTCCGTGTACACAGCGGCATTTTAAAAAGTCATAAATGTTACTTTTTGAAACCGATACCGATTATTTTGAAACAGATACCGATAATTTCCGATATTACATTTTAAAGCATTTATTGGCCGATAATATCCGCAGTCCGATATTATCGGACATTCCTAATTAAAACGCATCAGCAATTACAACACATCTTATGTGCTACTGTCAAAATTAAAAGACCAAAAAACATTAAAAGTGAAAAAATAAAAATATTTGAACTCACTATTCGACGGCGTATAAGCCAGTGGTGTCCCTCGTCATCGTCGTCGGCTGAGTCGAGTGGAAATGCTCGCCATTTCCTCATTTGATCGTCACAACAGCTGAGCTAGCCTCCGGGGTTGGTCAACATCGTCACACAAGATGAAGTTACTCTTTAAAATATCCTTCTTGAGTTTACTTTGCGGACATCTTGTAGCGTTTGATGGGTTAGGTATGGTCTTTAGTCAAGTAAATAATTCACTCTGTCCGACGATTGCCATCTATAATGATCCTGTTAAGTTTGAACACATGTGAATTGAAGGACATACTTCATCAACAGCCATACATGTCACACTAAGGGTGGCAATATGAAGAACGCCAACACTGTAATAAACATGTGCGATATAGTGAAACCACACTAAACAACAATGACAAACACATTTTGGGAGAATATTTGCAACGCAACACAACATAAACACAAGAGAACAAATTCCCAGAATTCCCTGCAGCACCAACTCTTCCGGGACGCTACAATATATCTGCCACCTAATCAACGTTTTGTTCTCCTCTGCTATCTCAGTCTGGCTACGGCGCAACACTTTCCGCTTCCTGCTAAATTGACAACTTGTGATTGGATGCTCGCTTTGGAATGACAAGTGTGTATCCAATCACAGTCTTGTTAACATCAGGCTACTGTCAACAACTTGTGATCTGATTGGCTATGGCAACTGTCTATCAACTGTATGTGTACTCAAATTCATCCGCTGAGTATCCAAACACAGGACGCGTAAATGTCACGTTCTACGTGAGGCCAGCTAGAAGGCCTTACTGACAACAACTCGGGATCTGATTGGCTATCGCAATTATCTATCAACTGTATGTTCCATTCACTTACAGTGCACAGACCCCCGCATTGTTGATTCTGAAGGCCTCTGAGAGATTTGGTACAGCATGGCAACATAAGCTAGCTGAATTCTGATTGAATACAAACTACAATTAAAAACAACAGCACTGGAAGGAGCATAATATGACATGAAGAGAATATTAATACTTTTAGATATTTCGGGAAAGCAATTTAAATAATTGTATCTTTAATTATGATCATAATTTCTGTTATTAAAGTTAAAGTACCAATGATTGTCACACACACATTAGGTGTGGCGAAATTATTCTCTGCATTTGACCCATCACCCTTGATCACCCCCTGGGAGGTGAGGGGAGCAGTGAGCAGCAGTGGTGGCCGCGCCCGGGTATCATTTTGGTGATTTAACCCCCAATTCCAACCCTTGATGCTGAGTGCCTAGCAGGGAGGTAATGGGTCCCATTTTCATAGTCTTTGGGGTTTTAACTCACAACCTACCGATCTCAGGGTGGACACTCTAACCACTAGGCCACTGAGTAGGTTATGTTAAACCAGCAGAGAAGATCTTGCCGGCCCTGACGGCACACCATTGATTATACTGTTTTTTTTGTTTGTTTTTCTATTTTAATTTAGTATATTGTGGACTTTTTCGTCTTTTGATGTACATTTTCATCCATGGCGAGTTTACTGACATATATAAGTAAGAACTTTACACTACTTTATATTAGAAATGGCAACAGCGGAGGATGAATGTCCCATAACAAAGAAGATAGAGAAAAAGAAGAAACTTTCAGGATTCATGCAGATCCCAAATACAGATCAGCAGGTACCAGAATGTAAGAAAAGTTTATTTTGCATAATATTGCAAAACAAAACACCAGATAATATGTCTTACCTCATACACGCACCATAATAATACTCCTATGTTGAAGCACAGTACTATCCATCAAGTGGTGCGGCTTCATAGCTTACCAAAGTCGTACTAAAACATGTTGAGAGATTTTTGAGCACTGTGTGTCTATATTTTCAATGGAACATATAAAATGTTGGTGTTGTTTACTTGAGTCATATTGCCATCATAGTGCAGCCTACACTTATCTCTTATGTTTGACTGCCATCTACTGGTCACACCTATCATTACACCATGTACCAAATAAAATAGCTTCGAGTTGGGTAAACTCAACTAAACATATTCCTTACATTAGTAGGCGCAGCGGGTTATAAGGCGCAATGTCGAGTTTTGAGCCTTATAGTCCGGAAAATACGGCAATTGTTCAATCAAATGCTCTTGAGTAACAACATTCTTAGTTGGATTATGCTAATGTGCCTAATGAAAAGTCTCATTACAGATTAAGTCAAATCCCAAACTCTACTTTTCCATAAAATACCAAATATTGCAAAAAGTGAAATTACCGTTTGCATTGTCTAACGTGCACACGAGCAACAAACCCATACAAACACTGCTGGGTGTGAGTCGGATACAGTAGCAGCAACTACACACGTGCGGAAAAAAAGGTGATACAGTTATCAAATACATCACCTGAAAAGCATCAACACCTGTGTCACGTGTCCTGGCCAAGATGGTGCGTTTTCATTAAAATGCCACAGACCAGGCGTGCTGCATGGCGAGGGCCCAATCATCGCCGCTCGCAGCTTTAATTTGTCTTTGATAACGACCCGTTTCTTTGCCAAGGCTTCTCATTAAAGGCTTCGATGTGGGCGGCTGATGGAGGCGTAGTCAAAACAGCGCTTAAATGCCGAGCTTCTGTATGGGCTCGCTGCAAAGATCACTGGGTCATGATAGCGGGAAGATGATTTTAAATTCAATCAGGAACAGGGCGGCACAAAGACGGTGAGATGGAAGGTCCTCTGATAGCTAATTGTGGACCGGGTGGTCTGAAAAGGGTTCCACTTGCAACTAATGACCAATAAAACTTCATTAGGAATAAAAGCTCCTGAAGTTTAAGTAAATTGATCGCTCATCAACTGTCAGGATTTACAAAGAAGTCATTGCTTAAGCAGATATTTCTTTTTTTTTTTAACAGTTTATTATAGTTGTTTGCCATTAGTAGTACTGCTAGTAGTAATAATGTATATTGAATTTTGCATCCTTGGTCAATTCACCGAGAAGGTTCTGTTTTTCAGTACTTGTCTCCAAGTATTACTCACATTGTACACATGGTAAGTAATTTGTTAGATATTTTTCAACTATTTACATTTTTGTAGTATATGTGTTATAAATATGCAATTATTATTATGATGATGATGATTTTACTCTATTTATTTTATGATTATATAATAAGACCAATAAATATATTATGTGAAAACAATACTAATACAAATACTACAATGATAATAATCATAATAATAACTGAACTACTGTTATCATATCATATACATCAACATTAATTATTCATATTAGTAGTTTCTTTACACTATAATTATTATTGTATACTAGTTAATTATTAAATTATTAATAATCATACATTAATAATAATTAGAATAGTGATACAAATTGTTATAAAAATAATTCATATAACATAATAATGGCGTAACCACCATAATACTAATTATATAATAATAAAATAATAACACCAATTCTACTACTAGTACTAATAATAATACTATTAAACATATATATATATATATATATATATATATATATATATATATATATATATATGTATATGTATATATATATATATATATATATATATATATATATATATATATATATATATATATATATATATATATATATATTTATATACACATATACATATATATACATATACATATATATATATATATATATATATATATATATATATATATATATATATAAATATATATATATATATATACATATATATACACAAATACATATATATATATATATATATATATATATATATATATATATATATATATATATATATATACATATATATACACAAATACATATATATATATATATATGTGTGTGGGCTCTGTACCGAGGATGTCGTTGTGGCTTTTACAGCCCTTTGAGACACTTGTGATTTAGGGCTATATAAATAAACATTGATTGATTGATTGATATATATATATATATATACACTTATGCATATATATATATATATATATATATATATATATATATATATATATATATATATATATATATATATATATATATATATATATATATATACACTTATGCATATATATATATATATATATATATATATATATGTATATATATATATATATATACAGTATATACTATATATATTATATATATATATATATATATATATATATATATATATATATATATATATATATATATATGTAATCATATATATACATATATATATATATATATATATATATATATATATATATATATATATATATATATATATATATATACATACCTGTATATATAATGTATGATTACATTGCGTAAATATAATATTGATTTCTAATATTATTAATAATCTTGTTTATTAATAAGGAAAAAAAAGAAGGAACAAGCGGAGAAAAAATGGATGGATGGATGGATGATGATAATATTTGATCAAAACTAAGGATTTCCCTCTACATTTTAGTATAGCTGTGGTTTGAATTCATAATGCAATTTTTCATGTGATGTAAAGATATAATAAATCTATAAATAAAATGTATATATATATACATATTTATATATATATATATATATATATATATATATATATATATATATATATATATATATATATATATATATATATATATATATATATATATATGTATATGAAAATCAGCAGAGGATCAAATACTTACGGTATGCATCACATACATATAAGCTCTAAGTAGAATGAGCTGCCAGTGTCTTCTGGCGTAGAAAACATTTTTAGTAGTTGGGTAGCCTGCTTGAGGATTTTAAGAGGCGTTTTAGGGAGTGTGAAGGACGGCCACGACACAAAAGGGTGTGTGTGAGATGGTAAATTGAAGGAACTGGGCTGGAGTCATAAGTGTTGAGGCCGGCAGCCATCTGTTTCGGTAATAAAGGACCTTCAGGTGACGATCCATCTGTACCCTATTGTGTCTTATAGCCAGTCGGACGGTTAAATTGCAATACATTGTTCAACCACTTAGGATAAATAGTTTATAAGTCTTCTAGAGACTCTCCATTGTTGTCAGATTACCGCAATCAAGTCAAAGTACTTCGATTTGCCCCAGGGCTGAACCTGAGCCTTTTCAAGCGGACAATTCCCAAGGAATTTCCGACTCCACACTTCTCCGGAATGCAACATGCGCAATTAGCACATGATTGCATTTAACCATTTTTTAATGGCGCTATACAATGCAGTATGTACTGTGCACGCTGCACTATGAAGTAAATGTGCAATTTTTCGACACCGCTCGCTTTGGAAAAAACGGATTTAAGTGCAAGTGCCGCCATTATTTTCCTTCCATTACTGCCTATGTAAGCAAGCGCATGAATAACAGTGAGCAGTCCAGATGCGATGTGCATTAGAGCGCACTTACACCCCACGGCCTTCATTTCTGTGCCTCCGGCGCGACGCTGCGATAATTCATTACCGCCGTTAGAGACGCATTCTCACTCTGTCCCTCAAACAAATGTCTCGACTTGACTCATCACATTCTCAAGGTGTATCCAAAAAGCAATTACAGGGCCTCTGGGCGGAGGAGACGCGCTCGCCAAGGCCTCCCTCTCGCTCGACCCCTAGTAAAGGCTCGTCTTGCAAACACCATGAATCACGCGGCCCCGTCTTTCCTTGAGCCTCAGCACTTTAGCCGAAACCGCTCAGACCGGCGTGGCGCTCTCTTCAGGACGTCACAGCCGGAGAGTTCAAAACAGGAGGCTTCCTTCAGCAGACATTTTTGTTTCATCTGACACAAACATGGACAAAGATGCGACCTTCTGGAGGAAAGTTCTGTGGTCAGATGAAACAAAAATTGAGCCGTTTGGCCACAATACCCAGCAATGTGTTTGGAGGAGAAAAGGTGAGGCCCTTTATCCCAGGAACACCAGGCCTACCCTCAAGCATGGTGGTGGTAGTATTATGCTCTGGGCCTGTTTTGCTGCCAATGGAACTGGTGCTTTACAGAGAGTAAATGGGACAATGAAAAAGGAGGATTACCTCCACATTCTTCAGGACAACCTAAAATCATCAGCCTTGGGCGCAGTTGGGTGTTCCAACAGGACAATGACCCCAAACACACGTCAAAAGAAGTAAAGGAATGGCTAAGTCAGGCTAGAATGAAGGTTTAGAATGGCCTTCCAAAAGTCCTGACTTAAACGTGTGGACAATGCTGAAGAAACAAGTCAATGTCAGAAAACCAACACATTTAGCTGAACTGCACCAATTGTGTCAAGAGGAGTGGTCAAAAATTCAACTGGAAGCGCCTTATTGCAGTGAAACTTGCCAATTAAGGGACATGTGAGCAAATATTAACATTGCTGTATGTATACTTTTGACCCAGCAGATTTGCTCACATTTTCATAATACATTCATAAAAGAACCAAACATCATGAATGTTTTTTGTGACCAACAAGTATGTGCTCCAATCACTCTATCACAAACAAATAAGAGTTGTAGAAATGATTGGAAACTCAAGACAGCCATGACATTATGTCCTTTACAAATGTATGTAAACTTTTGACCACGACTGTATATATTTTTTTCCATTTGTTTATTTCGATATATTTAAAACCCAAATGTAACATCCACATTTACACGTTGTTCTTAAATTTAATACACAAAACATACATTTTCTTTGCTACTGTTCAGCCCGAAAAGGAATTGGGGAAGAACAAAAACTTGTAAATTCCCACCCCATGGTCATTTCACCTTAAATGGTGACAATGGTACACAATTACAACGATTTACATTTCAAAACAAATCAATCAATCAATCAATCAAAGTGTATTTATACAGCCCTTAATCACAAGTGTCTCAAAGGGCTGCACGAGCCACAACGATACAAATACAATGACAGTATTGGTTTATTATTGCCCTATAGTCGTGGATTCTTGTTTGTACGTTTTATGTGTGTTTTTTTTAAAGTTTGTACATGCTTTCCTTCCTAATTTATTCCAGAGTTTTACACCCTGCACAGAGACACAAAAACTTCTCCGGTTGATCTTCGCTCTTATGATCTTAAACCGATCGCAACAATACTGTTTGGTTTGACTTAAAAGACGTTTCGCCTCTCATCCGAGTAGGCTTCATCAGTTTGTGCTCGTAGACTCTTGGCATTCTCTCGATGAGCTTCAAGCACACCTGTGAAGTGAAAATCATTTCAGGTGACTACCTCTTGAAGCTCATGGAGAGAATGCCAAGAGTGTGCGAAAAAAGTAATCAGAGTAAAGGGTGGCTATTTTGAAGGAACTGGAATATAAAACATGTTTTCAGTTATTTCACCTTTTTTTGTGAAGTACATAACTCCACATGTGTTCATTCATAGTTTTGATGCCTTCAGTGACAATCTACAATGTAAATAGTCATGAAAATAAAGAAAACCCATTGAATGAGAAGGTGTGTCCAAACCTTTACCCTGTACTGTATAAGAAATGAATGCTAAATTCTCATTTTTTATAAAACACATTTTTTTTTATACATACAAAAAAGACAAGACGATTAAAAAATAAAATACAAAGTATTGTTAGTACCAGTCCTTCTTTTCAACAGCATACCAGAGTCATATCTACACATATGACTTTAAAGATGGAGTATGTACATTTTCACTGCTATAGACAACAACTCTGTCAGGCTCGTTTAGTGCATTTATCCATCCATCCATCTATTTTCTTCCGCTTATCCGAGGTCGGGTCGCGGGGGCAGCAGCCTAAGCAGAGAAGCCCAGACTTCCCTCTCCCCAGCCACTTCGTCCAGCTCCTCTCGGGGGATCCCGAGGCATTCCCAGGCCAGCCGGGAGACATAGTCTTCCCAACGTGTCCTGGGTCTTCCCAGTGGCCTCCTACCGGTCGGACGTGCCCTAAACATCTCCCTAGGGAGGCGTTTGGGTGGCATCCTGACCAGATGCCCGATGAGGCTCCTCTCAATGTGGAGGAGGAGCGGCTTTACTTCGAGCTCCCCCCGGAAGAAAGAGCTTCTCTAAGGGAGAGCCCCGCCACCCGGCGGAGGAAACTCATTTCGGCCGCTTGTACTCGTGATCTTGTCCTTTCGGTCAAAACCCAAAGCTCATGACCATAGGTGAGGATGTGAATGTAGATCTACCGGTAAATTGAGAGCTTTTCCTTCCAGCTCAGCTTCTTCTTCACTACAACGGATCGATACAGCATCCGCATTACTGAAGACGCCGCGCCGATCCGCCTGTCTATCTCACGATCCACACAATTTATACATATATATATATATATATACATATATATATATATATATATATATATATATATATATATATATATATATACATATATATATATATATATACATATACATATATATATATACATATACATATATATATATACATATACATATACATATATATATATATATATATATATATATATATATATATATATATATATATATATATATATATGCATATATGCATATATATATGCATATATATCAATCAATCAATCAATCAATCAATGTTTATTTATATAGCCCTAAATCACAAGTGTCTCAAAGGGCTGCACAAGCCACAATGACATCCTCGGTACAGAGCCCACATACGGGCAAGGAAAAACTCACCTCAGTGGGACGTCGATGTGAATGACTATGAGAAACCTTGGAGAGGACCGCATATGTGGGTAACCCCCCCCTATGCATATATATATATGTATATATATATATATATATATATATATATATATATATACATATATATATATGGAGGTAGAAAAACCCTCATGAAACAGGCCTGTAGAGATGAAATAGTCTTGTGATTTTTTCCCACACATACATATATATATATATATATATATATATATATGTATATATATATATATATATATCAGCCCTGCCCTTGGCCAAATTGTTTTAACCAAATGGGGCCCCCGAGTCAAAAAGTTTGGGGACCCCTGACTTAGACCCTGAGATAGCGAGAAAGAAACAAAGCAAATTTTGTATTTTTCTTTTTGTTCCCTGCATGGGACTAATCATTCATTCTTCATCTAAACGGGAAGATACAAACATCCCATCAGTTGGCGTCCCAGTGAGAGCAGACATTGTACAGTCAGTGATCGTTTCTATGTTTGTAGTTTGTATTTCTTGTTTAGCACTTAGCAATATTGCTATTTGGTAGATGCATTTATCACTTCGCTTTTGAAACTTGCACATCGTCCTCCTTATTCTCGGGCTCAAAAAAAAAAAAAAAGGTTATGGATCATTATTTGTCCAAAAGTAGTCTTTGTTGTCCCTCATGAAGTATGCATGATTATTAGTGTTGTTGTTGTTGAAGGAAATAGCAAATTAATATGCCGCATTATGCCTAAAATGCCTAAAACACGTAAACATTACATGTTATTATAAATGTGCCTGTTACAGCGTGTATATAAAATGATGATGGAAGCTTTTGGATGTTTTTAGAGCACTTTATAGGCAGAATAGACACAATGACGTAATGACCCTCATTACCTCCATTGATAGTTGACTTTTGCTAGTGTTTATTTACGCCTTACAATGCATAAAAAAACGAAAAATGCATCCTCGTTTCACATAAGGATGATGAATACAGGGCAAAGTTCCCCTTTCAGATGGACAGTCCTGGTGGCGTGAAACACCTTTTCATTGGTTGTTGAGCTCCCTAGTGCTGCTGAAACATGGCCACCGCACTGACAACGTGTTAGATTGCTACGGGACTGTGCAACGCTCCTTTTTTGTTCGCGACATCTGTATCTTTGCACGCGGATGAAGTGTTTGCCGTCTTGGAGGAGTCGTCCCGATTACAGCAAGCGATGCAACAGTTTCCAGTGGGGAAAAAAAAACCGCTCTCATCACTCATCCCAACATCCTCTACTGCCGCAGACGTCTATACGTCTTCCGGACGAGATGAGTAATAGGATAACGGCGGCAAGGCAACATCAACAGTCGCTGTCTTGCCGGAAGACGGATATACCCCCATATTTCCGCAAAGGCTTGTTGGTAAAGACTGGTGACGCTGACTCTGGCGGGGGTGCTGGAGCCTATTTCAGCTGCATTCGAGAGGTAGGCGGGGTACACCCTGGATAAGTTGCCACCTCATTGCAAGGCATTTTTTTAATTATTTCATTATTATTTGTTTTGTTTTCTGTGTTGTAGTTTTTACACTATATTGACAAAAGTATTTGGCCACCCATCCAAATGATGAGAATCAGGTGTCCTAATCACTTGGCCCGGCCACGGGTGTATACAACCAAGCACTTAGGCATGGAGACTGTTTCTACAAACATTTGTGAAAGAATGGGCCGCTCTCAGTGATTTCCAGCGTGAAACTGTCATAGGATGCCACCTGTGCAACAAATCCAGTCGTGGAATGTCCTCGCTCCTAAATATTCCAAAGTCAACTGTGGGCTTTATTATAAGAAAATGGAAGACTTTGGGAACAACAGCAAGTCAGCCACCAAGTGGTAGGCCACGTAAACTGACAGAGAGGGGTCAGTGGATGCTGAAGCGCATAGTGCAAAGACTTTCTGCACAGTCAGTTGCTACAGAGCTCCAAACTTCATGTGACCTTCCAATTAGCCCACGTACAGTACGCAGAGAGCTTCATGGAATGGGTTTCCATGGCCGAGCAGCTGCTTCTAAGCCATTCATCACCAAGTCTTTGGTGATGAATGGTACCACTAACAGTGGTACCATTTTTTTATTTAAAGTAATGCACCGTAAAAATGATTTTTTTAAATGCCATATATTTAACGGTAAAAAATAAACAGTAATTTGGTGTAGAAATCACTGTAAATTTTATGCTAAATTTCGGGTGACTGAAATTCCTCTCTCTTTCTATGCCACATCAATGTGGAATGCGCTCCCAACAGGTATAAAAGAAAGGGCATCTCTATCCTCCTTCAAAACCGCAATAAAAGTTCACCTCCAGGCAGCTACAACCCTAAACTAACACCCTCCCCGGATTGCTAATAATCAAATGTAAACAATCAAATGCAGATACTTTATCTTATGCCATCTGATCTCTCTCTCTCTCTCTCTCTCTCTCTCTCTCTCTCTCTCTCTCTCTCTATGTCCACTATTTGATGTCCATACCCCCCCCACCCCCCCCCCCTCCACACCCCTGATTGTAAATAATGTAAATAATTCAATGTGATTATCTTGTGTGATAACTGTATTATGATGATAGTATATATCTGATAGTATATATCTGTATCATGAATCAACTTAAGTGGACCCGACTTAAACAAGTTGAAAAACTTATTGGGGTGTTACCATTTAGTGGTCAATTGTACGGAATATGTACTTCACTGTGCAACCTACCGGGTACTAATAAAAGTCTCAATCAATCAATCAATCCAGTTTGTTTGTTTTTTAACCGTATAATGTTCAGTCGTTTTTTATTTTATAGGCTAACTAACACATTTTCACTTTGGCCCTTGGAGGCAAACTGTTCAGGCACCCCAGGTCTACAGCGACAGACCAGCACAAAGCACTTTGGGTAAACTTATATGGATAATCCGTTGACGTCCCCGGTGTAAAAAAACAAAAAAACGTCACAGGAAGGGCAACATCTAAACGTCTAGTTTGGAGGAAGTATGAAGGAAGGCAAGTTTATTTTATAAACATCTCCGAAATGCCGCCAAAATTTGATTAAAAATTTCTGTGACTTATGCAGATCCCAAATACACAATAAAGGCTACCAATAGGTAAGAAAAGTTGGTTTTCAATAAAAGGTCCTCTTTGAGACTGTAAAATAAGTAACTTCTGTTTTTTTTTTTACCAAGGTAAACAAAGTCAAACAAATCATTTAGTATAAAACTGCAGATTTAAAAATCTTTAGCGCCGCACAGTGGCTCCCTGGAGCTTTTTCAAACATGTATGAAATTAGAAAAAAATGGGGGAAAAATATATATGTTTGTTTTTCATACGGTTTCTGTAGGAGGACAAACATGACACAAGCCTCCCTAATTGTTAGAAACTCCACTGTTTATATTAAACATGATTCTCTGATGAGAGTAGATGGCGAGCGCCGTTTTGTCCTACTCATTTTGGCGGTCCTTGAACTCACCGTAGTTTGTTTACATGTATGACTTTCTTCAACGATGCCAGAAAAAGTCATATTATATGCCACTCCTTCTTTGTCTCATTTTGTCCACTAAACTTTGTATGCTGTGCATGAATACACAAAGGTGAGCTTTGTTGATGTTATTGATTTGTTGGAGTGTTTATCAGGCATATTTGGTCACTGCATGACTGCAAGCTAATCGATGCTAACATGCGATTTAAGCTAGCTTTATGTACGTATTGCATCATTATGCCTCATTTGTAGGTATATTTAAACTCATTTAATGTCCTTCACTTTTGTTATCTTTGTATTCAATTTATATGTGCATATCTTATGACACATTATCTGTATGTAATATTGGCTGCATTTCTGATAGTGGTTTGTGTGCCATGTTGTTCCAGACCACAGCAAACGTAACCCAGCTTGCATAAATGCATAATAATACACCCATTCGCAGAAGACAGCCATTTTCTTTAACTTGGACACACATCTATACCTTTGGTCATTCTAAGCCAGTAATTTAGAGGAGTCATCTCAACCTCTGAGAAGCCTGCGTTTGACTAACGTTTCAAATGTCGTAAAAATGTGTAGATTAGATATTACATTTCAACATTTTCGTCAACGAAGATTTGTGTCAGCCTGCGAACCATAGTCATTTTGATAGTAGGCTAATATAGCTAATATAGACACTTACATCATGTGTTGTCTTCATTATAACACTTATATAAGACTTTTAAAGTCATTTTGATAGTAGGCTAATATAGCTAATATAGACACTTACATCATGTGTTGCCTTCTTTATAACACTTATATAAGACTTTTAAAGTCATTTTGATAGTAGGCTAATATAGCTAATATAGACACTTACATCATGTGTTGCCTTCTTTATAACACATACGTATATAAGACTTTTAAAGTCATTTTGATAGTAGGCTAATATAGCTAATATAGACACTTACATCATGTGTTGCCTTCATTATAACACTTATATAAGACTTTTAAAGTCATTTTGATAGTAGGCTAATGTAGCTAATATAGACACTTACATCATGTGTTGTCTTCATTATAACACTTATATAAGACTTTTAAAGTAATTTTGATAGTAGGCTAATATAGACACTTACATCATGTGTTGTCTTCATTATAACACTTATATAAGACTTTTTAAAGTAATTTTGATAGTAGGCTAATATAGCTAATATAAACACTTACATCATGTGTTGCCTTCATTATGACACTTATATAAGACTTTTAAAGTCATTTTGATAGTAGGCTAATATAGCTAATATAGGCACTTACATCATGCGTTGCCTTCAATATAACACTTATATAAGACTTTTAAAGTCATTTTGATAGTAGGCTAATATAGCTAATATAGGCACTTACAACATGCGTTGCCTTCATTATAACACTTATATAAGACTTTTAAAGTCATTTTGATAATAGGCTAATATAGCTAATATAGACACTTACATCATGTGTTGCCTTCATTATAACACTTATATAAGACTTTTAAGTAATTTTGATAGTAGGCTAATATAGCTAATATAGACACTTACATCATGTGTTGCCTTCATTATAACACTTATATAAGACTTTTAAAGTCATTAAGATAGTAGGTTTGTATAGACACTTAAATCACCTGTTGCCTTCATTATAACACTTATATAAGACTTTTAAAGTCATTTTGATAGTAGGCTATTATAGCTAATATAGACACTTACATCATGTGTTGTCTTCATTATAACACTTATATAAGACTTTTAAAGTCATTTTGATAGTAGGCTAATATAGCTAATATAGACACTTACATCATGTGTTGCCTTCTTTATAACACATACGTATATAAGACTTTTAAAGTCATTTTGATAGTAGGCTAATATAGCTAATATAGACACTTACATCATGTGTTGCCTTCATTATCACACTTATATAAGACATTTTAAAGTCATTTTGATAGTAGGCTAATGTAGCTAATATAGACACTTACATCATGTGTTGTCTTCATTATAACACTTATATAAGACTTTTAAAGTCATTTTGATAGTAGGCTAATATAGACACTTACATCATGTGTTGTCTTCATTATAACACTTATATAAGACTTTTTAAAGTCATTTTGATAGTAGGCTAACATAGACACATCATGTGTTGTCTTCATTATAACACTAATATACAACTTTTAAAGTTATTTTAATAGTAGGCTAATATAGCTAATATAGACACTTACATCATGTGTTGTCTTCATTATAACACTTATATAAGACTTTTTAAAGTCATTTTGATAGTAGGTTTATATAGACACTTACATCATGTGTTGCCTTCATTATAACACTTATATAAGACTTTTAAAGTAATTTTGATAGTAGCCTAATATAGCTAATATAGACACTTACATCATGTGTTGCCTTCATTATAACACTTATATAAGACTTTTAAAGTCATTTTGATAGTAGGTTTATATAGACACTTACATCATGTGTTGCCTTCATTATAACACTTATATAAGACTTTTAAAGTCATTTTGATAGTAGGCTAATATAGCTAATATAGACACTTACATCATGTGTTGACTTCATTATATCACTTATAGAAGGCTTTTAAATTTTTGCGGCTCCAGAAAAACATTTTTTTTGTGTTATTGGTCCAATGCGACTCCTTCAACGTTTTGGGTTGCCGACCTCTGGAACAATTCATGCGATATTCTTTGAGAAATGAAGAACGGCGAACAAATAGCGACGCAAACTTCCCTGGCAGAGGTAATACTTAGATTTTTAAATCCTTACCACAATCCCAGAGACGCCCGCCGAGCCTTTTGGGAGAAGGGAGTTAAAAGAAAAAAAACAACAACTTTTTGTCCTTTCTTCCCTTTCAGACCGCAAATCTCTCCTGAGCGTCACAGCTGGAGAGCGCGGCGCCATTGAGTTCCTCCAAAACCAAAAGTTTCTGCTATTCGGTTCCCCAGCATTTTTAAAGACATATTTTCGAAGAGTTCACCTGTGTCGCCTTCAGACGGTGAGGATTCAATGAGCGCGTTTGTTTGTTAACTCGCTAGCCGGTTAGCTGGCGTGGCCTAATTAACCCCCGGAGGTTTGGAGCGGGTGGAGGCTGGGATCAGGATGGGCCTGCTGGGCTCAATCAGGACCACAAAGACAACAATGTGCGCGGCACAAAAGTGTCGGAGTAAACATATTCTCTCCCCCCCTCGGGAGCGCTTAATCAAGCCGCCGTGAGCCCGTCTTCTGGCGGCCAAGGCGGGAGGGGCGCCGGCCGGGCGAGGGAAAGTGTGTGTAATCGAAGGCCCTTGGCTCTTTTAGATGAACTCCTCCGTGACATTTAGCATCACTGCGCTCCTCCGAGACTCACTCGCCAAATAGTGGGCGGGAGAAACCAATATTTAACTCTAATACTGTACTGGCTCTTGCCTTTGGACATGTGATATTGCACAGTTGGATGGAAGTCTTGCTAACAAATTGTGATCACATATTCTCATACAATAATAATAATGATACAAATAATATTCATAACAATAATACTAATAATATTAATAATAATAATGTGAATCATGCTAATAATATTAATAATAATAATAACAATGATAATAACAACAATAATAATAATAATATATTATTGATAATAAAATAATAATGATAATGATTATTATCTTTGGAGATGTGAGATTGCAAAGTTGGATGGAAGTCTTGCTGACAGATTGTGATTGCATATTATCATACAATTGAAATAATGATACAAATAATACAATTTAAAAAAAAAAAAAAATTATAATAATAATAATGTGAATAATGCCAATAATAATAACAATAGTACTAATGATAATAACAACAACAACAATAATAATACAAATGCTAACACTAATAATGATACTACTACTACTACTACTACTACTACTACTACTACTAATAATAATAATTGATAAACATAATCATTATTATCATCATCTTTGGAGATGTGAGATTGCAAAGTTGGATGGAAATCTTGCTAACAAATTGTGATCACATATTCTCATACAATAATAATAATAATGATACAAATAATATTCATAACAATGATACTAATAACATTAATAATAATAATATGACTCATGCCAATAATAATAACAATAATACTATTGATAATAACAACAACAACAATAATAATAATATATTATTGATAATAATAATAATAATAATAACTATACTACTAATAAAACATATAATATATTTGGATATGTGAGAGTGCAAAATTGGATTAAAGTCTTGCTAACAAATTGTGATCACATATTCTAATAATAATAATAATATCAACAAATACTACTAATAATGTGAATAATACTACTAATAATAATAATAATAATGATAACAACAAAAACAACAATAATAATAATATAAATTATTGATAATAATAATAATAATAATAATTCTGCCAGAATGCAGCTGAGATAGGCTCCAGTGCCCCCCGCGACCCTGAAAGGGACAAGCGGTAGAAAATGGATGGATGTATGGAATGACAATAAACAATTTAATTAATAGTAAAAACTAATGTCAATTAAAAATTATTATAAAAATATATGAACATACCAAGATAATAGCAATAGCAATACTATTACTAAATTTCATTAAAACTCACTAAATAACATACAAATAAAACCAAGGTTCAGTATGTCGCATAAACACTTTTATATAATACATGCACTAAATGTGTGTTATCGTTTTGCTTGGTGGTTTGTAAACTTTCTTTTGTTTTTGCTTTCGTTTTGATTAGTTCATGCCCAGAAAAATAAATCAAACAATGAATCCTTGTATTGCACAAATAAATATAAATAAAATACTTGCTAAAAAGCAATGGGTATGTTTTTTTTCCATGCAGCTTTATATTTTTATTATTATTATTATCATCATTGTTGTTGTTGTTATTATTATCATCACTGATATTAATAATACTAATAGTAGTAGTACATTTTAATGCATATCGCTGTTTTTTATTGCAGACTGACTAAAAGAAATCCCAAGATTTTCGTAACATACAACAATGTTTTCCTTCCTGTCGTGTGTTTGTGTGTTAGCAACCAGCCCGTGTCCTTGTTCAGCTGTCCTCTTCCCTTTGAAGCGCAGAGTGAAAAGTGAAAAGAGAACAGACGCAAGGCAGAAAGCCTCGACGGGGCCCCCGTCAAACCAGCGGAGTGGAACCTTCATCGAGTAAATCCCCGCAAGGTATTACCTCCAAATTACAGAGCAGGACACGGCCAGTAAACAAATAATTAAAAGGTCGTTTTTCTTTTTTTTTTAAACGTGAGGATGCTAAATTAAAAACGACAAGGCTGGAGAATTGGACTGCACCGTTGTGTCATGGATTAATGACCTGGAGATAATACAGACACATTTAAAGGACACTGAAGTCATCTTTGAGAGGATTGATTTATCATTTTGGAGAAGATTTGTAATATTTGATCACGCAATTATCAAATGCAATCTTGGGTAAGACAAAAAATATATAATTGCCATTATCACAGTAAAGGTTTTGTTTTTGTCGGAGTTATAGTAAGTTACACTGAAGTACATCTCATGTTTACACTTCCACATTTTAAAACAAGGAGCGGAAAAAGCAGATTTGATCTAATCCTATTCCTTTTTTGTCTGAAACACAAAAACAGAAGCAGTGCCATACATAGCATAAAGTATACACTAGGGTTGTACGGTGTACCATTATCAGTAAAGTACCGCGATACTAATGAATCATATTCGGTACAATACAGCCTCTAAAAAAGACCGGTCCCCAGCCCCTCTAACCCCCCGTCGTCATCACATCGTGACTTTGCTGGTTTACGAGCAGAGGAGCATGTTCGGCAGCGCACAATGACGTAGTACTTACAAGCAGAAACAGTGTGAAGACAGAAAAGAGAGAACGGACGAATTTTGGCTTAAAAACTAAAAGTAAAGGTGAAGTTATAACACTGAAATGCCCTCAGGAAGAGGTGCTTTAATACATGGCTAGCTAGCTAGCGGCTAAAGTCCAGCCCCAATCGGCAGTCTTTTAGCTACTTCTAAATCACTAATCTTCACCTCCATGGCGACAAATAAAGTAAGTTTCTTACAAGTATCATTATCACTGCAGGACGAGGAATAGCTAAACATGCTTCACTACACACCGCAGATCACCGGCGTCAAAATGTAAACAAATGCCATTGGTGGATCTACACCTGACATCCACTGTAATGATACCAAGTACAGGAGCGTATCTGGTCGACACTACTATGATTACATCAATATTTTTTGCCATCACAACGTCTTCTTTTGTTTTTTTTAATGTATATTATGTTTATAAAGTTAGGAAATATGTCCCTGGACACATGAGGACTTTGAATATGACCAATGTATGATCCTGTAACTACTTGGTATCGGATTGATACCCACATTTGTGGTATCATCCAAAACTAATGTAAAGTATCAAAACAACAGAAGAATAAGTGATTATTACATTTTAACATAAGTGTGGATAGAACATGTTAAAAGAGAAAGTAAGCAGATATTAACAGTAAATTAACAAGTAGATTAATAATTCATTTTTACAGTTTGTCCCTCATAATGTTGACAAAATAATAGAATGGAACATGACACAATATGTTACTGCATGTCAGCAAACTGAATTAGGAGCCTTTGTTTGTTTACTGACTACTAAAAGACAAGTTGTCTAGTATGTTCACTATTTTATTTAAGGACAAACTTGCAATAATAAACATATGCTTAATATACACAAAGATAGTTTGTTAAAATAAAGCCAATAATGCAATTTTTTGCGGTCCCCTTTATTTAGAAAAGTACCGAAAAGTATCGAAATACATTTTGGTATCGATACCAAGGGACAACACTACATCATTACAGTCAACGATGGCTAACAAGCCGAGAGAAAACCAACACACCTCAAAGGCCAAAAGTCGCATAAGGCGAACAGAGAATGTCACAGTCATACTCGCCCATAAAGCTCTCTGATTAACGATCAGAAGCAGGTGAGCCTTCTGAT
Organism: Entelurus aequoreus; assembly: GCF_033978785.1. NCBI lineage: Eukaryota > Metazoa > Chordata > Actinopteri > Syngnathiformes > Syngnathidae > Entelurus > Entelurus aequoreus. Next base: position 29,316,419 of record NC_084758.1, read on the forward strand.
CACTAATCAGAGACAGGTGCGATACATCAGTAGAGTTATCCAAGTAAGGCAGTGCTGAAACACAAATATAAACCTAAAAACACAACAAAGGACAAAAGGTCCATTCCAAATTTAAATTTTCATTAACAGGTTAGTGCTTTGTTGTGTTCACTGCAATTCCACTTCATCAAGCCTTTTCTAACAGTCCACACTCCAAAAGTAGGAAAGTATCTATGATTCCTGCAGATATCGTACCGGATCAACATTGGCATTGGCCAATGTGCAAGGCTCCAATATCGGTATCAGAAGTGAAAAAGTTGTATCAATACGAGTTTATAAATGGCTTGTAGCAGTGGTCCCCAAACTACGGCTCGCCAGCGTCCAAAATCCGGCCCGCGAAAACATTTTTTTATTTATTTTTTATTTTTTTATTATTATTGTTTTAATCTGTCGTTTCAAGCCCATGCATCAATCCATTTTCTACCGCTTGTTACTCTCGGGGTCTCCCAGCCGCTCAGGCAAATCATATTGTCTAAAAAAAATTGTTCCCATCGATAATGTGACGTCATCATGGCACGGCAAGTGCGCGCTATTTCAGTCAATTAGTGCACGAGGAAAAATCGTTGGGGAAACGTTCAATAGACTCCCGGTATAGAGGTTTTTAACTTAGTGGACATATGATTTTTTTTGTTCAGTGTAACGAAAATGCAGTTTGTCTAATCTGCAATGAGACAGATAATATATATATATATATATATATATATATATATATATATATATATATATATATATATATATATATATATATATATACATACAGTATATATATATATATATATATATATATATATATATATATATATATATATATATATATATATATATATATATATATATATATATATATATATATGTATATATACATACAGTATATATACGTTAGGTCAGGAAAAAACACAAGAGTGTATTTCATCCCGACAAGCCTTTTTCACAGGTTTCTCTGCTCGAAACCTGCTAAACGGGCTTGTCGGGATGAAATAGCCTCTGTGTTTTTTCCTGAGCTAACGTATATTCCGTTCTAAACCGGTATTGAGCACTGTATAACGGATAAACCACAGAAACCTCGACTATATATATATATATATATATATATATAATATATAAATATATAGTCGAGGTGTCTGTGGTTAATATATAGTCAAGGTTTCTGTGGTTTATCCGTTATACAGTGCTCAATACCGGGGGTAGAACGGAATATACATATTTATATAGCTCGGCCCAAGGCCAACATTTTTTAACCCAATGCGGCCCCCAGGTCAAAAAGTTTGGGGACCCCTGGCTTATAGAGTAATAAAGGATGAATATATGAATAAATAAAGGGGTGTTGTTGACAGAAACAGGTTGGAAAAAAAAACACATGAGACTTCCACAGGCTTTCAGATTCACCGCATGTGTAACAGGCCAAAAAGTGGGTGAGACACGGTTGCCGTGGCAACAGCAGAGCATCCGTAAGGTTGTAACCGTTTGTTTGCAGTCAAACGAGTCACTGCAGCTGCACTCATCGTGCTGATTTTTTTCTTTGCTCGGTTGTGGTCCTGAGGTGAAACATGTGGCAAGTGACGACAACTCACGTTCACGGCTTATTTCATGCTGCCATCGTTTACTGCGCACACTGATCAATCAATCAATCAATGTTTATTTATATAGCCCTAAATCACAAGTGTCTCAAAGGGATGGCGGTTGGACCTCGAACACGCAGAAAGTCCAGAACAACTTTTCCCCCAAACAGTAAAACAGGAAATACCAGCCCTGACTCTTTAGCCTTTGGTTTTTTATTTTTTTATTTTTGTTTACCTCGTCTTCTTCACTACCGAAAGGAATTTAATCGCATCCGCTCCAAAGACATGGATGGGATATGAGATGGACTGGGAAGCTTTATTGTGTCACACAACCGCCAACATAAAAGCCCGTTTACGAGTCCCACTGACCGACACGCTTTTGTTTTTTAATTTATTGACGTCTCTATGTGCATTCGCGTGATGGCAGCTCGTGTCTTTAAAGAAAATGATGTTTCAACTAAATGGCTGGAAACTAAACACAAATGTAAGACAGTGATGACTTCCCCCGCAGGGATGCTCCATCGCAGTTAGGCTTTCCAACATTTGGGGAAATGAGCCTGACGAGACGACACACTGTTTGGGACTGATTATATGCTTATTTATCCTTTGCAAAACAACTCAAATAGACATTATTTAGGCAATAAAGAGTGTAGTTTGTGCATATTTGCTCACATATCGGTGTACCGTACTTTCCGGAAAATAGGGCGCACCGGATTATAAGGCGCACTGCTGATGAATGGTCTCTTTTTGATCTTTTTTCATATATAAGGCGCACCGGATTATAAGGCGCGTTAAAGGAGTCATATTATATATTTTTTTTCTAAATGTGAAAGACTTCTTTGTGGTCTACATAACATGTAATGGTGGTTCTTTGGTCAAAATGGTGCATGGATAATGTTTTACAGATCATCTTCAAGCCGCTTTCTGACAGTCGCTTTCGGATGCGCCGTTTTGTGGGCGGTCTTATTTACGTGGCTCACCTTCGACAGCGTCTTCTCCCCATCATCTTTGTTGTAGCGGTGTAGCGTGCAAGGGAACATCCGGAAACAACCACCGTCCGACCCGAACTCTCTTATAACTAAAGTTCCTTGGGTGTATAATGTGAACTCACTACACCGGTATGTTTTAGTGCTTTCATGGCGAGTTTACTGACAGATACAAGTAAGAACTTTACACTACTTTATATTAGAAATGGCAACAGTGGAGAATGAATGTCCCATAAGAAGAAGATAGAGAAAAAGAAGAAGCTTATCGACTATGGCTCTGGCACGGACTACAAAGGAGGACGTGCGCAATTTTTCAGGATTCATGCAGATCCCAAATACAGATCAGCGGGTACCAGAAGGTAAGAAAAGTTGCTTTTGCATATTATTCCGAAGCAAAATGCCAGATAATATGTCGTACCTTATACACACACCATAATAATACTCGTATGTTGAAGCACATCAAGCTTACCAAAGTTGTACTAAAACATGTTGATAGATTTTTGAGTGCCATGTGTAATGTTCTATACTTTTAATGGAACATATAAAATGTTGGTGTTGTTTACTTGAGTCATATTGCCATCATATTGCAGTCTACATGTATCTCTTATGTTTGACTTACATCTACTGGTCACACTTATCATTACATTATGTACCAAATATAATTGCTTCGAGATGGGTAAGCTCAACCAAATGCATTCCTTACATTAGGTGCATCCGGTTATAAGGCACACTGTTGAGTTTGGAGAATATTTTTTTTCATATACTGTATATATATATATATATATATATATATATATATATACATATATATATATATATATATATATATATATATATATATATATATATATATATATATATATAATATATATATATATACACATTACTTATGTTACATGATTAATTTCTATTCTGATTAATCGCATTTGGGAATGTGGAATAATCATGATCAATTACTTGCATAATTACAATTTGCTTAAGAAAAATAACAATATTTTTACAAAAATTCAATTTAGAATGTCATCCAGGAACAATTTTAAGCGTTTTACTTGAATGCCCGTCATTTATTTTCGCCATCCTAGTCACTGCCGTTGTGTCCTTGGGCAAGACACTTTACCCACCTGCTCCCAGTGCCACCCACACTGGTTTAAATGTAACTTAGATAATGGGTTTCACTATGTAAAAGCGCTTTGAGTCACTAGAGAAAAGCGCTATATAAATATACTTCACTTCACTTCACTTATATGCACAAACCTTGGTAACAGGTTTACCTAAAGGCCTTTCAGGATGTATGAGCTCCGAAAGTGGATGGACTTGGAGAAAGGGTGGACAAAAGCCAGCTTTTGGCGTGTAAGGAGCTACTGGTAGCATTTTTATGATTATTAGCCGTTGTAATGATCATCTGCGCCTTAAAGAGCCCCCTCCTCCGCTCCCCGACATGTTCAATTTAACGGCGTGTTGCCTCCCTTCTTTGCAGCGCTCGGCTCAGAGGCCTCGCATCATTTCACCCTGACCGGACAGGACACTCCCGTGTGAAGTGACTACGACCTCCGCCTCACTTTGATGGCTTCTAATTAACTGCGGGCTGCCAGGGGAGGGCGGCCAAGAAGCAGACAGGAATGCAAACCGAGAGGAGAGATGGCAACAACCTGTGCAGGATTAGGGGAGAATCCCAAGGACTGATGCTATGGAGGAGTACCCTTAACCCCCCACCTACGCACCCGTGTTTAATTGGGCCAAACAGGTATAGAATGTTCCCTGCTTTACAAGCCTAGAACTAAGGCAGGAGATTCATATTCCGCTCACATTATACAGAAATGATAAAAGAGTGGGCTAATGTGTACTTTCACACCTCGCTCTGCAGCTTCACTGCTGCCCATTACTACATTTCTACACACACAAAAGTACTATATATGCTCATTTTTAACCTATAAGGAACCCACACACATTTCTACTTGAAAGAATATAGTAGCCTATATTCCACAGACCGAATGAAACACGTAGAACACATTTCTGATGTTTTTCTTATTTTATACAGTATATGATACCTAATAACTGTCAAATATGGAAGCCAGTTTACGCTACGGAAAAAAACAAAAACTACAGTAAATCATAACTACAAAATTGATGGGCCTGCTATCTGTGCCCTGGACCTCTGGCCGGGGGTCGCCGGAAGCCGTCACACTTATTAGATGGTGCCGAGTGTCTGAATCAGTGAGTTTTAGGTGTTACTGTACAAAATGAGCCACAGAGCTAGCCTAAAACAGTAGCATGTTTACACCAAAATGATAACACATAGCATGTGTGCTAACGATGATAACAGTCAGCATGTTTCATATACCAAGTTATACGACTCAAAGGTGTATGGCTGCGGAAATACAAATCCCGTTTCCATATGAGTTGGGAAATTGTGTTAGATGTAAATATAAACGGAATGCAATGATTTGCAAATCATTTTCAACCCATATTCAGTTGAATATGCTACAAAGACAACGTATTTGATGTTCAAACTGATAAACTTTTTATTTTTTATTTTATTTGGTACATGGTGTAATGAAAAGTGTGAACAGTAGATGGCAGTCAAACATAAGAGATGCGTGTAGACTGCACTGTGATGGCAATATGACTCAAGTAAACAACACCAACATTTCATGTGTTCCATTGAAAATATAGAACTTTACACACGGCGCTCAAAAATCTATCAAAATGTTTTAGTACGACTTTGGTAAGCTATGAAGCCGCACCGCTTGATGTGCTTCAACGTAGGAGTATTATTATGGTGTGTGTATAAGGTAAGACATATCATCTGGCGTTTTGTTTCGGAACATTATGCAAAAGCAACTTTTCTTACCTTCTGGTACCTGCTGATGTGTATTTGGGATCTGCATAAGTTCTGAAAAATGGTGCGCGTCTGTGTAGTCGATAAGTTTCTCCTTTTTCTCTAGTTTTCTTTTCTTCTTGTTATGTGAAATTTGTCCTACACTGTTGCCATTTTTAATATAAAGTAGCGTAAAGTTCTTACTTATATATGTCAGTAAACTCACCATGAAAGCGCTAAAACATACCGGTGTAGTGAGTTTACATTATTCACCCAAGGAACTTTAGTTATTAGAGACGGTTTTTCATGGGACACATTTCCTGTGCTGTTGTTTCCGGATGAGGAGATGCTGCTCCGTTATTGATTGAAGTAAAGTCTGAATGTCATTAAAACAGTTAGCGCCATCTTTTGACACTTCTTCCACTCCCGTCCTTGCACGCTACACCGCTACAACAAAGATGTAGATGGAGATGAAGATGATCTGTAAAACATCATTTATGCAACATTTTGACCAAAGAACCACCATTACATGTTAAGTAGACCACAAGGAAGTGTTTTTAATTTAGAAAAAAGAAATATAATATGACTCTTTAACGCGTCCTATATTCAGTTGCGCCTTATATGTGAAAAAGATCAAAAATAATCCAGTGCGCCCTAAGGTCCGGAAAATAGGGTAAACAAATTTACATCGACATTGTCACTTAGTGGTTTAAATGTATATATACATTTATTTAACCGTTATTTATTTCTTTATAGCGTTAGGGTTAGGGTTAGAACCCTAACCCTAAGGCAGATGGGGGAATCAAAACAAGTCTTTAGTGGCGTTTCAATATAATCAATTATACTATTATTAGTTAAATTGACCTTGAAGTGTACAGGAATTTGACAATGAGCTCCGAGTATGTGTTTGTAATGCCATCTAGTGTTTACGTTTAAGTCTGTGTGGTATAAAACAAGCAAAGTATGACCACAGTACAGTATTTGTTATGGCAATTATGTGTGTAATGGACACGTGTGTGCGTTTGTATGTCTATTGGACGGCGTGGCGAAGTTGGTAGAGTGGCCGTGCCAGCAATCGGAGGGTTGCTGGTTACTGGGGTTCAATCCCCACCTTCTACCATCCTAGTCACGTCCGTTGTGTCCTTGGGCAAGACACTTCACCCTTGCTCCTGATGGCTGCTGGTTAGCGCCTTGCATGGCAGCTCCCGCCATCAGTGTGTGAATGTGTGTGTGAATGGGTGAATGTGGAAATACTGTCAAAGCACTTTGAGTACCTTGAAGGTAGGAAAGCGCTATACAAGTATAACCCATTTATCATTTATTTATTTATCTATTACAAACTGCAGTATTTCCATGAAAAGCACATTCAGACCAGAGAATGACCTTGTCCGCATGATTTACTGTGACAGCATCTTCTTCATTCCTGTTAACAGTGAACCATTGTGTATACGGTTGGTACTTGCGCTGTTGTTGTGTCATGTGCTCTCCCCCCCTCCCAAACTGAGCTTACTCCCTCACTCCCACCTTGTATTCAGTGTAAAAAGAGCAAAGCTCTCCTTCCTCAGGGAGTATTCCTTCCATACTTGCTACAAAAGTGACCTGTGCCTTTTGAATTGCTCGAGCTTTTCAAATAAATCTAATACAGACACTTTTGTTTGACTACTTGATTAGAAAATGTTCAATACACTGTGCTTTTTGAGGGTAAAGTTACAAAGGAAAACTTAAAACATTAAAAACTAATTCGTAAAATCTCAACTAGATAGTGCACCTTATGCCCCGGTGCGCATAATGTAAGGAGTACATTTGGTTATGCTTACCCCTCCTCAATGCTTTTGTAGAGTTGGACAGGTTGAAGATGCTCTTAAGTTGAAGATGGCAAGAAAAGCTGTCACTCCGCACAAACATAGCACATTTTTATAATTTTGTTGATCCTGACCATACCATTAACAAGCCAATGAAGGGAATTCTTAGTCAACAGCCATACATGTCACACTAAGGGTGGCCGTATAAACAACGCCAACACCGTCATAAACATGTGCCATATAGTGAAACCACACTAAAAAACAATGACAATCACATTTCGGGAGAATATTTACACCGCAACACAACATAAACACACCAGAACAAATACCCAGAATTCCCTGCAGTACCAACTCTTCAGGGACGCTGCACTATTTTATTTGGTACATGGTGTAATGATAAGTGTGACCATGTCAGTCAAACATAAGAGATAAGTCTCAAGTAAACAACACCAACATTTTAAATGTTCCATTGAAAATATAGAACATTACACACAGCGCTCAAAAATCTAAATGTGTTAGTAGTAAATGTTTTAGTGCCATTTCTAATATAAAGTAGTGTAAAGTTCTTACTTATATCTGTCAGTAAACTCGCCATGAAAGGGCTAAAACATACCGGTGTAGTGAGTTTACATTAAAGTTAAAGTTAAAGTACCAATGATTGTCACACACACACTAGGTGTGGTAAAATTAATCTCTGCATTTGACCCATCACCCCCTGGGAGGTGAGGGGAGCAGTGAGCAGCAGCTGTGGCCGCACCCGGGAATCATTTTTGGTGATTTAACCCCCAATTCCAACCCTTGATGCTGAGTGCTAAGCAGGGAGGTAATGGGCCTTTGGTATGACGATAGCATGTACAACTATGCATGAAAACACTCCTGCAGACATCACACATGGGACGGTTTAGTAAGTATAAACAGTTTTAGTTACATTGTAAAACTTACAAATGTTTTCCGGAGTGATAAATAAAGCATCCGTACGAGTAGTAACGCTATGGACGGCTAGGAAACCGAACGACACTTCTACTTACGGTTTAGAGTTCAGTCTACACAGGAGAGCCATGCAGCACCTGCAGGGAGCGAAATCGTCCAAAAGATGGATCGGGACCAAGATATAAGCCGCACCCACTAAGTTTTATAAGAAAAACATATTTTTCCATATAATAGCCGCACGTTGCGAAATGAGTTATTTACACAGAAATACTTTGTAAATGTTTATTTACCTACACTAACGGTAACACGGCAGTAAAACTGCTGATCAAACAAAACCAATGTCATCGTTGTGGACCCACGAGCTGCGGAAGCTAGCTCTCCAATCAGCTAAACAGACTCAATAACTCCACTGTGATGTTTTGGTGAATTTACAAAAATGAAATACAAAAAGAATGCCATTGTAAGTTAATAATAATAACTAAGACATATTAGCTAATGCTAGCTTCAGAAAACACTCATACAGACATCACACATGGGACGGTTTAGTAAGTATAAACAGTTTGCAAAACTTACAAATGTTTTCTGGAGTGATAAATAAAGTATCCGTACGAGTAGAAATGCTATGGACGGCTAGGTGACGGAACGACACTTCTACTTCCGGTTTAGAGTTCAGTCTAAGCAGGAGGGCAATGCAGCACCTGCAAAGAGCGAACTCGTCCAAATTAAAGATGAATTAAGATTAAAGTACCAATGATTGTCACACACACACTAGATGTGGTGAAATTTGTCCTCTGCATTTGCCCATTCCCTTGGGAAGCAGTGGGCAGCAGCGGCGCCGCGCCCGGGAATCATTATTGCTCAGAACCGAGATACAAGCCGCACCCACTAAGTTTTATAAGAATTGTTTTTTTTCCATATATTAGCCGCACATTGGGAAATGAGTTATTTACCGCCCTGACTCCCTGCCTGCTCACGGATCTCCGAGCTTGTCTGGTTCCCCCATGGACTTCCTCAGCTCTCGTTCAACACTACCGGTGACACTCAACAGCTAATCTCCACACATAGTCACACACCATACACACTTTGGATATACTCCATTCTCGAGTTTATATTAGTATTGTTTATTATTATATATATATATATATATATATAGTGTTTATATATATAATAAATCATAGAGCTACTACGCCCTCTTGTGGTCTGTGCCGTCTACTCCCTTCTCCTTCATTGTATTTGCTTGTATTTTTTTTTTTTTAAACTATCCAAAGTGTTGAAAAAAAGCAGCGGCTAACAGTCCAGAATTTACGGTTTGTAAAAAGATCGGATCAAACAAAAAATCCCTTAAAAGAACGAACGTTGCCTTAGCGACTTATTGAGTTAACTTCAAGCACAAAGCTGGATAAGGCAGATTCAGGAACATTCGGACCACTCCCTTCTGGGTCCTGATCCTCCTCCGCAGCCGTGTCAGCCGCACATGACAAATGGGTCGGAGCGCCGCGAAACGCTTGTACTGGCACAAACATATCGGCACTATTTATCTTCCCGCCGCGAAAAAGGCATCGGAATATAAAAGCCAATCAACCACATCCATTTGGTGCGGAATCAAATCGGACAACTGCGGGCATAAGTGGGACGGGTGATGGATGGCGAAAAAGGCGGAGGAAAGCAGAAAATATCAATTTCACACTGGAACCATTTCGAGTTTGATATGTGGCCGCTTTGCTCGCAGCCATCCACATGGCAAGTCTGATGTCCGTGGAAACGACGTGTGATCACAGATCCATCACCGACTCAAACATTCATCCTTCATGTCCACAGCATGGACACGTGAGCAAAAGTGTTGGGACAGCCCCCTGAATCAATGAAGCGATCACAGGGGTCTCAATTCCTTATCTTGTTCTTCCAACTTTGCGGGGACACTTCATGGAAGGCCCTTTTTCTGCTCCCGGTGCACAAAGCAAGGTTCCGACAGTGTGTCTGGTTAGTTCAGGAGTGTCAAACTCATTTTAGATGGGGGGCCACATGGAGAAAAATATACTCCCAAGTGGGCCGTACTCGTAACACTTAAGATTGTTTTCTTTGTTTAAAAATAGAACAAGCACATTCTGAAAATATACAAATCATAATGTTTTTTTTTTTTTTTACACTTACATGTACCTACCTTTATTTGTCGATATTTATACTTTCTGAATATACACTATCTTGCCAAAAGTATTTGGCCACTTGCCTGAACTCACATATGAACTTAAAGTGCCATCCCATTCCTAACCCACAGGGTTCAATATGATGTCTGCCCACCTTTTGCAGCTATTACAGCTTCAATTCTTCTTGGAAGGCTGTCCACAAGGTTGCAGAATGTGTTCATAGGATAGAATTTTCGACCATTCTTCCAAAAGTGCATTGGTGAGGTCACACACTGATCGAGAAGGTCTGGCTCTCAGTCTCCATTCTAATTCATCCCAAAGGTGTTCTATTGGGTTAAGGTCAGGACTCTGTACAGGCCAGTCAAGTTAATCCAAACCAGACTCTGTCATCCATGTCTTTATGGACCTTGCTTTGTGCACTGGTGCACAGTCATGTTGGAAGAGGAAGGGGCCCGCTCCAAACTGTTCCCACAAGGTTGGGAGCATTGAATTGTCCAAAATGTTTTGGTATCCTGGAGCATTCAAAGTTCCTTTCACTGGAACTAAGGGGCCAAGCCCAACTCTCGAAAAACGACCCCACACCATAATTCCTCCTCCACCAAATTTCACATTCGGCACAATGCAGTCCAAAATGTACCGTTCTCCTCGCAACCTCCAAACCCAGAATATTTAGGAGCAAGGACATTTCACAACTGGATTTGTTGCACAGGTGGCATCCTATGACAGTTCCACGCTGGAAATCACTGAGAGCGGCCCATTCTTTCACAAATGTTTGCAGAAACAGTCTCCATGCCTAAGGGCTTGATTTTATACACCTGTGGCCAGGCCCAAGTGATTAGGACACCTGATTCTGATCATATGGATGGTTAAATACTTTTGGCAATATAGTGTATTATGTGATAATCTTCATCAGTCAACTCATTGGTGTTAATTTCAATCTATCAAGCTAAAAAAAATAATATCAAAATCCAATTACAGTATGTTCTTTATGTAGTTTGCTCATTTTCCTCGACTGGTGCACTAACATCATGTGGTTTATTTATTTTTTTACATATGTAGCATCATCTACAAAGATACAAATAATTGATATCGCGACATCTAGTGGACACATTAAAAAAATTCAGCTAATTTTTATAGCAAACTCATCCCGCGAGCCGGATAAAACCTTTTCACGGGCCTGATCCGGTCATACGTTTGACACCCCTGGGTTAGTTCAAGTCCTGATAAATCCGAAAGAGAAAGAGATGATACGGTATTATCTGCTCACAGATGCCACCTGGAGGTTGTTTGAGCACACAAAGCAAGTTCTGGATAGTCCCACTCCTTAACGTGTCAGTCACACGCAAGATTCTCACAGGAATGAGACAAAAATACAACCTTACCTGCTGTATATGGTGACTAATTAGGGCTAATTGTCTTCACATTTTTGCCCTTTTTAATTTTTTTGAAAAAATGTACACTGTTTAACTTGAACCTAAACTAAATTAAACAGTAGTAATTCATGGGAAACTATTTGTGTTTTTGTAAAGGTTAAAAATAAAAAAAATAGTTTTACATCAGAAATATTGTATGAAAAATTTCCAAATTCCAATTTCCAAACATTTTTCCTTGTGGATCAATAAAGTTTGTCTAAGTCAAAGTCTAATTTGTGTCAATTTTTTTTATACTGTTTAACTTGAACCTAAACTAAATTAAACAGTAATATCAGTTCATAGGAAACTATGTTTTTTTGTTTTCTTGTGCAAAAAAACATAAAATAACAGAATAAAATAAACACATTGGTACCTGGGGATACACGTTTTACTTGTATTGCGACAGCGCCGCCCATTAATTAATTTAAATTAATTTAATTTGTGCCTCGCCTTGCAAAACTGCACAATTTTAACATGTAACATTTAAAAAAATAAAATTAAAAAAAAACATTTTAGATAACAAATATTGTTTGAAAAACATCAATAAAATGTAGTCCAAACAAATGCAGTCAGATACAGTCTTCTACTGTATCTTCTTCAGGCTGTTTGTCCATCAAACACACCATCTGCAGCTTCTCCTTATTTTTATGGATACATATCCACTGTTTAGATATTAAATAAGCAATAAGCTAATGCCGGCGAGTAAAACCGGATGTTTTGGTCGGATTTTACGAGGTTCATTGTGACATTTGCTACACTGACAAGTTGTTGGGAGGCTATAACTAGGAATTTTCCTCACAACTCAAAGTATAACAATCAGCCCAGAGACAGCTCATATTCTCAAAAAGTTGTTAGCGCATGAATCCCGAGGTACCACTGTACCCGTCTTCCGGCTTCAACGCAACCCTGGCCGGGGATCGAATAGGCTAATACATGTAACTACATAAATATATTCAGTCTGACCACAGAACTTTCCTCCAGAAGGTCTTATCTTTGTCCATGTGATGTCAGATGAAACAAACATTTTGCTGTTTGGCCACAATATCCAGCAACATGTTTGGAGGAGAAAAGGTGAGGCCTTTAATCCCAGGAACACCATTCCCACCATCAAGCATGGTGGTGGTAGTACTATGCTCTGGGCCTGTTTTGCTGCCAATTGAACTGGTGCTTTACAGAGAGTAAATGGGACAATGAAAAAGGAGGATTACCTCAAAATTCTTCAGGACAACCTAAAGTCATCAGCCCGGAGGTTGGGTCTTGGGCGCAGTTGGGTGTTCCAACAGGACAATGACCCCAAACACGCGCCAAAAGTGGTAAAGGGATGGCTAAATCAGGCTAGAGTTAAGGTTTTAGAATGGCCTTCCCAAAGTCCTGACTTAAACGTGTGGACAATGCTGAAGAAACAAGTCCATGTCAGAAAACCATCACATTTAGCTGACCTGTACCAATTTTGTCAAGAGGAGTTTAAAAAATTCGAGCAGAAGCTTGTGGATGGCTACCAAAAGCGCCTTATTGCAGTGAAACTTGCCAAGGGACATGTAAGCAAATATTAACATTGCTGTATGTATACTTTTGACCCAGCACATTTGCTCACATTTTCATTAGACCCATAAAAGAACCAAACTACATGAATGTTTTTTGTGACCAACAAGTATGTGCTCCAATCACTCTATCACAAAAAAAACAAGAGTTGTAGAAATTATTGGAAACTCAAGACCGCCATGACATTATGTTCTTTACAAGTGTATGTAAACTTTTGACCACGTCTCTATATATAGTCGAGGTTACTGTGGTTTATTCGTTATACCGGGAAAGAGCGGAATATACTTTAGGTCAGGAAAAAAAACACAGAAGCTATTTCATCCCTACAAGCCTGTTTTGCAGGTTTCCCTGCTCTTCAAAAATCCAACAGGCTTGTCGGGATGAAATAGCCTCTGTTTTCCTGACCTAACGTACATGTATACTGTACATGGATTTTCATCAATGTTTTATTATTTGCTTCCCTTATTAGTGAGAGAGAGGTAACATCTCAATTTTTAATTAATTCCATTGAAATTTTACAAACTATTTTTTGGTTGTCACGGTAATACGAGGCAAAGTGCGTCTCTTGTAAACTCCATTCAGGACACGTAGGCCAACCTCTTTTCTTCTAAATTCTTGACAATTCTGTTTTTAAAAGGACAGTTAACAATCCTAATGCAGGTTCATTAAAAAGGTAAATGCACTTTTAAAGGAGTAAGTGTTCTTCAACACCACACTACCTTTGGACACACAAATGGACGCAATTTCCCATTGAGACACTCCAAAAATCTCCCCAGAGACTCGACCAAATCCAAAAGGTTGGTTTAATAACAAGAAGTTGCACTTTTTGTCACTTTTAATGTGTTGTTGAAACAATTATATTCATCTGGAGGAAGCAAAACCTGAATCAGACTGCATCCATATTCATGAAAATGTTTTTCAACATGGATAACAGTGAGCACAATGGTAATGACGACAACAAAACTAAAACTAGAAAAACACTCAACGATCCAAGACCACTGAGAGGCCTTATATATATATATATATATATATATATATATATATATATATATATATATATATATATATATATATATATATATATATATATATATATATATATATATATATATATATATATATATATATATATATGGCTCAGATCCCACATCAGGGCAAGAAGTATATATATATATATATATATATATTATATATATATATATATATATATATATATATATATATATATATATATATATATATATATATATATATACCTCTAAAAAAGTGATCATTTGTTCCATTTCTGGCATTTCCTCAAAACAGAGTGAACCCTCGTGTCAGTCATCTTGTGTCTGAAGCTCGCATACACACCAAGAAGTTACTTACTCGTAATACTAGTTGAAATAACTCGGAAGTCCCCAAATTTTAAACAAGTGTTCCTCATTCCATTTCTGACATTTCCTGAAAATGTCATCAGAACTTTTGAAGGTGAGTTGCTAACTAATAGACGCACAATCCAACCCCAAGTTCTGTCCATAACCTCCTGGCAGAGGTAATTATCAAAATATAAATGAAATGGCAAATCTGTGCGTGTTGGTTTTGTTCGTCTGACACTTCCGAAAAAGAGGGTTCACTCCTTGCATGAGTCCCAGCACCAGGGTGTGTTTGTTATATACAGTAGTAGTGCGAGGTTTCTTAACTCTTTTGACCTGGGTAACCCAACTTTTCCACTACGGAGGAGCCCAGGGCCCACTTAAATATCAAAACTAAATTAGTAATCTTACTTTTGATAATAATTTTAATATCATTATAAAAAAATTACAGCGCTAAAATAACGACAAAAATATGAATAAATCAATACAAATAACATTAAAAAAATTAAAATACATACATCAAGTACAAATAAATTAATTTTAACTAAATGTAATAATAATAATAATAATATATACATATATACTGTATATACATACATATATCCATCCATCCATCCATTTTCTACCGCTTATTCCCTTCGGGGTCGCGGGGGGCGCTGGAGCCTATCTCAGCTACAATCGGGCGGAAGGCGGGGTACACCCTGGATAAGTCGCCACCTCATCGCAGGGCCAACACAGATAGACAGACAACATTCACACACTAGGGCCAATTTATATATATATATATATATATATATATATATATATATATATATATATATATATATATATATATATATATATACCTATATATATATATATATATATATATATATATATATATATATATATATATATATATATATATATATATATATATATATATATTTAAGTTAAAATACAGCTTTGCCACTTGAATCATATTTTTTGCGCTTACAAAACTTTTCTCTGACTTTTTGTCCAGACTTCTTCAGTTTGAGATTGTCATTACTGCCACAACTGGTGGGAAAGTGTGTTACAACTGAGTACCCCTATGGCTTATTCCGACCACAGCTGAGAAGCAGATATTTTAAGCATAGGCACTATGGTTAAGAAACACTCCAGTAGTGGAATTAATTAAACCGGACTTCTTGTCCGTCATCCTCTGTCGTACACATAATCTGGATCAGCCCTAGTATCCAATCACATGTTCACAAAAAAGTCACAGTTGAGTTATTGGGTCCGTTTAGCTGATTGGAGAGCTAGCTTCCGCAGCTAATACGGTCCATGACGATGACTTCTGTTTTGTTTAATCTGCCGTTTTACTGCACTGTTACAGACAGCGTTTGGAAACAAGTAAGGTATGTAAACAAACATTTACAGAATCTTTCTGTGTAAGTAACTCATTTCACAACATATATATCTGCGGCTTATAGTCCGGTGCGACTAATATATGGATTTTTTTTAGTGGGTGCAGTTTACATACCACTAGTCCATGTTCCTTATATCATGTCTGGTAATTCTTGGAAGTTTCATCAAAATCCGCTAATAACTCTTTGAGCGACGTATGACAGTCAGACAAACCCTAGCAAATAATGAAGCTATCTTCAAAAACTGAGATGATTGAGGTGTTGCCTGCATCAAAGGTTTGCTATGACTGTACGTCACTTGCATAACTTCTTTTTCCACTTACATGACAATGAGTTATGCACTTTAGAGATCAATTAGGATGTTTACAAGTTTTACAATTAAAACTATTCTATATGTGTCTCTGTCTGTCTTTCGCCTATATATTGACCCTGCAGATATGCTCACCCGCTGGTTGTCAAAGGTCAGTCAGTTCATCACCCTCGGGGCTTCCTCGCCACTATGAACGAGGGTCTCAGAAGACGGCCCTTTTATTCAACGTTATATACACACACACAACTCGATCACGGGTCATTAATTATGTATTTTGTTTGCCTTATAGCAGACATTCAATATATGCCGCCACATCCAAAGGGAGCAGAAATGAAATAAAGAAATAAAAAAACATATTGCTGTCAATATGAGAATCCTTCACATGAATACAAATAGGGGACACACGCGCCCAATGGCGGATAGATTCTGACAGAAAAAAAAGCGTATTTATATTGCAAACTGACTCAAACAGCATGTGCGTGCGCTGCTCCAGTAAACATCGGCAGCCTTCAGCCACGGCCCAAATTCCGTGGACATGCAAACGAGTTTCCTGTGCGGGTCAAGCACGGGCGCGCACAATAACTCCGAGGCTAATCCCTGATTGGCTACGCGCTGCCAGGAGGCGGCCCGCGCACGCCAACAACAGCGTGACGCACGTCTTCAAACAGCCCGCGGGCGACTTTCACGTGATTTCACAAAATTGCCGCCCGTGGACGCCCGCTCGATACGGATAAGTGCTCGCGGCGGCGCGTGTTAGACGGCGCTTTACTTTGGGACGCACAAAAAAACTGCTCTGGCGCCGTTTAGCCACACGCAAGGAATGGAGACGCACCGAGGGCTACAATGCTAGCATCGTCAACTTGGCGAAGGCCATACATTTACACACATATGTAAACATCAAGTGTTAATTAATTTAATCTAAATAGGCACGTTTTGTCGTGATACAGGAAAAACAGTTATGATTGAGACAGTTCACTGTGCCACAGTTCAATAAACTATGTATGGTTACATTGACCAATGTAAAATAACCTACTCTTGTCTAACATGTGGACCACTCAAAGTACTGTGCTATTGTTTTGCTCATGCAGGTCGACAAATATGTCACATTTGTGTAACATTGTTTTGTACGGTATACCGGTATTAGTATAGTACTGCAATACTAAGGAATCATATTTGGTACTTTACCACCTATGAAAAGTACCGGCATTTTTTGGCATCACATCTTCTTTTGTTTTAAAAAAATTTATATTATGTTCATAAAGTCAGGAAATATGTCCCTGGACACATGAAAACTTTGAATATGACCAATGTATGATCTTCAAACGACTTGGTATCGGAATGATACCAAGTCAGCCCGCGGGCGACTTTCGCGGCGGCGCGTGTTAGACGGCGCTTTACTTTGGTACGCACAAACAAACTGCACTAGCGCCGTGTATCCACACGCAAGGAATGGAGAACGCATCAAGGGCTACAATGCTAGCATTGTCAACTTGGCGAAGGCCACACACTGTATGTAAACATCCATATATCCATTTTCTACCGCTTGTCCCTTTCGGGGTCGCGGGGGGTGCTGGAGCCTATCTCAGCTGCGTTCGGGCGGAAGGTGTACATTAACTGTTAATTACTTTAATCTCAATAGGCATATTTTAGCATGATACAAAAAAACGGTCACGATTATGACGAAACTAGAAGAAAAAGGGGACAAATCAAGAATTAGACCAAAACAACACACCTCACTCCCTGCACAGTTCAATAAACTATGCATGGTTACAGTACCAGTTGTAAAACATCCAACCCATGTCTAACATGTGGACCACTCAAAGTACTGTGCTATTGTTTTGCTCACGCAGGTCGACAAAATTGTCACATTTGTGTAACATTGGAATAGGGTTGTACGGTATACCGGTATTAGTATAGTACCACGATACTAATGAATCATATTTGGTACTATACCGCCTCTGAAAAGTACCGGTATTTTTTGGCATCACAAAAAATAACTAATAACTAACATCCACTGTAATGATACTAAGTACAGGAGCGAATCTAGTCGATACTATTATGATTATGTTGATATTTTTTGGCATCAAAACATCTTCTTTCGTTTAAAATAAAAAGTATATTATGTTTATAAACTCAGGAAATATGTCCCTGGACTCATGAGGACTTTGAATATGACCAATGTATGATCCTGTAATGACTTGGTATTGGATTGATACCCAAATGTGTGGTATCATCCAAAACTAATGTAAAGTATCAAACAACAGAAGACTAAGTGATTATTACATTTCAACAGAAGTGTAGATAGAACATGTTAAAATAGAAAATAAGCAGATATTAACAGTAACTGAACAAGTAGATTAATAATTCATTTTCTACCACTTGTCCCTAATAATGTTGACAAAATAATATAATAATAAATGATACAATATGTTACTGCATATGTCAGCAGCTAAATTAGGAGCCTTTGTTTGCTTACTTACTCCTAAAAGACAAGTTGTCTAGTATGTTCTTTAATTTATTTAAGGACAAACTTGCAATAATAAACATATGTTTAATGTACCCTAAGATTTTTTGTTAAAATAAAGCTAATAATGCAATTTTTTGTGGTCCCCTTTATTTAGAGATGTTCCAAAAAGTACAGAAAAGTATCAATATATTGGTATCTGGACAACACTACATTAGATTATAAGAGTGAATTGTGAAGAAACTAAAGAAAGGAGAAAATCACTTGGACAGCCAGGCCCTATCTCCCAGTAGTCCTGAATCCAGACGGTGATCCGGATCACTACCCAAATATAATGACTTTTTCGTTATCCCGTTTCTGACATTTTCTGAAAGTTGAATCAAAATCCGCCCATAATGTTTTAAGCTAGAAAGCGTAATGAAATAAACAGAGTGAACCCTTTTGTCAAACAGCCACTCTATTTTTGTACGAGTGTGGAGGCGCGTTTGCCAGCACACACACACACACACACACACACACACACACACACACACACACACACACACACACACACACACACACACACACACACACACACACACACACACACACACACACACACACACACACACACACACACACACACACAAATTGATCCAAGTAACCTAAACGTACCAGTAGTGCAAGCGCCGTCTAGTCTTTTAGCTGTCCATAGCATTTCTACCCGTATAAATTCTCCATTCATCACTCCAAGCAAGGTTTGTAAATTTTACAATATAACTAAAACCATTTTTTCTGACTAAACCGTCCCATGTGTGATGTCTGTTGGAGTATTTTCATGCATATTTGTACATGTTATCGTAACGTAACGAAGCTGGAGTCGCTAGCATTAGCTAATATGCTAACGAGTGTTTGTGTTAGTATTATTAACTTACAATGGCATTTTTGTATTGATTCCGTTTCACAAAATTCACTAAAACGTCACAGTGGAGTTATTGAGTCAGTTTAGCTCAGAGGTATCAAACTCAAGGCCCGGGGGCACGCCACATCATTCTATGTGGCCCGCAACAGCTTGGAAAAAAATGTGTTTCAATAAAACCCTTATTTTATTTGTTTTAATTTTTACTACATGCATTTGTTCTTTCAAATTGTGACAGAAAAAAAATGCATATTTTACATTTTAATATTATCTGGTCATGCCAATTATAATTGTATATAGTGAATTGCTAAACTATTTTTGTAAGATAAAAACAAATAGTTAAATATCTGCTTTTCACCTTTAGTGTGTTAAAAAAGTTACACATAAAAAAATCAAATAATCAAATCATATGCATTTCGATTAATCCTGATTAATCACAGGTTATTACCCGCATGCATAATGTAAATTAATAAATACAAAAACGGCCCTCTGAAAGCAGCCATTTCTGCGATGTGGCCCTCAGTGAAAGTGAGTTTGACACCCCTGGTTTAGCTGATTGGAGAGCTAGCTTCCGCAGCTAATAAGGTCAATGAAGATGACTTCTGTTTTGTTTGATCAGCCGTTTTACTGCCGTGTTACAGACAGTGTTCGGAAACAATTAAGGTATGTAGATAAACATTTACAAAATATTTCTGTGTAAGTAACTCATTTCACAACATATATATACATGCGGCTTATGGTTCGGTGCGGCTCATATATGGATTTATTTTTCTTCTAAAATTTAGTGGGTGCAGCTTACATACCGCTAGTCCGGAAAATACGGTATCTTGAAATACCTTGATTTGCATGTTATGAGCTATATTAGTTTCAACTTGTACATTTAATTGCTGCTATAAACAAACCTTTGCCCGATATTTAAATTTTTAAGAGTTTCCCCTGCAAAACTGATTCTTTTTTTGATGATATTGCTAAATGTCACACCCGACTTCAAATTGGCTACTTAAAAGCCATCGAGGAACAAGGCCCCAGACCCGTTATAATTCTAACAGTGCACGGTTCGTTTATTAGTGACAAGAAACGCGAGCCTGATGAGGATTTACGGAGTCGCACTCAGCAAATTGAACTGCCAGATAAAGCGCCATATGTTCCACCTTGATGCACATGCTTGTAAAAAACTTAATAAAAGAATACAAATATCCGTAATTGAGGAGCACAGACATTTATCACCACGCAGATCTACAGCATGCGGATTAAACGCTAGTGTACTCACATTTTATTCACACTATGTTCCGTGCATTATACCTGGGATAAGAAGACAAGAAATATTTTTATTTCACTTTATTTCTTTGAGACGGACATCTCCTGATGTTGTGCATTAAAGTCGACCGGAGGAAGCAGACTTCTACCCCGGGGTCCGGAACCAGTTGGATTTATGTTGTTGTGTTCCCCTGAGGCAGGGGTCGGCAACCCAACTTGTTGAAAGAGCCATATTGGACCAAAAACACAAAAAAACGAATTGGTCTGGAGCCGCAAAAAGTTAAAAGCCTTATGTAAGTGTTATAATGAAGGCAACACATTAAGGAAGTGTTTCAAGGGTTGGATAACTCCTGGAAATTACTGGCTTAGAACTGCCAAAGGTAAAGATGTATGTGCCCAAGTTAAAGGAAAGGACCGGCTGTCTTCTTCTAATAGATTTTTTACAATCTTTGCAAGCTGGGTGGCCTCGTCGCAGATGTTTTCTTAGTTTTAGCCCGCTAATAGCCAAGGACTTCAAGTGCCTCGACGAAGATAAGACGACAGCACGCAGACGAAGCAGAGAAAAGACAATCACAAGGCTCCCAGCACATACCGTCACATATTGTGCGTACTGGAGCTGCTTTGCATGATATGTGTGACCACTCCTTTTAGAGGCAGCCTCAGTGATCTTAACTAGGGAACTCCTGAATAAAAAGAGGAGCGCATGGGGCTGTACCTGAGAGCGTAGTGGGAGACTGTAACTGAGTGTGCAGCCCCAAACGTTTCTCCTCATGAGCTAAATTGAACTCTGTCTCTGCTTGATTCCTTGCTTCTTGTCTCGTTTAATAGATAGTTCGGTGTTTGAACCTGACATCAGTCCAAAGTCAACAACAGCAGGTGTAAAGATTAAAAGGTATGCAATTTCAAGCGGTACATATATTTTTTATGTCAAAATTTAAAAAATCCATTACATTTTAGTGAGAAAAGCGTTATAACCGCCAGCGTCGCTGAGAGGTGGGTGTGGCCACGCAAAGACGAACGTGATCATTCAGCAACCCACCTCAGCACTCGGCTCAATGCAAGCGTGTCCGTTGGCGTGCGTCTCGAAGGCTACGCTCGTTGGACGCGCTGAAGGAACGCGGCAGACAACCCGGCACACAGGAGCTGAGTACGTCCATTAAGGCTGTCAGTTAGCAAAAGGGCCTTGATTAATTGCACGCTGCACCGCATACACCCACCCCGTGAAATAATTAAGTAAGAATAGATTGCTGGAAAGCATGGCAACTCCAGGGCGCCGTACATGTAATAAAAAGGTCCCTCGCACTGTGTGAGCGGGCGCAATAATTGTGTTGGTTCGGGAGCACATTTGCATGCATGTCCATGGCCTGGTGTGAATGACTGTGGAAATAATGAGGATGCTGATGCTGCATACATTTATGTTGCCCTCTATGACACTCGCTTGTACACATACACATTAAAAAGAAGGTCCCCATGTGGAATACCAAACAGTGCTGGGGTGTGTAGCAAACAAGCATTGTGAAACCAACATGGATACCTCTCCTTTGAATTAGCCGTACCACCTGATCATCAAGCAACACACAGACAATAAAATGGATGGTGCTCTTCCCAATGCAAGCGTGCAATCTCACATTTGAACAAGATACGCATATAAACATGGGAAGTTGATGTCCCCTACGTTTAAAACACTTCTGTGTGGGGCCGCCAAAAAATATTTGTTTATCGGCTGTAATACACTTTTCCACCACTTGTGGCAGCAGGGGCAGTCCCAAACAAAGAGAAGAAGTCTGGAGTTAAAGTCATAAGGGAAGTTTCTTCAGCGCAAAAATTAGACATATTATTTGCACTTTAATTTTTGGACAGTTTATTTCAGAAAAATCTTTATTGTTATTGTTTATCAATTTAGTTTATTTTTGCAATGAATGATTGTGTTAGTGTACTTTTCGATACTTTTCTAAATAAGGGGGACCACAAAAAATGTCATTATTGGCTTTATTTTAACAACAAATCTTAGGCTACATTAAACATATGTTTATTATTGCACGTTTGTCCTTAAAGAAAATAGTGAACATACAAGACAACTTATCTTTTAGTAGTAAGTAAGCAAACAAAGGCTCCTAATTTATTCTGCTGACATATGCAGTAACATATTGTGTCATTTATCATTCTATTTTTTTGTCAACATAATTAAGGAAAAGTGGTAGAAAATGAATTATTAATCTACTTGTTAATTTACTGTTAATATCTGTTTACTTTCTCGTTTAACATGTTCTATCTACACTTCTGTTAAAATGTAATAATCACTTATTATTCTGTTGTTTGGATGCTTTACATTAGTTTTGGATGATACCACAAATTTAAGTATCAATCTGATACCAAGTAGTTACAGGATCATACATTGGTCATATTCAAAGTCCTTATGTGTCCAGGGACATATTTCTTGAGTTTATAAACTTAAATCACATTTAAAAAAACAAAAGAAGATTGTGTGATGCTAAAAAATATCAAAGTAATCATAGTAGTATCGACTAGATATGCTTCTGTACTTGGTATCATTACAGTGGATGTCTGGTATAGATCCACCCATAGCATTTGTTTACATTCAGGAACTGAGCTACGGTGTGTAGTGAAGCATGTTTAGCTATCCCTCATCCTGTAGGGATGATACTTGTAAGAAACGTATTTTATCTGTCGCCATGGAGACGAGGATTAGTGATTTAGAAGTAGCTCAAACACTGCCGACTGGGGCTGGATTTTAGCCGCTAGCTAGCTAGCCATGCCTTAAACCACCTCTTCCTGAGGGTGTTTCAGTGTTACAAATTCACCTTTATCCTTAGTTTTTAAGCCAAAATGCGTCCGTTCTCCCTTTTCTGTCTACACACTGTGTCTGCTTGTAAGTACTCTGTGATTGTGCGCTGCCGAACATGCTCATCTGCTCGTAAACCAGCAATGACACATTGTAAAAACAACGGAGGGGCAGAGGGGTGGTGGACTGGTACTTTTTAGAAGCGGTATAGTACCGAATATGATTCATTAGTATTGCGATACTATACCAATACCGGTATACCGTACAACCCTAAATTGTATGTATATGTTTTGTCAGTTATTTGTGAGTCCCTTCTCATGCAGTATATTTGGTTAGTACCTATTTTTTATAATCAGCCTTTCAGGTTTTAGTGTTAAATAATAATCTTTGTAATTAACACATGGTTTCATATCAATTGACAAGGTTGTAAATTATAAGTAGGTTAGATATAATTATCGAATATACATTCAAAAGTAAGATTACTAGTTCAGTGTTAATATTTGAGTGTCCCCGGGCCTCTGTGTAGTGGAAACATTTCAATTAAATTTAAAAACTCCTGGTCTACAAGACATGTAAAGATGGTGCTCTGGTCAAAATGTTGCATAGATTCCGCTTTTCGGAGTCATTTCGGATCACTTTCTCGAATGAAAACGAGCCGTTTTCGGAGACGGGATTATCAGATGCAAATGAACCCCTTCCCCTTATTCTCTCTGGCATTCAACAAAGGCCAATGCTCCCTTTCTCTCTCCCTTATCTCTTCTGCTTGCTTCATTGTTTTGTCGTGTCTTAACTTTCTTGTTGCCTCTTTTTGCACTGCTCTCCGAATCAAAACAATGGAACTGATCAACTGGCCTCTCAACAAAATGGACAATATCTTGGGTTCGGGGGAACCTGCCTGTCGGTTGCTGCTGGACACACAACAGGCTCTTGGGAGAAATGGAGCCTGGCAACCCTTTTTAGAATTTGGACTAAATCTCAATCTTAACAACATCTTGGAGACGCCGTCTGCTCTGCATAGCGAAGCATGATGAATTTGAGGACCGGAAATAGACAGAGTGAAAAGTTTCAATTTGTTTTTGCTCGTTTAAACACAAACAAACATTCTAATCTGGAGTGTTTCCCCATGGCTGCAAGTGACCTGGCAAGGTCGTTGGTTCGAGTTTTCCATTGAGGACAGTGCAGCAAAGACGCAACAAACTCCTCCCCTGTCTCTCCATGCACAACCGCCCGTTGTTGACTTTTGTTGGGCCGACTGGCTGCATTATCGCGTTTGTGAGAGCACCAATGTCGCGGAACAGCGACACGCTGCTGCTACACACACACATACATTCATGGAAAATATACGCCAACGGAGCAGCGCCCCATGTGGGTGGCAGCATCCTGCATCCTGTTGCAAGACTTGTGGTTTCTATGTCAACGTGATGATCGGCTACCAAGTTTTTTTTTTCTTGGCCCCGATCTGTGTCACTCATATAATCCCAGTCTGAGATCAACTTTTTAAATTTTTTTTAACTCATCCTCCCTGCTTCGCATCCACCTTTTACGGGGCACCGTAAGTGGCGACCCATCCGCGATTCTGTTCAATGTTTGTCTAATCCTGATGGTTTTGTGCTGAAAACTAAGTTTTCTTCGACTTGCACATAGACAATAAAGAGCTTCTTGTTCCTGTTCTCCACGCCCCGCCCCCCCGACTGAAACTTTGTCCCCGCCCTGAATCGTAAGTCATATCCTACAGAAATCTTCTCACCATGTTTGTTTTCTATAAATAGTCTCACTATAGTACTATCTATCTATCTACTTCCTCAATGTTTACTTATATAGCCCTATATCACGAGTGTCTCAAAGGGCTGCACAAGCCACAACGGCATCCTCGGCTCAGATCCCACATCAGGGCAAGGAAAAATGGGACAATGAGAAACCTTGGAGAGGACCGCAGATGTGGGGACCCACCCTAGGGCGACCGGTGCAATGGACGTCGAGTGGATCTAGCATAATATTGTGAGAGTCCAGTCCACAGTGGATCTAACATAATAGTGTGAGAGTTCAGTCCATAGTGGATCTAACATAATAGTGTGAGAGTCCAGTCCATAGTGGATCTAACATAATAGTGGGAGTCCAGTCCATAGTGGATCTAACATAATAGTGTGAGAGTCCAGTCCATACTGGATCTAACATAATAGTGAGATTCCAGTCCATAGTGGATCTAACATAATAGTGAGAGTCCAGTCCATACTGGATCTAACATAATAGTGAGAGTCCAGTCCATAGTGGATCTAACATAATAGTGAGAGTCCAGTCCATAGTGGATCTAACATAATAGTGAGAGTCCAGTCCATAGTGGATCCAACATAATAGTGAGAGTCCAGTCCATAGTGGATCTAACATAATAGTGAGAGTCCAGTCCATAGTGGATCTAACATAATAGTGTGAGAGTCCAGTCCATACTGGATCCAACATAATAGTGAGAGTCCAGTCCATAGTGGATCTAACATAATAGTGAGAGTCCAGTCCATAGTGGATCTAACATAACAGTTTGAGAGTCCAGTCCATACTGGATCCAACATAATAGTGAGAGTCCATTCCATAGTGGATCTAACATAATAGTGAGAGTCCAGTCCATAGTGGATCTAACATAATAGTGAGAATCCAGTCCATAGTGGATCTAACATAATAGTGAGAGTCCAGTCCATAGTGGATCTAACATAATAGTGAGAGTCCAGTCCATAGTGGATCTAACATAATAGTGAGAGTCCAGTCCATAGTGGATCTAACATAATAGTGAGAGTCCAGTCCATAGTGGATCCAACATAATAGTGAGAGTCCAGTCCATAGTGGATCTAACATAATAGTGAGAGTCCAGTCCATAGTGGATCCAACATAATAGTGAGAGTCCAGTCCATAGTGGATCTAACATAATAGTGAGAGTCCAGTCCATAGTGGGGCCAGCAGGAGACCAATAAATAGTCAAGTTTAATCGTCAAGTTTAATCGTCTTCTTTGTTCCGAGCCAAAGTTGACCCCGGCGGGGGCCTACCTGCCAAACCTGGGCTGGCCCAGGCTAAAGTGGGGGCCCTACGCAGAATTTTGTCTATTTGTAAATCTATTTTTATCCTTTTTTTTTTTTTTTTAATCAAACTTTAATTCAATTTGATGCATCTTATCTGAAGATCCATATGATTTTTTTATTTACTAGTCGAGCTTTTCATAAGTGCATTCATTATTTGTGTTTCTGACCTACTGTAGCGGAGACTATGTCCATCTACTGTACGACCTTTACTGTAAATGGTCAGTCGCCTGCACACGTCGCAATGGTGACACTTCACTGCCTCGTTCCTTTGTCTCCCGTCCACCTGAGAGGACTAATGCACTCCTATTTTTATCGACGCGGCCGCACCGTTGACTTAGTCTCCCACGCCTCCACGTACGGGTACGTCAGCTCGCTATTGATACAGCCATCAAGTCGTGTGATTGCATAAAGTTGTTGTTCACCGGGACTCTGATGCACATATGCACTCCGGGTTTTATTTTTATTTTTTTCATTTTATCTGAGCTTGCATCGCATTTCATGTCAGCGGCAGGTAGAAATGCGCCGCTTGACAGGCCGAGGTTTTTAGAGGCCCAGCACACATTGATCGGAGGGTGTGAAGAGTGCTTTAGGCTGCAAACACACAACGGTGATGAAGGTCTGCAGTGTGTCTGCTGCTCGGTGGCCTTTATGTACTCTTTAGGAGTGCCACGCCTTCAGGGAGATGAGGCTTTTTTTACGTGTTACAGTGTAGCGAGTGTGATGGCGCTCCGCATCCAACTGAGGCCTGATTCCAATATTCGGTGGCCTGATTTATCTATGCTCAGGGGTCAAAGCATTAGGAACATCTCTCGGTAGGATGCACTGCAGTTGCGTACGACAACATAAACATTAAGGGTGACTGAAAAAAGATTAATTGCGATTTTTTTTTTTAACGATTTGAAGTGAATTAATTAACTCATTATGTTCTACATATGGTGAATATTTATCTTCAACTTGGAGAAAGCGAACCACTAGATTTAAGTAAATAATGGTTGAGCCCATAATACATTAAGGAGCCTTAGTTGGACATTTGCATGTGGACTGGGTTAACTCTCTCACGAAAGACTTCGGAATGCAAAAGATAGCCTTATCCTTGAGAATAGACTACTTGTCAAGCTCAACACCAACATTTGATTCCAATATTTGGTGGCCTGATTTATCTATTCTCAGGGGTCAAAGCATTAGGAACATCTCTCCATAGGATGCACTGCAGTTGCGTACTACAACAAACATTAGGGGTGTCAAAAAAAAAGATGAATTGGGATTTTTATTTATAACATTTTAAAGTGAATTAATTAACTCATTATGTTCTACATATGGTGAATGTTTATATTCAGCTTGGAGAAAGCGAACCACTGTGTTAAGTAAATAATGGTTGAGCCCATAATAAATTAAGGAGCCTTAGTTGGACATTCGCATGTGGACTGGGTTAACTCTCTCCCAAAAGACTTCGGAATGCAAAAGATAGCCTTATCCTTGAGAATAGACTACTTGTCGAGCTCAACGGCAACATTTGATTCCAATATTTGGTGGCCTGATGTATCCATCCTCAGGGGTCAAAGCATTAGGAACATCTCTCGGTAGGATGCACTGCAGTTGCGTACGACAACATAAACATTAGGGGTGTCAGGAAAAATATGAATTGCGATTTTTATTTGTAACGATTTGAAGGGAATTAATTAACTCATTATGTTCTACATATGGTGAATATTTATCTTCAACTTGGAGAATGCGAACCACTACATTTAAGTAAATAATGGTTGAGCCCATAATAAATTAAGGAGCCTTAGTTGGACATTTGCATGTGGACTGGGTTAACTCTCTCATGAAAGTCTTCGGAATGTAAAAGTGATAGCCCTATCCTTGAGAATAGACACCTTGCCAACATTTGATTCCAATATTTGGTGGCCTGATTTATCTATGCTCAGGGGTCACGGCATTTGGAACATCTCTCGGTAGGATGGACTGCAGTTGCAGACTACAACATAAATATTAGGGGTGTCAAAAAAAATGTACTTTCAGATTAACTGCGATTCTTATTTTTAAAGATGTGAAGTGAATTAATTAACTCATATTATGTTCTACATATGGTGAATTTTATATTCAACTTGGAGAAAGCGAACTAACAGGTTTAGGTAAATAATGGTTGAGCTCATAATAAATTAAGGTGCCTTAATTGGACATTCGCATGTGAAATGGGTTAACTCTCTCACAAGAAGAGGCAATACATTCAGACTTTGGAATACAAATTGAAAATGCAATTTTTGTTTCATCTGATATCAAATGGACACATATAAGACCTTCTGGAAGAAAGTTCTGTGGTCAGATGAAACAAAAATTGAGCTGTTTAGCCACAATACCCAGTAATATGTTTGGAGGGGAAAAGGTGAGGCCTTTAATCCCAGGAACATCATTCCTACCATCAAGCATGGTGGTTGTAGTATTATTGTCTGGGCCTGTTTTTCTGCCAATGGAACTGGTCCTTTACAGAGAGTAAATGGGACAATGAAAAAGGAGAATTACCTCCAAATTCTTCAGGACAACCTAAAATCATCAGCCCGGAGGTTGGGTCTTGGGCGCAGTTGGGTGATCCAACAGGACAATGACCCCAAACACACGTCAAAAGTGGTAAAGGAATGGCTAAATCAGGCTAGAATGAAGGTTTTAGAATCGCCTTCCCAAAGTCCTGCCTTAAACGTGTGGACAATGCTGAAGAAACAAGTCCATGTCAGAAAACCAACACATTTAGCTGACCTGCACCGATTTTGTCAAGAGGAGTGGTCAAAAATTCAAGCAGAAGCTTGTGGATGGCTACCAAAAGCGCCTTATTGCAGTGAAACTTGCCAAGGGACATGTAAGCAAATATTAACATTGCTGTATGTATACTTTTGACCCAGCAGTTTTGCTCACATTTTCAGTAGACCCATAATAAATTCATAAAAGAACTAAACTTCATGAATGTTTTTTGTGACAAGCAAGTGTGTGCTCCAATCATTCTATCACCAAAAAAAAAAGAGTTGTAGAAATTATTGGAAACTCAAGACAGCCATGACATTATGTCCTTTACAAGTGTATGTCAACTTTTGACCGCGACTGTAAGTGCCCGATAATAAAAGAGCTTGTCGGATCTGTCCGTGACGTGGCTCGCTGCAGTCAGTCAAATTTTACAACTGTCTAAATTACTTTATTTACAATGAATACATTTGATTATTGACATTTAGTAATCGATTCCATAATCGTTGCAGTGCATCTAAAAATCGATTACTTCCCCTACCTCTAGTAGGCAGTCTATAGAATTTCAGAAACCATATATACTTTTATTTGCAGGGGGTCGCTCCTGAAGTTGTCCCTGCATGTAAAGTATTGATGGGATTGAGGTGTTTGTGTGTGTGTGTGTGTGTGTGTGTGTGTGTGTGTGTGTGTGTGTGTGTGTGTGTGTGTGTGTGTGTGTGTGTGTGTGTGTGTGTGCGCCCTGGGGTTGTTTATGTGCACTTGGAGCAGGGACTTATCGAAGTAAAGAGAGGGTTTTTCTTCTTCAAGAAAGAGAACAGAAGTGGGATTTAAACTTAAGGAACCCTGAAAAGGATGTATGAGAGCATTGAGCCCAATAGAGAAACGACTGAGGGATTCCCAGTTCATTTCAAGCAATACAGCCATGGTAAGAAGCAAAGCTGCAAATCTTTGGGAACCACACGAGTCGATTCAATTCTTGGGGTTAACAATTCGATTCAGAATCGATTCTCGATTCAAAATTGATACTTTTTAATAACATTGGGTGCCGGTTCTATGATTAATTACATTCTTCCATACAGTAAATACACAACTGTGATACATTTCTATATTACTGAAAAGAAAACTGGTTTTGTTTAATAAAATTCTACCCTAACATTTAATAAAGTCACATACAAATAAGGCAACAAGAGAAGTATCCAACACTTCTCTTTTCTAAAATAAATCTGTACAGCAGATATAATCATGTACATCAACAATATGATTTAAAATAAATAAATAAATAAAATAAAAATAAAATAAAAAATAAAGTATATATATATATATATATATATATATATATATATATATATATATATATATATATATATATATATATATATATATATATATATATAGTTTTTGGAATCGATTAAAAATAGGAATATCCATTCATTTGAAAATCGACTTTTTTCTTTGACACCCTAGTAAAGTTGTACGGTATACCGGTATTAGTATAGTACCGCAATACTGATGAATCATATTCGGTACTATACCACCTCTAAAAAGTACCGGTCCCCCACCCTTCGCCCCCCGTCGTCGTCACGTTGTGACATTGCTGGTTTTACGAGCATGTTCGGCAGCGCACAATCACAGAGTACGTACAAGCAGACACAGATTGCAGACAGAAAAGATAAAGTTGAAGTTATAACACTGAAACACCCTCAGGAAGAGGTGCTTTAAGACATGGCTAACTAGCTCGCGGCTAAAGTCCATCCGCAGTCTGCAGTGTTTTAGCTACTTCTAAATCACTAATCCTCGTCTCCATGGCGACAAATAAAGTAAGTTTCTTACAAGTATCATCCCTGCAGGACGAGGAATAGCTAAACATGCTTCACTACACACCGTAGCTCACCGGTGTCACAATGTAAACAAACGCCATTGGTGGATCTACACCTGATATCCACTGTAATGATACCAAGTACAAGAGCGTATATAGTCGATACTACTATGATTACATCAATATTTTTTGGCATCACAACATCTTTCGTTTTTTGAAAATGTATATTATGTTTATAAACTCAGGAAATATGTCTCTGGACACACAAGGACTTTGAGTATGACCAATGTATGATCCTGTAACTACTTGGTATCGGATTGATACCCAAATTTGTGGTATCATCCAAAACTAATGTCAAAAATCTAAACAAGAGAAGAATAAGTGATTATTACATTTTAACAGAAGTGTAGATAGAACATGTTAAAAGAGAAAGTAAGCAGGTATTAACAGTAAATGAACACGTAGATTAATAATTCATTTTCTACCTCTTGTCCTTAATAATTTTGACAAAATAATAGGTAGATAAATGACACAATAAGTTACTGAATATGTCAGCAGACTAAATTAGGAGCCTTTGCTTGTTTACTTACTACTAAAAGACAATTTGTTTTGTATGTTTACTATATTATTTAAAGAAAAACTTGCAATAATAAACATATGTTTAATGTAACCTCAGATTTTTTGTTAAAATGAAGCCAATAATTACATTTTTTGTCGTCTTCTTTATTTAGAAACGTACCGAAAAGTATCGAAATACATTTTGGTACCGGTACCTGTACTGAAATATTGGTATCGGGACAACACTACACCCTAGTAAACATTCCTTTAGGGCAATATCGCATACCACTGTATGTATTTATTTAGTCTGCCTTTTCTTTGGCCCACCCCCTATAACATTATTAATTTTCTCTACCAACAGTATAAAGACAGCATCTATTTATATCTTGAACAAAATAAAACAAAACAAAAACAATGACTTGTGTGTTGTTTTGGAACAGTTGTGCAGTAAAACTGTTCATGAACTCACCTTAATGTGTGTTCCTAAATTTGCGTTCCACCTCTTAGATGAAGAGAGTAGTTATAATTTTGGTTTACAGAGTAAACAACTAAAAACTAAGGTTTTGTAATGTTTTTTTTATTTAAATGCATACATTTGTCTAAATATGACTAAGGAGACACACATTGTTGAGAGAATCCCTCTGCCATTTTTAACTATGTTTCTGTGTTTTTTTGAGTGGTCAGCTTGAAGCGTCCCTCTGTCTCTGACACCCCTTGTCGTCATTTGTTATGATTTTGCTTCCCGGTTTCGATGACCCGCCTTACCTTGACTCTATTTGGCAAGTCCGTAACGTTTCGCCCTATCCTTAGCCAATTGTGACTCACTATACGAACACCAACCAATCGTGGATTTCCTCCGTATGTATGAATGTTCTCATTCATCCAGGTCATTGGATTTTCTCCATTTTTTATGGCCTGGATTTGCAGTGCTTTTTCTCTCCTTGTAGCTTGTAGCTTTGATGTAAGCTACCTCGCCACATGGGACTAAACGTAGCTAAATGACAGGAATAGCTACTCATTCACAAAATGTATTTAAGCTACGTAGCGTCGCTACATGTAGCGTGTTACTGCCCACCACTGCTATGAACAAACCAGTCTGTGCACATACAGTTGATAGATAATTGCAATAGCCAATCAGATCACAAGTTGTTGACAGTAGCCTATCTAGGTAGCCTGATGTTAACGAGACTGTGATTGGATACTCACTTGTCATTCCAAAGTGAGTATCCAATCACAAGTTGCAATTTAGCAGGAAGCAGGAAGTGTTGTGCCCTAGCCCTACCGGGCTCGCAGAGAAGGAGAACAAAACGTTGATTAGGTGGTAGATATATATTTGCAAGGCCATTTTTCAAGAAGGATATTTTACAGAGAAACTACATCTTGTGAGACGATGTCGGCCAACTCCGGAAGCTAGGTCAACTGTACCGGCGATGAAATGGGGAAACGCCCGCCATTTCTTATACGGCGTTGAATAGATCCTACTAATTGAGAGTTCAGATTTTTTTTTTTTTCACTTTTAATATGTTTTTTTGCCATTTTTATTTTGACAGTACCACATAAGATACGTTTTAATTGCTGAGGCGGGTTTATTGATTTTTAAATGCACCAGAAAATAACCCTGTGGAGGGGGGGGCGTGGCCTGCGGGCCTGCCGCGGAACGGGGTGTGCCAGGACCGGCCTCGAAGACAGCGACAGGTGAGTAGATGGCCCAGGTGGGCCTTGTTATCTAATCACCTGTCGCCTTTATTAGCAGCAGCCGGAGCGAGACACGTTGTTGGAGTTGGAGTGGGAGCCAGTGAGAGAGAGAGACATGGACTCTGAAAAGAAGGACATTTTGCTGGAAAGCAAAACCCGAGCAATCTGGGTACAACAGTGTTGTACCCAGAAATGCGGGCTCTCGTGGCAGTGTTTCGTGGTCCGAGGAACCCACTGGAGGGCTCTACAAACCCGTTTTGTACACTGTTGATGTGTATGATAGTATTTATAGTATTTCTCCAGCAATGGTCATGTGGTGACATCAATGATGGTATTTTGAGAGGTATACACTGAAGGCCTAGGTGGGAAACGCACGGCCTGCCACTGATACCACCTGAGCCATGCAGCCTGCGGGCGCACACTCGCCCTGCAGTCTAGTCCTGCACACGGAGCCCTAGGTCCTCCATAAACAGGCGCCGCTCATCACGCAAGCGCGAGAAAGTATTTCACCTCGAAAACGTCAACCATTGTTGTGATGCAACACGACTGTAATCCGAACGTTAAATTTAGAACGAGTACGCGGGAATAAAATGTTGTTTATTACAGCTCGCTCGGATATAAAAAAACCCACACGTGGTTTGGATTCGGTCCCGCCACCCGTTTGGATTATTGAATTGGGACTCTCCGGTGCAGCCTCCCATGTCTCTTACACCTTCTCGTAAAACAACAAGCTATTTGCCACACAGCCGGGGTGTAAACAGCAGTGTCAACAAATCTCAGCATGTCTTCACTCATCAAATGGCTTTTGAGGAGCACATTCCCTAGGAGGCTCCCTTTTTTTTTTTCCCCCGTCTTATCCAATTTGAGCTGCGGGTGTGTACTCATCAGCATAAAATTGGAATTATTAATGGAAAACAGGAGGCAGACACGGCGCTGACTGAGAGTGACATTGCGTGACAAAGCTAATGCACAACGTTGACCACGTAACCGCCGAGGCCCGGCTGGGAGAAAATATGTTTTGGGCACTCAACTGCCAAAGAACTGTAGACAGCTTAATATTTGTTGCTTCCTATACTGTATATACTGTTATACTATTTGATCTTGATACTGCTGTATTTGACTACTGTACTTCTACTTGTACTGATACCTCTACCATAACTACTGCAACTTATTGTGCAACTTATTGTTTTGTAATTAATGTACATCAGAGCTATTAACATTTTTGTATTTTTGGTATTTAGTGTATTAGATTCTGCAACTGGTGTTTGGATCCCACTGTACGCAATATCTGAAGAGCATGGAAAAAAGCATTTCACTGTGGTGTACTCTGCATGTGACGAATACAACTTGAAACTTGAAAGCACGTACACAAATGCATAAAAAACACTTCTATTCAGAGTATTGCAGTTTTAGTTATAATGTTAAACTTGTATGTAAACGTTGCTTGGAGTGATGAATGTAGAATCCATACGAGTAGAAACGCTATGGACAGCTAGAAGACTGAACAACACTTCGGTTGAACAAAAGAAAAATAACAGCTCAGATTCTTGTTCCCGGGAGTCTCTCGCAAAAAGACGGCCATCATTTATTTGTGAAGTGAATTAAATGCATTTTTTTTTTTTTTTGAAGTATTCATAAGGCCGGTGTTGACACTGAATCAAGATGAAGGCTATAGTTAAGTTAAGTAATCGTACCAATGATTGTCACACACACTAAGTATGGTGAAATTTGTCCTCTGCATTTGACCCATCCCCTTGATCACCCCCTGGGAGGTGAGGGGAGCAGTGAGCAGCATCGGTGGCCGTGCCCAGGAATCATTTTTGGTGATTTAACCCCCAATTCCAACTCTTGATGCTGAGTGCAAAGCAGGGAGGTAATGGGTCCCATTTTTATAGTCTTTGGTATGACTCGGTCGGGGTTTGAACTCACGACCTACCGAGCTCAGGGCGGTCACTCTAACCACTAGGCCACTGAGTAGGTTAAAGGATGGGAACGGGCCTCCTGATTGGCCACGGGAGCAACGCCCCGGTGTGAAATTAGTTATTCCAAACGGTGTCTGTAACACGGCAGTAAAACGGCTGATCAAACAAAACAGAAGTCATCGTCATGGACCAACTAGCTGCGGAAGCTAGCTGTCCAATCAGCTAAACAGACTCAGTAACGCCACAGTGACGTTTTGGTGAATTCACTGAGGAATTTGTGAAACTGAAACAATACAACAAGAATGCGGTTGTAAGTAAATAGTAATACAATTAGCACATTAGCTAATGCTAACAACGCTATCGTCATTGTATTTTGAAAGCACATACAAACATGCATGAAAACAGTTCTATTCAGAGTATTGAAGTTTTAGATATCATTGTTAAACTTGTAAAAATTGCTTGGAGAGATGAATGTAGAATCCATACGAGTAGAAACGCTATGGACAGCTAGAAGACTGAACAACACTTCGGTTGAACAAAGAAAAAAACACAGCTCGGGTTCTTGTGTCCGGGAGTCTCCCGCAAAGAGACGGGCATCATTTATTTGTGAAGTGAATTAAATCCTCGGTGAGGGAATGCAATTATTTTAAAAAAAAGTATTCAGAAGGCTGGTGTTGACACTGAATCAAGATGAAGGCTAAAGGATGGGAACGAGCCTCCTGATTGGCCACGGGAGGAACTCCCCTGGTGTCCGAGAAGATATGTCTCTGGCTCTCATCACAGCGGGGCAATTTCGGTGGCTGTTGTAGCCCCTCTATCTTCTCCCAGGCTACTCCTTATATCAGCATTTCAATTTCCTGCGATGTGCAATCGCTGAGCACTGAAACTGCTTCTGACTTTCCTCCGATGAGGCAATAAAGGTGCCTTGGAAGGAAGTGATGTTGTCAGTGAGGTGTGCCCGCATAGGACCATGTAAGGGTGTCAATAAAAAAATAAATTTTCAGAATAATCTGCAATCTTATTTGTAACGATTCCTAATTGATTCAAAATAATCAAAAAATACAACAAAATTAAAAATATATATATATCAGGCGGTACTGCATCAAAAACCGACATCAATGTGTGAAGGATATCACCACAATGGCTCAGGAACACTTCAGAAAACCACTGTCAGTAACTACAGTTCGTTGCTACATCTGTAAGTGCAAGTTAAAACTCTACTATGCAAAGCGAAAGCCATTTATCAACAACACCCAGAAATGCCGCCAGCTTCGCTGGGCCCGAGCTCATCTAAGATGAACTGATGCAAAGTGTAAAAGTGTTCTGTGGTCTGACGAGTCCGCATTTCAAATTTTTTTTGGAAACTGAGGATGTCGTGTCCTCCGGAACAAAGAGGAAAATAACCATCCGGATTTTTATAGGCGCAGAGTTGAAAAGCCAGCATCTGTGATGGTATGGGGGTGTATTAGTGCACAAGGCATGGGTAACTTACACATCTGTGAAGGCACCATTAATGCTGAAAGGTACATACAGGTTTTGGAGCAACAGTATCATAGGCGCCCCTGCTTATTTCAGCAAAACAATGCCACGCCACGTGTTACAACAGCGTGGCTTCATAGTAAAAGAGTGCGGGTACTAGACTGGCCTGCCTGTAGTCCAGACCTGTCTCCCATTGAAAATGTGTGGCGCATTATGAAGCCTAAAATACCACAATGGAGACACCCGGACTGTTGAACAACTTAAGCTGTACATCAAGCTAGAATGGGAAATAATTCCACCTGAAAAGCTTCAAAAATGTGTCTCCTCAGTTCCCAAACGTTTACTGAGTGTTGTTAAAAGGAAAGGCCATGTAACACAGTGGTAAAAATGCCCCTGTGCTAACTTGTTTGCAATGTGTTGCTGCCATTAAATTACAAGTTAATGATTATTTGCAAAGGAAACATTAAATATGTTGTCTTTGCAGTCTATTCAAATGAATATAAGTTGGAAAAGGATTTGCAAATCATTGTATTCGGTTTTATTTACAAAACACAACGTGCCAGCTTCCCTCGTTTGGGATTTGTAAATCAAATCATTTTTCTCATCGTTTTAATCGATTAATCGTCACAGCTAGCCCTCATGACAGGTTTTATTGATCTTGCAGTGTTCTGTGTCCGAGATAAAGCCGACATGGACAAACGCGCATTGGCTGGGTCGCAGGACTTTGACACAGAAATAAAATGTTTTGTTCCAATATTTCAGCACATGTTGACCGAATTTAGCATCTTTAACATACTCAGTAAGACTAAAATATTGCTATGTGGTAACAGTAGAAGAGAAAGTCAAACACAAATACAAATAGATGGAGTAAATATTGAAAGGGTAAAAGAAAACACTTCTTTAGGTGTAATACATGGATTGACTCGCTGGAATATAAAGATACAATATAACATACATCCATAAAGGTGGATGCATATGAAAAATTGCTATATATTTGTCTGTACAGTAACCTATTTATTTATATCTGCACCTTATTGCTCTTTTATCCTGCACTAGCATGAGCTAATGCAACACAATTTCGTTCTTATCTGTACTGTAAAGTTCAAATTTAAATGACAACAAAAGGAAGTCTAAGTCTAAGTCTAAGAAACATGTCAATAACGAATAAAGCAAAACATGTTCTAGACCAAAAATCACTTCATATTCTCTACTGCTCACTAGTGTTACCATATCTGAGTTATTTTATGGAAATATGGGGAACTAACTACAAAAGTACACTTCATTCACTAACTGTGTTACAAAACAGATCATTTAGAATAATACATAATGTTGGATATAGAGAACATTCAAACCCTTTATTTATTAAATCACAAATATTGAAATGCAACAATTTGGTGCATTTGCAAACAGCTAAAATGTACAGAATGTACAACAATTCCTCTCAACTAAAGAGGAGAAATATAACCTTAGAGGAAAATCTAATTTAAATGTATGCTCGTGCAACACTTAAAACCTTTAGCATATCAGTATGTGGAATTAAATTATGGAATGGATTAAGAAATGAAACAAAGCACCAATATGATTCTGTTTAAGAGACTGTTCAAATCACAAGTGTTCACAAATTACACAGAACAAGAATTATGAACATCTTGAATCATTTTTTTCCCCCTTTTTTTTTCATTGAGACAAATATTATTTATGTATTTAATATTAGTTTGCTTACTATGGTTTATTATGTATTTATTATTTATTTGTTCACTATTCTGCTACAGAGAACAAGGACATTGGCTACAATTGTTATGGTATGAAAAGGGGAAGGATTAAATAAGCTCTGCTTCTTCCTACTCCTTTTCGGACGTGCTGTAATGAAACAACTGGAATCGTGTGATGCACTACACTGCATTGTATCGTATGCATGGTCCAAATAAACTGAAACTGAACTGAACTGAACATGCACACATCCTTCCTTTTGTCGTGTGCAGCCCTGGGATGGACAATGTTTGCACACATTTCTGGGTTCAAGGAAATTCCAGGAAGAGAAACTTCATTTAAATGGGGATTAGGAACAGGGTAGGTGCGCTCCCACAAGACCGTAAATGCTGCAACGACGTGACGATCCGGATCATAATTCGTAATTAATTCCTGCGTGACACATCAATGCAAAGTCCTCCGAAAGATAAGAGAGACCACGTCTGTGCCCCGTCATCTAATCCGTTTTAGCGCATAATGACATTGTCAGCTTGTGTTTTCTGTCATCTGCAACACATAATAATGTCACTACCGCTAATGCTGCCACGCGCACATTAATCATTTCATCTTCTTTCATCTCATCTTTTCACAAGGCACTCGTCACCGTGACCGTGGTCTGTCCTTTCCTGCTCTCATCTTTAATTTGGCAGTATCTGTCTTGCCGTCTAAAAGGAGCCAATACGCAGGTTCCAGTTTACACGATAGTCCACACATTCATGGCATTTGTTGTTTTTTCCGCCCAAAAGCTGAACTCTGAACATCCAATGCTTGTCTTTATGTTGCAATTGCCGGTTTTGCGTCATATGCTCTATTATTTGTTTAGATCGGGAGCCACATGGAGAAAAATCTACTCCCAAGTGGGCCGGACTGGTAAAAATCACGACACAATAACTTAAAAACAAAGACAACTTCAGATTGTTTTCTTTGTTTAAAAATAGAACAAGCACATTCTGAAAATGTACAAATAATAATGTTCTTGTTTTTTTTTTACACTTACATGTTTCAGTTAATTGTATTAAATGGTAAATGGGTTATACTTGTATAGCGCTTTTCTACCTTCAAGGTACTCAAAGCGCTTTGACACTATTTCCACATTCACACACTGATGGCGGGAGCTGCCATGCAAGGCCCTAACCACGACACATCAGGAGCAAGGGTGAAGTGTCTTGCTCAAGGACACAACAGACGTGACGAAGTTGGTAGAAGGTTGGGATCGAACCAGGAACCCTCAGGTTGCTGGGACGGCCACTCTGCCAACTTTGCCACACCGTCCCCAATATTATATATTTATCTCCCCAGTATTACATCTTTATTTGTCGTTATTTAGACTTTCTGAATAAATTATATGATAATGTTGTCTTTATGGAGAAAAATCTACTCCCAAGTGGGCCGGACTGGTAAAATCACGGCACCATAACTTAAAAATAAAGACAACTTCAGATTGTTTTTTTTGTTTAAAAATAGAACGAGCACATTCTGAAAATGTACAAATCATAATGTTGTTGTTTTTTATTTTTACTTACATGTTTCAGTTAATAGTATTATATCTTTATTTGTCATTATTCATACTTTCTGAATAAATTATATGATAATGTTGTCTTTATGCTGCAATTGCCGGTTTAGAGTAATATGCTCTGTTATTTGTTTGGATCAGGGATATCAAACTAATTTTAGATGGGGGGGGCCACATGGAGAAAAATCTACTCCCAAGTGGGCCGGACTGGTAAAATCACAGCACGATAACTTAAAAATAAAGACAACTTCAGATTGTTTTCTTTGTTTAAAAATAGAACAAGCACATTCTGAAAATATACCAATCATAATGTTGTTAAGGTTTTTTTTACACTTACATGTTGCGGTTAACTGTATTATATTTGTATTTGTCGTTATTTATACTTTCTGAGTAAATTATGTGATAATGTTCATCAGTCAACTCATTGGTGTTGATTTTCAATCTATCAAGATAACAAAATAATATCAAAATCAAATTACAGTATGTTATTTACGTACTTTGCTAATTTGTCATGACTGGTGCACTAACATCATGTGGTTTATTTAATTTTTTTACATATGTCATCTACAAAGATACAAATAATTGCTATTGCGACATCCAGTGGACACATTTAGAAAAGCAGTTTCTTTCATTCAATAATTTCCACCAATTGTTATACTCATCCCGCGGGCCAGATAAAACCTGTGGGCTGTACGTTTGACAAACCTGGTTTAGATAGTATGAACAATGGCCGACGATAACGTGCACGCACATCAAAATTAAAAAAACCTGACAGGTGGTGACAGTACACCTACTTTGAGACAAGAGCTATATTGATGCATGCTTCGTTATTGTTTAAATTCATATCCAACGACTTTTTACTGTCCACTGAGTTTCATTTTTTTTAATGATTTCTGCTGATGGTGTGCCTCTTTGTGTTTGGGCTCAAAAACATGAGGTTCTGGATCTCTCACAATTGATTAGCTTGATTAGCATTGTTGTGGATGGGGAAGGGATCTGTGGTTCCTCCTCTACGTCACGGATCACGTGACTGGCTTGCTCATTAACTCTCAAAATGGCTCGAGAAATATACT
The DNA here is from genome assembly GCF_033978785.1 of Entelurus aequoreus. Lineage (NCBI taxonomy): Eukaryota > Metazoa > Chordata > Actinopteri > Syngnathiformes > Syngnathidae > Entelurus > Entelurus aequoreus. The sequence continues at coordinate 29,357,730 of NC_084758.1, forward strand.
TTTTTAATCATATCTATTTATCAGCAAACTTTGGAAGTCTTTTGGTGTCATAAATCATATATATATATATATATATATATATATATATATATATATATATATATATATATATATATATATATATATATACTACCGTTCAAAAGTTTGGGGTCACCCAAACAATTTTGTGGAATAGCCTTCATTTCTAAGAACAAGAATAGACTGTGGAGTTTAAGATGAAAGTTCTCTTTTTCTGGCCATTTTGAGCGTTTAATTGACCCCACAAATGTGATGCTCCAGAAACTCAATCTGCTCAAAGGAAGGTCAGTTTTGTAGCTTCTGTAACGAGCTAAAATGTTTTCAGATGTGTGAACATGTTTGCACAAGGGTTTTCTAATCATCAATTAACCTTCTGAGCCAATGAGCAAACACATTGTACCATTAGAACACTGGAGTGATAGTTGCTGGAAATGGGCCTCTATGCACCTATGTAGACATTGCACCAAAAACCAGACATTTGCAGCTAGAATAGTCATTTACCACATTAGCAATGTATAGAGTGTATTTCTTTAAAGTTAAGACTAGTTTAAAGTTATCTTCATTGAAAAGTACAGTGCTTTTCCTTCAAAAATAAGGACATTTCAATGTGACCCCAAACTTTTGAACGGTAGTGCATATATATATATATATATATATATATATATATATATATATATATATATATATATATATATATATATATATATATATATATATATATATATATATATATATATGATAATAGATTCAATATAGAGGTAACTTGTTTTTCCACTATACTGGTACTAGTTTTAATAGCAATGTATTAACTGTTTTTATTACTAGCCCATAGTAAATAAAATATGGCTCCTGTTTTACCCTGCATGCTGTTATTGGTGTTTTGTCTATAATGATACCCACATTCACAAAAAGTTAATATTCTGAGAATATTTCAATAGGAGCTGCCATGCTATTGTCCAGTAGTGGCATATTGAAAACGATATATTGACACAGTTAGTGCACTTCCTACGACCTCATGGCTGACTCTGCACGGTGGACTGAACTCCCATTGGAAGCCCCCGGGAGGCTTCACGTCATATGTTTGATGCATGAGGTGCCGCATCCGCCACGCCATGTGGGACCGTTGGCGTACTCGCCTACCTGCTGTCAAAGCCTCAGAGTCACGTCCAAAGTGATGGAATGCCAGTGCCCCTCCCCTCGCAGAGTGAAACAGCGGGTTTTTTTCTTCTCGGAAGAACCCGAGCTGTCTCAAAGCCTCTTCCACACTTCTGCTGGAGAACCGGAAAGACTCCGGCCAACGTTCGAAAGGATTTGAGCTTGAGTTCCTCCAAGAAACAGTCACTAAAGTTGTTTCATGGCTGCACACACACTCCATTAAATAATTAAAAACTAAATGTTGCTCTGTAAACACAAGACTGGCTGGAAAACTAGCTATAGCTTTTGCATGCTGTAAAATAATATACAGTCGTGGTCAAAAGTTCACATCCACTTGTAAAGAACATACTATCATGGCTGTCTTGAGTATCCAATACTTTCTACAACTCTTATTTTGTATTGTGTCCAAACAGCTCAATTTATGTTTCATCTGACCACAGAACTTTCCTCCAGAAGGTCTTATCTTTGTCCATGTGAAAAAATTGAGCCGTTTGGCCACAATACCCAGCAATATGTTTGGAGGAGAAATGGTGAGGCCTTTAATCCCAGGAACACCATGTGGTGGTAGTATTATGCTCTGGGCCTGTTTTGCTGCCAATGGAACTGGTGCTTTACAGAGAGTAAATGGGACAATGAAAAAGGAGGATTACCTCCAAATTCTTCAGGACAAGCTAAAATCATCAGCCCGGAGGTTGGGTCTTGGGCGCAGTTGGGTGTTCCAACAGGACAATGACCCCAAACACACGTCAAAAGTGGTAAAGGAATGGCTAAATCAGGCTATAATGAAGGTTTTAGAATGGCCTTCCCAAAGTCCTGACTTAAACGTGTGGACAATGCTGAAGAAACAAGTCAATGTCAGAAAACCAACACATTTAGCTGAACTGCACCAATTTTGTCAAGAGGAGTGGTCAAAAATTCAAGCAGAAGCTTGTGGATGGCTACCAAAAGCGCCTTATTGCAGTGAAACTTGCCAAGGGACATGTAAGCAAATATTAACATTGCTGTATGTATACTTTTGACACAGCAGATTTGCTCACATTTTCAGTAAAGCCATAATAAATTCATAAAAGAACCAAACTTCACGAATGTTTTTTGTGACCAACAAGTATGTGCTCCAATCACTCTATCACAAAAAAATAAGAGTTGTAGAAATGATTGGAAACTCAAGACAGCCACGGCATTATGTTCTTTACAAGTGTATGTAAACGTTTGACCACGACCGTATATGTATTAATAAACTTGAATTACAAAAGGAAGACCAATGGAGGGGAATAAGGAGATGCGGACTATATTAACCTTGTAGATTGTTATAGTAAAAATAGGTTAAGATTCATCAGTATGAAAATCCATATGCGAGTATGTAGTAGTCAGTAGTTTAGCGTAATCCTCCTTACTGTATGAGTCCTACTATTTACTCTTTTCCTACGCCAACATGGCTGTGTAGCCAAGTATATGATTTCCATCTGAAAGCTTCTATTAATAAAATAATAAGGTGTGCGTAAGGATGCAGCAGCACAAAAATGTAAAGTAGGTGAGCGAGGAAAAAAAAAAAAGAAAAAAAAAGACGAGGCTGTCGTCTATCCGGAAAAAGCCTGGTGTCAACACGGGCTTATATAACAACGGCAGCACACCTCAAACATGCACCTTTTTTTCCCTCCAGAACACGGCGGAGCATGCCGATCAAACGTGTGCAGAATCCCAGAGACCTCGTCGAGCCTGAAACTACATGACAGTAGCCGTCCGAGTTAGTGAGTCAATGTTTTTCTCCGACTATGGACTTCAGTCACAGACTATTCTAGCAGTGCGCTAAATGTGAATGTGTGTGTTCTTGTATTTCTACCCTTCTTGAGACATCAACAAGGAAAAGTACCTTCCATATGAGGACCGGTGAACAAGTGAGGACCGAAATCATGGTCCCAGTACGGAATGTCTCATGTGCACCCGTGGTGGTGAAATCTATCAAAACGAGGGTGGTCCCAAAAAGTAAGGATTTTTCAAATTGACTGTGTGTCGGTTTTAAAAGTGCTCCCCCTCTGGCCAACATATGAAATAACAAGTGTGTGTAAAAATTTGAAGTGCTCCCCCTCTGGCCAAAAAGGAAAAGTACCATCCATACGAGGACCGGTGAACAAGATAGGACCGAAATCATGGTCCCAATACGGAATGTCTCATTTGTATCCCTGGTGGTGAAATATATCACAATCAGGGTGGTATTTTTCAAATTGACTGCGTGTCGGTTTTAAAATTGTCCCCCCCTCTGGTCAATATATGAAATAACAAGTGTGAGTAAGAAATTAAATTTGGCCAAAATTAATACAAAAATAAAATAAATGTATATAGAGACATACTGTATTAACTTGAAGTAAATAATGAAGATTAAAAAACAATTACAAACAATAAATTCAAACAAAAAAATCAACTAAAAGCAGCCTTTTTCTAACAATGTGTCGACTGTTTCCTCATATTCTTTCGGTTTCTGTAATGTTGCCATATTTTCTCGTAAAATTATCACTTTCTTTTAATGCAAAATGGAGACATTTGTCGTATAAAATTCTGACTTTTATCACAATATTGCCAATTTTTTTGTTGTTCTTGTAAAATAGTGACATTTTTTGAGCAAAATTCAGATTAAAGTTAGAACATTGGCAACATTTTAAAGTTTTCTTATAAAACTGCGACTTTTGTCGAGTAAAATTACGACTGTTTTCATTAAATTGCCAAAATGTTAAGCTTTTCTTGTAAAATTGCGACAGTCATTGAGTAAAATACAACTTTTATCATAACATTGCACACATGTTGGGTTTTTCTTGTAAAATTTCAACTTGCGTTGAGTAAAATGACGACTTTTATTATAATACTGCCCAAATTCTAAGTTTTTCTTGTGAAATTGTGAACTTTTTCTTGTGAAATTCCAAATCATTTTTCACAACAAGCTTTTTTATATTTGCATAGTATGTATATGTTATTAATGTTGTAAATACAAATCTTTATACATCTAGAAAGGGTGGTCCTAAAGAGGAAGGCATTATTCGGAGGTCTCAAAAAAGTAACAGATACAAGAGTGTGCGTGCGTGTGTGCGTGTGTGTGTGTGTGTGTGTGCGTGTGTGTGTGTGTGTGTGTGTGTGTTATCGTATCTCTACCCTTCTTGAGACATCACCAAGGAAAAGTACCGTCCATATGAGGACCGGTGAACAAGCTAGGACCGAAATCATGGTCCCAATACGGAATGTCTCATGTGCACCCGTGGTGGTGAAATCTATCAAAATCAGGTTTGTCCCAAAAAGGAGGGAATTTATCAAATTGACTGCGTGTCGGTTTTAAAAGTGCTCCCCCTCTGGCCAACATATGAAATAACAAGTGTGTGTAAGAAATTAAAATGTTCCCCCTTTGGCCAAAATTAATTTAAAAAAAATAAATACATATTTTTTTAGAGACATACTGTAATAACTTGAAGTAAATAATGACGATTAAAAAACAATTACAAACAATAAATTCAAACAAAAAAATCAACTAAAAGCAGTCTTTTTCTAACAATGTGTCGACTTTTTCCTCATATTATTTCGGTTTCTGTAATGTTGCAATATTTTCTCGTAAAATTATTACTTTTTTATGTACAATTATGAACTTTTAATGCAAAATGGACACATTTGTCTTATAGAATTCTTACTTTTATCACAATGTTGCCCATTTTTTTGTTGTTCTTGTAAAATAGTGACGATTTTTGGAGCAAAATTATGACTTTTGTCATGTAAATTTCAGATTATTGTTATAATATTGCCAACATTTTAAAGTTTTCCTATAAAACCGTGGCTTTTTTCGAGTAAAATTCCAACTTGTATCATAATATTGCACAAATGTTCAGTTTTTCTTGCAAAATGTTGACCTGCGTTGAGCAAAATATTATAATAATGCCAGAATTCTAAGTTTTTCTTGTGAAATTGTGACCTTTTTCTTGTGAAATTCCAACTCACTTTTCACAACAAGCTTTTTTATATTTGCATAGTATATATATTATTAATGTTGTAAATACAAATCTTTATATATCTAGAAAGGGTGGTCCTAAAGAGGTAGGCGTTATACGGAGGTCTCAAGAAGGTAACAAATACAAGACTGTGTGTGTGTGTGTGTGTGTGTGTGTGTGTGTGTGTGTGTGTGTGTGTGTGTGTGTGTGTGTGTGTGTGCTGTACTCTACACACACTCTAACAAGAGTACAACCTCTGCATCGCTTTATCATCCCTGGCTCTGCAGAGCTTCCTGTTCCGATCACAAACAACACACCCAGGCGCGCCTATCTTTTCTTGAACGCTCGCTCATTTTCTTCCATCAATTAACCTCCTCCGGAAAAAAATTATCAGGAACAAAAGAAAAAGGAAAAGGAAAAAAACAACGCAGAAGTGCGTCAGACATTTTCTAAGATCTGAAAGCGAAGAGTGGCTGCTCTTGGAACAAATACAATGGTCTCCATGGCAACAGAAGACCAAATGTTCTTTCTCGCCTGTCAAAGAGCGGCGAGCACAGAATGAGCACCGAGGAGGAAGTTCTTTCATTAAGGCTTAACTTGGACCCCGCTGATGCTTCACGCACGCCGTCCGCCATTGCGTCGCTAATGCAGTGAGTCAAGGCCGCTAACTACAGTGCAAATAACTGCAGGTTACGGTGTAAAGAAAATTACTTTTTTTTTAAAGCAGAAAAAAGCGCTTTTGTTGCAGGAAACAATGAGAGGTAGCATAATAGTAAATACTGTCGATGGTATAAGAACACTTACCTGCATCCAGGAAAGCGTGGGAGAAAAGAGAACATCATTTTTAGGACTCTGACAATGTACATACACATATTATTATGACGCGGGTGTTGATGAACATGAGGAAAATATTCACACTCAATCATAAAAAGAGATCTACTGTTACATGCGTTCATGCATCAGAGAGTGGTGGAATGACTCCTTAGACCGGGGGTGTCAAACAATCCGGTCTGCTATATATATATATATGTATATATCCATCCATCCATCCATTTTCTACCGCTTATTCCCTTCGGGGGCGCGGGGGGCGCTGGAGCCTATCTCAGCTACAATCGGGCGGAAGGCGGTGTACACCCTGGACAAGTCGCCACCTCATCGCAGGGATGTGTATATATATATATATATATATATATATATATATATATATATATATATATATATATATATATATACTTTTTTTAAGTTGCTGTTCTAAATGTGTCCACTAGATGTCGCAATAGCAATTCAAGTGTAACCCATGTCGCACATAACAGTGTTTAAAGATCATATACTTGTATAGCGCTTTTCTACCTTCAAGGTGCTCAAAGCGTTTGACACTATTTCCACATTCACCCATTCACACACACATTCACACACTGATGGCGGGAGCTGCCATGCAAGGCCCTAACCACGACACATCAGGAGCAAGGGTGAAGTGTCTTGCTCAAGGACACAACGGACGTGACTAGGTTGGTAGATGGGGATTGAACCAGGAACCCTCAGGTTGCTGGCACGGCCACTCTCCCAACGGCGCCACGCCGTCCCCGCCGAAAGATGACATGTCAGCTGACTTTAAGCGCCCTCCGGATTGGCTGCCGCTGGTGCAGTCAGTCGTGTTGTGGCTTGCAGCAGATGGCGACACAATACTGTCTTCCATTGTAAATTCTTAACGGATAAAATAACCAAACGGTAAGATGCGAAGACTTGAGTCAACTTGACCGTCATCTTTTTAGTTAAGAGTTCCATGCAGCGCTTGCAATTGGTTGAATGCACGATGCCCACCCTGAACTCCATTGGAAAATGTTTGTTTCTATATTTGTTGTTTGTTCTATTTTATTTTATGCTTAAATCCACCACCTTCACATTTGTTAAGTTTGTAGTTATGTTACCTTTAATTTGTCTATAGTGACATTTTGATAATTGCTTTTATTATATTATAATTGTAATATTTGAATGATGATAAATCAATCAATCAATCATTTAATGTTTACTTATATAGCCCTAAATCACGAGTGTCTCAAAGGGCTGCACAAGCCACAACGACATCCTCGGCTCAGATCCCACATCAGGGTAAGAAAAAACTCAACCCAATGGAATAACAATGAGAAACCTTGGAGAGGACCGCAGATGTGGGGACCCCCTGGGCGACCGGTGCAATGGACGTCGAGTACATCTAGCATAATATTGTGAGAGTCCAGTCCATAGTGGATCTAACATAATAGTGTGAGAGTCCAGTCCATAGTGAATCTAGCATAATATTGTGAAAGCCCAATCCATAGTAGATCTAACATAATAGTGTGAGAGTCTAGTCCATAGTGGATCTAACATAATAGTGAGAGTCCAGTCCATAGTGGATCTAACATAATATTGTGAAAGTCCAGTCCATAGTGGATCTAACATAATAGTGTGAGAGTCCAGTCCATAGTGGATCTGGCATAATATTGTGAAAGTCCAGTCCATAGTGCATCTAACATAATAGTGAGAGTCGAGTCCATAGTGGATCTAGCATACTATTGAGAGTCCAGTCCATAGTAGATCTAACATAATAGTGTGAGAGTCTAGCCCATAGTTGATCTAACATAATAGTGAGAGAGTCCAGTCCATAGTGGACCTAACATAATAATGAGAGTCCAGTCCATAGTGGATCTAACATAATAGTGAGAGAGTCCACTCCATAGTGGATCTAACATAATAGTGAGAGTCCAGTCCATAGTGGGGCCAGCAGGAGACCATCCCGAGCATGAATGTGTTGTGGCAGTTGCAGGTTTCACCAATGCGGCGGTTTGAGGAAACCCTTGACTGCTTTCTATTAACTTACAACGGAATTATTTTTTGGATTTTCGTATTGTTTCAGGTTTACAAATTCCTCAGTAAATTCACCAAAACGTCACCGTGAAGTTACTGTGTCTGTTTATCTGACTGGAGAGCTAGCTTCCGCTTCGAGTGGGCCCATGACGATGACTTCTGTTTTGTTTGATTAACCATTTTACTGCCTTGTCACAGGCACCGTTTGGAAACAATTAAGGTATGTAATTGTGTAAATAATTCATTTCACAACGTATAAATCTGCGGCTTATAGTCCGGTGCAGTTAATATATGGAAAATCCGTTTTTTTCTTCTAAAATGTAGTGGGTGCGGCTAATATCCCGAAAACACGGTACTCCTTTTTTTGTACAATAAATTGTTAGACTTCAGTTCTATTCCCCTTTTCAAAAATTTAGACAATCTTAGAACTGAATAATCTGGGTGGACTTTCCCCTTCCTAAAAGGGGAAACCTTTGCACAAGTAATAGGCTTTAGGGATGCATGTATAGTCCATTTTAGATGCATTTTTGCTGATATTGACCTATATCCGATATCAATATCAGATCAGGAAACCTCTACAGGAGACCTACTACCCTCAATAGTTACACTACTGGCTGAATGGGAGAGACTAACAATTCACATTTAAAAATTGAATCATCACTAAGGTGGATAATTCTTGCGATTGTTATTTCTGATGAATGCACAACGGCAGGACGGCACTGTCAACATGTGTATACAGTACTACAGTACAATACATAGTATGTAGTGCATAGTGTACACAGTGGTTGTTTTAGCAATGCCTCATTAGCACTCGCCCAGGGCGCCAGTCTCTAGGGGGCACCGCATATATGAAGGGGGAAAAAAATGCACGATTGTGCACATCACTAAACATGTCGGAATATGCAAGCTTCTGGCGTCAAACACACTGCACACATGAGGGGGATACAACCAAACAGAAACATAGAGCGTGTGTCTCAAACAGAATGTAGGGTGAGGAAAAAACGTCAATGTGTTTTAAAGAACTGATTTTTTTTTTGTTTTAATTCCCTGATCACACAATGATTCATGCTGTTCAAAGCTTTGTACCGGAAGTACAAATCGTCCATAGCGTTTCTACTTTTCATTCTTCTTTCATCACTCCAAGCAACGTTTGTAGGTTTTACAATATAACTAAAACAATTCACTCTACTAAACCGTCCCATGTGTGATGTCTGTAGGAGTGTTTTCAAGCATATTTGTATGTGCTATCGTAATATAATATAATATGTAATATAATATTAGTCCTGCTGTTCAAAGCTTAGTACCGGAAGTACAAGTGCCGTTCCGTCTTCTAATTGTCCATAGCGTTTCCACTTTGCATTCTTCTTTCATCACTCCAAGCAACGTATGTAAGTTTTACAATGTAACTAAAACAATTCTTACTTACTAAACTGTCCCATGTGAGATGTCTGTAGGAGAGTTTTCAAGCATATTTGTATGTGCTATCGTAATATAATCAACCTTAAAGTAGTGTGCTATTGTTTTGCTCATGCAGGTCGACAAAATTGTCACATTTGTGTAACATTGGAATATAAGAGTGAATTGTGAAGAAAACAAAGAAACGGGAAAATCACTTGGAGAACCAGGCCCTATCTCCCAGTAGTCCTGAATCCAGACGGTGATCCGGATCACTACCCAAACGTAATCACTTAATTGTTACTCTGTTTCTGACAATTTCTGAAAATTGAGTCAAAATCCGCCAATAACCTTTTAAGCTATAAAGCTTAATGAAATAAACAGAGTGAACCCTCTTTTTCAGTCAGTCACTCTATTTTTCTCTGTGGGTGGAGGTGCATTTGCCAGCATACACACACGCACCCACACACACAGAAATGCAACCTTCTAATGTAAACATACCGGAAGTGCAAATGCCGTTCAGTCTTTTAGCTGTCCATATTGTTTCTACTCTATTTTCCATTCATCACACCCTAATTTTATGATATAACTCCCATGTGTGATGTCTGTAGGAGGGTCTTCATGCATATTTGTACGTGCTATCGTAATGTAACGAAGCTCGAGTCGTTATTATTAGCTAATATGCTTACACTCTTAAGAGTGTCTGTGTTCGTATAATTGCCTTACAATGGCTTTCTTTTTGCATTGTTTCCGTTTCACAGATTCCTCTGTAAATTCACCAAAATGTCACCGTAAAGTTATTAAGTCTGTTTAGCTGATCGGAGAGTGAGCTTCCGCAACAGAATGGCTCCATGACAGCGACCTCTGTTTTGTTTGATCACCCGTTTTACTGCCGTGTTACAATTAAAGTATGTAAATAAACATTTACAGAATATTCCTGTGGAAATAACTAATTTCACAATGTATATATCCACGGTTTTTAGTCCGGTGTGGCTAGTTTATGGATTTTTTTTTTCTCATAACATTTTGTGAGTGCGGTTTATATCCCGGTGCACTCTATAGTCCGTAAAATACGGTAACCTTCCTGTTTCGCGAGATCCACCCAGGAGTGGGGACATAATCTCTTCCCTACTGTAACTGACTCATGAATAACAGATTGCAAAATGAAATTCCGCCATATTTAAAAAAAAAAATGCTGTCCATCAAAATGCTTCAACACAAAAGGTGACTGGTGGCTGTGATGACATAGACAGCTTCATAAGTGTGGTGCTGAAGCTGTCCAATAAAAATGCAATTTATGACATTCTTTCCCGTAACAGTTCATCGCACCTTCCATGGCGAGTCGGCGTTTAAAACGACAAAACAGACCGACTTACTGCCACTGATGAAAGAAAGTAACACGTTTTCGACATGTGCATGTTTGTATGTGGGCCTTATTGCCCGACAATCAATTCCTCGGCATGCCGGGTGCACTTGAGTGAGGGGGGCGCGGAAGTGGCGACACTGAGACATCACGCCAGGAAAGCATCACAATGATTTCCTTCGCATCCTCAAATGTCTTTGAGAATATATTTGGCAGCTGGCGCCAGCTCGCCCCGCACACTTGAAAAGTTTGTTTTTCGTTTTTCCACTCGCGTTATCGTTTGCGGTTGAGCGCGGTGCACAGTCATGTGAGGAGGCCGCCGCCCGCCGCCGGACGCCCCGAGTGGAAAATTCCATTAGTCCGCCTGGAGATTCCAAGGGGAGATTTACACCTGACGGACCAGTGAACAAATCAGTTGATGGCTTGCAAACTGGTAGAACACCGACTGGAACGTGTACTGATGTCAACTTTGACCCAAAGTATCTTAGGTCAGATTGCATTGACATGAAATAATAATACAATAACTAGATCAGGCAATTACTGGTGGAATTGCGTGTGAATGTTCCAATGCTTAAGTTGAACTAAAATACTGGATTTTTTGTTAGAATTGTTGAAGTAGAACACACAATTCCCAAACAGGCTGAATATTTTGAAGTTGGAACGGTTTGAATCGGATGAAAAATGTGGGAGTTGTGGAACTTTGAAGAATGTCCCTTTGATTTAAATGGGAGTTTCGGAAAAACCGGGAATTTTTTGAGAAATTGGTAAAAAAAAACTTGAAACGCCTGAATGAGTTGAAATGGTTGGTGTTGGAATTTTTCAAATCGGTCAAGAAATGTTGAAGTAGGAACATGTTGAATTGAGAGATTGTATTACGGAATTCCTGGAATTTCGGGAAAAACTGAAATTTTTCCAGATCAAAAAAACAACTTTGTTTTGTGTCCTAATTAATAGGAATGTTTTGACGATAGAACGGTTAACATGCGTTGAAAAATGTGGAAGGAGTAGTTGCTATAAAAAGGGTGGAAATAGGGCTTTGGAAAAGCAGGAATTCTGGAAATTCCTGGAATTTTTTTTTGAAGTTGGAAAAATGTTGCTTTAAATTTCCAGGATGGTGGAATGTGTTGAAGGTGTAATGGTTTAAATTGGTTGAAAAATGTGGAAATGGTGGAAGTTTGAAAAATGGCCAGTTCATTTTGAATGGGGAAAAATGTACTGGAAAACCTGGAATTCTGGGAAATCTGGGAATATTTGGAATTTGTGAAGGGAAAGCCCACAATTCTTGAATAGGCTGAACAGTTGGAACGGTTTGAATCAAGTGAAAAATGTGGCTCAAAATAAATACTAAGTAATTAATAGGTTAAGGCCAAAATTATATACTGTACATATATATATATATGTATATATATATATATATATATATATATATATATATATATATATATATGTATATATATATATATATATATATATATATATATATATATATATATATATATATACACATGTATATGACACAGTGTGTGTGTATACATATATACACACATATATATACATATATACACACACATATATATATATATATATATATATACACACACACATATATATATATATATATATACACACACACATATATATATATATATATATATATATATATATATATATATATATATATATATATATATATATATATATATATATATATATATATATATATATATATACATACATACATACATACATATATATATATACATATATATATATATATATATATATATATATATATATATATATATATATATATATATATATATATATATATAAACACACATATATACATATATACACACATATATATGTATACACACACAAACACACACTCACACACACACACACACACACACGCACGCACGCACGCACGCACGCACGCACGCACGCACGCACGCACGCACGCACGCACGCACCATGACTAGGGAAGGTTGTTTGTACTGGGTCATATAAATGTATATATAAATAATGGCATTAATATATGTTATGTATTGCATTTTGTGGCCACACATTTACGAGTGTCTGTTTTAGTATTATTTACTTACAATGGCATTATTTTTGTAATATTTCCGTTTCACAAATTCCTCTGTAAATTCACCAAAACGTCACTGTAAAATCATTGAGTCTGTTTAGCGGATTGGAGAGCTAGCTTCTGCAGCGAGTGGCTACATGACGGTGACCTCTGTTTTGTTTAAAAAGCCTTTTAGAAACAATTAAGGTTTGTAAATAAACATTTACAAAATATGTATGTGTAAATAAGTCATTTCACAACGTATATATCTGCGGCTTATAGTCCAATGCGACTAATATATGGAAACTTTGTATTTATTTAAAAAAAGTTGGGGTGCGGCTTATATGCCGGTGTGCTCCATATTCCAGGGCAGTGTTTTTTAACCTTTTTTAAAGCTGAGGAACTTTTTTTTCATTTAAAAAATGCGGAGGCACACCACCAGCAGAAATCATTAAAAGATGAAACTCAGTTGACAGTAAAAAGTTGTGGCAATTGTTAGATATGACTTTAAACCATAACCAAGCATGCATCACTATAGCTCTTGTCTCAAAGTAGGTGTACTGTCACCACCTGTCACATCACGCCATGACTTATTTGGAGTTGTTTGCTGTTTTCCTGTGTGTAGTGTTTTAGTTCTTGTCATGCGCTCCTGTTTTGGTGGCTTTTCCTGTTTTGTTGGTGTTTTCCTGTAGCAGTATCACGTCTTCCTTGAACGCTTTTCCCCGCACCTGTTTTGTTTAAGCAATCAAGAATATTTCAGTTGTGCGGACGCTATATTTCTTTGTGGGGACACTGTCGATTGTCATGTCATGTCCGAATGTACTTTGTGGACGCCGTCTTCGCTCCGCAGTAAGTTTTTGCTGTCGTCCAGCATTCTGATTTTGTTGACTTTGCAGCCAGTTCAGTTTGACTTTTGTTCTGCATAGCCTTCCCTAAGCTTCAATCCCTTTTCTTAGGGGCACTTGCCTTTTGTTTATTTTTGGTTTAAGCATTAGATACCTTTTTCCCTACACACTGCCTCCCGCATAACCATGTTCCCGACATCTACAAAGCAATTAGCTACCTGCTGCCACCTACTGATACGGAAGAGTATTACACGGTTACTCTGCCGAGCTCTGGACAGCACCGACACTCAACAACGGCACATTATTTGCAGAATATAACTTGTTTATATTTTTTACCCCAAATAGGTGAAATTACATAATGGTTGCGCAGTGGTTGAAAAACACAGGTCCAGGGAATATGGTAGTATAGTTCTTGCCTGGGTAAAAAATGGCACATAATTGCAATGTCCTCCAAACTCTGTTATCACGTTTGACGAGTCAACAGAGGAAGAAAATTGTCACTTTTACGATGCGCCGGTTCCTTTCATCGTGGGGCCCTCGGCCGACATCCGGTAGCCCTTCCTGCACGCCCTGCATCGAGGGGCGGCAGTAATGGATCCTTAACCGCCTAATGTCACGTTAGCGCCGCTGATTAGCAATAACAGAGAGCGGCCAAGGAGTTGCCGAGCTCGGATGGCAGAGTCCAATTGGACGCGCATTAGTTTTTCATTACCTTGCACCTCCGCCGTTGCCTGGCTAATTGGCGCCTCCTCGTCCTCTCCAGACCGCGGGAGGGAACGCTCCTGTGCAAGTCCTCCGCTGCAAAGCCAGCCCACACTTATTCCCCCATCTAAATCATTTAACCCGCCCAGTCACCTCGCACGCTTTAGCACGACTCGTATTACTCGCAGGAAATGAGGCCAACATTTTATTTGTTCAAATGTCCTCCCAACAGTGCAATTGTCTCCCTCAGTAGCCTGTTGTGTTTTACTGGCTTATTTTAATGCAGGAGACCCGCACTGTTAATCAAGTCAGGACAAAACAATTACATATTAACTCCAAGTAGAGGCCATTATTTATTTATTGAGGAGTGGTCATAACCTGAAGCTGTTGGGGTGCAATTATATCGCTGCTAGGGAAGATTGAGTGATAAGTGCAGCAAGCTTTCTTAATCTTTTGTTTGTTATTTTTCTATCTAACAAGCCGTGTGGGTGCCCCCTTATTAGGACCGCCATTTATGCACACGTTTTACGGTCGCCGCCACGTCATACACTGTATTGACAATTTGGCCACGCATCCAAATGATCAGAATCCGGTGTCTTAATCACTAAGCCCGGCCACAGGTGTATAAAATCAAGCACTTAGGCATGGAGACTGTTTCTACAAACATTTGTGAAAGAATGGGCCGCTCTCAGTGATTTCCAGCGTGGAACTGTCATAGGATGCCACCTGTGCAACAAATCCAGTCGTGAAATTTCCTCCCTCCAAAATTTTCCAAAGTCAACGGTGGGCTTTATTATAAGAAAATGGAAGAGTTTGGGAACAACAGCAACTCAGCCACCAAGTGGTAGGCCACGTAAACTGACTGAAGCCTAAAATACCACAACGGAGACCTCGGACGGTTGAACAACTTAAGCTGTACATCAAGCAAAAATGGGAAATAATTCCACCTGAAAAGCTTCAAAAATTGGTCTCCTCAGTTCCCGAACGTTAACTGAGTGTTGTTAAAAGGAAAGGCCATGTAACACAGTGGTAAACATGCCCCTGTGCCAACTTGTTTGCAACGTGTTGCTGCCATTAAATTCTAAGTTAATGATTATTTGCAAAAAAACAAAAATAAAGTTACTTAGTTTGAACATTAAGTATCTTGTCTTTGCAGTCTATTCAATTGAATATTATTTGAAAAGGATTTGCAAATCAGTGTATTCTGTTTGTATTTACCATTTACACAAATTTACTGGTTTTGGGTTTTGTATTTGATGTAGTAAAACAAATGTCCACGACTTTTTGTTCTAAGACGTTTGTTTTTGGTCTATTTCTTTTGACAAACTTAAACTTTTCAGAGAAGAAAACAAAACAGCATTTTAATGCATAAAAGCAAACGTCCATTGTGAATAACATTTATTTGTGTGTATTTATTCGGTCAGAAGTATTTCTTTAAAAACAACACTCTTATGCAAAACAAAAAATAACAACAGCTGCTGGAGATATTTGTCTTTAGTCCATTACTTTTGTTAAATTATATATGTTGGAGAAAAAAAACACATTTTTATGCAAAAAAGCAAACGTCCATTGCAAAGGATGTTTGGTCTGTTTCAGTTGTCACTGCAGTGAATGTTTGTCTTTGGTCCATTTCTTTATATTTTCTAAACAAATTGCCATGTTATGTAAAAAACAAACGTTCACTAGAGGGTACGTTTGCTTTTTATTCCAAGGTGTTTGTTTTTATTTTATTTATTTTGAAATACAATAAAAAAAGGCATGTTATGCAGGAAAAAAAAAAAAAAATAACAAAAAAAAGTTAACTGCAGGGACATTTAGTTTCATGTCTTCTTCTTTTAAGTTCCTAACATTTTTGGTGAAAAAAGCCCTTTTGTCTTAAAAAAAAAAAGAAAAAAAAGGTTGGTCTATTTATTTTGTCAGAGTTAAAATTTTGGAAACCAATTGTTCTTTTATGCAGAAAAAAACAAATGTTCATTTTTTTTGGTATATTTTTTTTTGTCAAAGTTATACTTTTCAGGGGGAAAAAAATGCAGTTTTACGCAAAAGAAAAAAAAAAGAAAAATTCCGTTGCCGTGGACATTTGTTTTTGATCTATTTATTTTTTCAGAGTTAAATATTAGGAAGAGAAATTGCCGTTTTATGCAAAAAAAACAAAAAACAAACATTTATTTTTTGGTCAATGTATTTTTTTTTTATGTCTATTTCTTTGGTTAGAGTTCCAAACGTTTTGTTAGAAAAACAGCCATTTTTTGATTGAGTAAAACATTATGACATTATGAAATGATAGCAAAGTTATTGTAAAAAAAAAACTAAACATTAAATAAATAAAAATAAAAATGTTCACCGCAGTTGACACTCACTTTTTGTTCTAAGGTGTTGGATTTTGGTCTATTTCATTCATTTATTTTTTGAAAAAGTGAAACATTTTGGGAAATAAAAAAGCCATGTTATGCAAAAAAACGTGGACATTCACTTTTTGTCTGAAAAAAAAACAAAGGTCCTCTGCAGCAGGTGCATTTCTTTTGGATAAGTAAAAAATATAAGAAATAATAGCCATGTTTAAAAAAAATAAATACAATACAAATAAAAAAACATCCACAGCAGTGGACCCTTGCTATATGTTCAATGGTGTTGGTTTTTGGACTATTTGTATTTATTTATTTGTTGACAGTTAAAAATTTTGTTAAACAAAGTTAAACATTTTGACATTAACATGATGTTTGTTCTTGGTCTTTTACTTTTGACAAAGTTAAACATTTGTTATGCAAAAAATAAAAAAATTAAAAATTAAAAAACACAAGCAATTGCTATTCGAAACAAACGTCCACTACAGTGGACATTTGTTTTTGATCTATTTATTTTGTCGGAGGTAAAAATTATCAAGAAAATAGCCATTTAATGCAAAAAAAAAAAGAAAAAAAAGCAAACATTCACTGCAAAGGAAATTTATTTTTGGTCAATGTATTTTTGTCTATTTCTTTGGTCAGAGTTCCAAACATTTTGCTGGAAAAACAGCCATTTTTGATACAGTAAAACATTATGATATTATGAAATAATTGCAGAGTTTTTGTAAAAAAAATATTTACATTAAATAAATAAAAACGTTCACCGCAGTGGACAATCACTTTTTGGTCTAAGGTGTTGGATTTTTGGTCTATTTCAATTATTTATTTTTTGACAAAATAAACATTTTGGGAAATAAAAAAGCCATGTTATGCAAAAAAACTAATGTCCACTCAAGTGGACATTCACTTTTCGTCCGAAGAAAAACAAAGGTCCTCTGCAGCGGGTGCATTTCTTTAGATTAAGTAAAAAACATAATAAATAATAGCCCTGTTTTGAGAAAAAAAAAACACAAAAAAAAAAATGTCCACTTACTACTATGTTCTATGGTGTTGGTTGTTGGTCTATTTGTATTTACTTATTTTTTGACAAAGTTATGCATTTTGTTAAAAAAAGGTAAACATTTGTTATACAAAAAAACAACAAAAAAACAACAACATGGATTGTGTTCCTTTTTTGTTAGAGTTTCAAGCATTTCTGGGGAAAAATAGCTATGTTTGCCAAAGACTTATTTTGTCAGAGTATGTATGCAAAAAAAAAAAAACTAACTTCTGCTACAACGGACATTTAATTTTGATCAGATTTTTTTTTGTCAAAGTTAAAAAATATTGGAAAAAGAAAATAGCCTTGCTATTTGAAAGGAACGTCCACTGCAGTGGACGCTGGTTCTCAGAAATGAGGGATAAGCTTTGTGTTTACAAAAATCAACTCATGACGCAAGTTTGCTTCAAATGTGCACTCCATTGCATCAATATAATATCGCACAAGCTGGTATTGTTAGACACGTTCTGCTGCATATTCAAATAAGATCAAATTGATATATAGAGTTATTTGTACTTTTTTTTGTGTATCGAAACTTTTTGAATGGAAACAAATGCTAAATGGGCAACATGCAAGAAAAAGAAAATGTGGTACTGAAGAGCGAGACAGAGATAAAAGAGTATTGGGGTTTGCTCCCTGAAGCGTTACTTGTTCAGTCCCAGTCGGAGATGCGCTCCACATGGTCGCTTGTCCTTGGAATTGTTGGATTCGAGCATCGACAGAACATCTTCCAGGCGTGACGAGCGACACCTCGCCTTTGCTGCGCCGGATGACAAAATAACAAACGAGGATTTGCAATCTATTAGCCTGCAATCGAACAAGCAGGACAGGGTTCGTGACGACGCCATGCTTCCAAGCCAGGAACTAGGACCTGTCCTGCATCCTGAATAGCAGCATCCAGTGCTGAGAGGGTTGGACTTGGGGCCTAGTTTGCGTTTAACCCAAGCGGGACAAGACCAGTCCTGACAAGGACCAAACTCCCTGGCTCTAAAGCGCTCAAGCAGCCTGAACTTCACACTTGCCTAATCTCGGCTCGGGATCTGCCTGTTGTTCCACCCAAGAGCGTCTAGCAGACCTGACACAGTTTCCTTTGATGATTCTGGATTGACAGGGAAGAGAGGACGAAGTCGGGACCGTAAATAAATAAATGATAAATGGGTTATACTTGTATAGCGCTTTTCTACCTTCAAGGTACTCAAGCGCTTTGACAGTAT
The DNA here is from genome assembly GCF_033978785.1 of Entelurus aequoreus. Lineage (NCBI taxonomy): Eukaryota > Metazoa > Chordata > Actinopteri > Syngnathiformes > Syngnathidae > Entelurus > Entelurus aequoreus. The sequence goes on from NC_084758.1 coordinate 29,376,680, forward strand.
TTCCACATTCACCCATTCACACACACATTCACACACTGATGGAGGGAGCTGCCATGCAAGGCGCTAACCAGCAGCCATCAGGAGCAAGGGTGAAGTGTCTTGCCCAAGGACACAACGGACGTGTCTAGGATGGTAGAAGGTGGGGATTGAGCCCCAGTAACCAGCAACCCTCCGATTGCTGGCACGGCCACTCTACCAACTTCGCCACACCGCCACACCGTAGAGTCCACTTCTTCGAAGATCAAATCAGGCGAGACAGAAACGTGTCCGCCTGAACCCAACCTCAACTTTTCCCAGAATTACAGAATTACACTGACCCCAAAAATCGGGAAGTTGACTCATTTAGACTCAGACTTAGACAAACTTTAATGATTCACAAGGGAAATTGTTCTAACAAACCAAGAAATCGGCAAGAGATCGCCGTTTTCCTCTCAGAGTATCGTTGTTCAAAGTCATTACTCCAAAACTCGCATTGGATGCTTAGGAATCAACCTCAAAAGTTGCAGAAAACCTCAGTTTGAAGCGCCAAGACGACGTATCAAACAAGCAGAGGTGGAAATAACTGTAATTAAGTAGCTTTCTTGGGTACTTGCACTTTTTAAGAATATATATTTTCTCAAACACAATTGACAACGTGTAATCTACTTTGCTACTTTTGAAATCATAAACCCCGACTGAGTACGTCCACGAATCGCACTTTCATCCACATCTTTGTAGCCAATAAGGCTGTCAGATCGCGATTGACTGGCGCCAGTTACTGGTAGACGTAACGGAAAGTACACTCGGCTGCAGGGGACATACGCGGCAAAGAAGTGGAGCGGAGAAGCCAAAATGGAGACAGAAGACGACACTGTTAACCGTGAAAAAGGAAGAAAAGACGGAGGACACCCAACAGGCGCAAGACCTTAAAACGATGTTGAGAACTTGTTGAATTAGGTCCTGACGTGACAACATGTTTTTTGACGACGTTTATTCAATGTCGGGTTCTGACGTTGATTTGACCTTTGAAATTTTCCAACCAATATTCTACAACATAAATACAACGTTGAAACAACGTGCTTTTTGACGATGCTTTCCGTATTTTCCGGACCATAGGGCGCACCGGATTATAAGGTGCACTACTTATTATTGGTCTATTTTCTATCTTTTTTCATATATAAAGCGCACCTGATTGTAGGACGCAATAAAGGAGTCATATTATTATGATTTTTTTTCTGAATGTAAAAGACTTCCTTGTGGTCTACATAACATGTAATGGTGGTTCTTTGGTCAAAATGTTGCATGGATGATGTTTTACAGATCATCTTCAAGTCGCTTTTTGACAGTCGCCGTTTTGTGGGCGGTCTTATTTACGTGGCTCACCTTCGGCAGCGTCTTCTCCCCGTCATCTTTGTTGTAGCGGTGTAGCGTGCAAGGACGGGAGTGGAAGAAGTGTCAAAAGATGGCGCTAACTGTTTTAATGACATTCAGACATTACTTCAATCAATAACGGAGCAGCAACTCTTCATCCGGAAACAACAACACCGGAAACGTGTCCCGTGAAAAACCGTCTGACCGGAACACTCTAATAACTAAATGTCCTTGGGTGAATAATGTAAACTCACTACACCGGTATGTTTTAGCGCTTTCATGGCGAGTTTACTGACAGATATAAGTAAGAACTTTACACTACTTTATATTAGAAATGGCAACAGCGGAGGATGAATGTCACATAACAAGAAGATAAAGAAAAAGAAGAAGCTTATCGACTACAGTGACGACACGGACAACAAAGGCGGACGCGCACAATTTTTCAGGATGTATGCAGATCCCAAATACAGATCAGCAGGTACCAGAAGGTAAGAAAAGTTGCTTTTGCATAATATTACAAAACAAAACACCAGATAATATGTCTTACCTTATACACACACCATAATAATACTCCTATGTTTAATGTGCCGACAATCCATCAAGCTGTGCGGCTTCATAGCTTACCAAAGTCGTACTAAAACATTTTGATGGATTTTTGAGCGCCGTGTGTACTGTTCTATATTTTCAGTGGAACATATAAAATGTTGGTGTTGTTTACTTGAGACTTATTGCCATCATAGTGCAGTCTACACATATCTCTTATGTTTAACTGCCATCTACTGGTCACACTTATCATTACACCATGTACCAAATAAAATTGCTTCGAGGTCGGTGAGCAAACACAAACACACAACATACACGCATTTGCAACCATATGGACAAACGATTGGATGGCTGAGTACAGAGGAGCCATGTGAGTAAACACTATCACAGGAGCCATCTGCACCAGGCTGATAACAAGCATACAGTATATCTAGCATGCTATCATGCATGCTAGATATACTGTATGCTTGCAAGATCACAGCCAATGGGGGTCACATTTGTGACTTTTCACAACTCAAAAACGCTAAAACACTCAGAAAAACAAACACAGTAGAGATCATTTTCATTTTCCTTCAAGGTAACATGTAATTTAGGACGAGGGGACAAGCAAAAACAGAATATTTTTCAAGTGTTTTTTTTAAATTATATTTGCTAAACTAGATCAATGTGAAGGGCACTTTACTGGGCAAACGAATAATAATAAAATGTTTTAGGTAATTTTATTTTATGATGCAAAGGATAGGGATTTGGTGGTATCGCCCTAAAGCAAGTGTCACCATTCTTTCAAAAAAAAAAAGCGATAAAATATCAAAATATCAATTTCTGACGGATTTTGAAAGGTTATACATGACATCTTTGTACAAAGAGAGGGTTATGCGGCTATCCCTTCCCTGTTATATCTGAATCATGCTTCACCGGGGAGTGACAATACTAAGGATGGAATAATAATGTCTGAATGCATAATTAAAAATAAAGTTAACTTCTCTTCTTTTTCCTCTCTCCCCCTCGCTTCTTAAATCCGCTCAAATCTGAATGATAAATCAGTGAGAGTGTCATTTTCATCCTGCTTCAGCACTGGAGTCCTTCATCGGGCATCTCTATACATAAATTATATCTCGGATATGAATATTGGGATGAGCCGGACCCCTGATGAAGAGCTAAGGGAAATATTGTGCTTGCATTAGGCTAAAATCATATACAGTACCTCCAATATTTATGAGGGCGAGTATACAGTCCACACTTGAAGTCATCTTACAATCAAATCCGGTTGATGAAGTTAACGTAAAAAAATACTGCAATTCTCACATTTATTCATACAAGACAATAAAACAATTACACATGAATGTGCATCAGGCTGTAAAATGTGACATTACATCAACATGAATAAATACAACAGCTCTTAGCGGTGCCAAGGCCAGATCATTATCATACGTGTTAAACATTAATTGTGGTGTCAGTTTGTTATTATTACCCTTTATTTATTAATTTTCTCAAGGTCAACTTTACTATCCAAACAAAACAAAGACATCGTATCTTTGTGTTAGAGCTGACGGAGCAAATCAGTGTGTTATGGAATAATTAATATAAGGATGTTAGGGAGAGATTTAACACTGCCTATTTCAATACTGATCGTCAATGAGTGATATCGGACAATACTAATTAAAAAAAAAATGTAAAAAAAAATAAATATATATCAACATAATATTTAAACTACAAAACTCAAAACCAGTGAAGTTGGCACGTTGTGTAAGTCGTAAATAAAAACAGAATACAATGATTTGCAAATCATTTTCAACCTATATGCCGTTGAATAGACTGCAAAGACAAGATGCTTAACGTTCGAACTGGAAAACGTTGTTATTTTTTGCAAATATTAGCTCATTTGGAATTTGATGCCTGCAACATGTTTCCAAAAAGATGGCACAAGTGGCAAAAAAGACTGAGAAAGTTGAGGTAATGCCCATCAAACACTTATTTGGAACATCCCACAGGTGAACAAGCTAATTGGGAACGGGTGGGTGCCATGATTGGGTATAAAAGCAGCTTCCATGAAATGCTCAGTCATTCACAAACAAGGACGGGGTGAGGGTCACCACTTTGTAATTTATTTGTCGTTATTTATATCTTCTGAATAAATAATGTGATAATGTTCATTAGTGGTGGTATTTTTCGATCAAGATAAAAAAAAAAAAATCAAAATAGTCATTTCTATTTATAAAGCCCTTTTCTCTAGTGACAAAGCACTTTACATAGTGAAACCCATTATCTAAGTTACATTTAAACCAGTGTGGGTGGCACTGGGAGCAGGTGGGTGAAGTGTCTTGCCCAAGGACACAACATCAGTGACTAGGATGACAGAAGCGGGGATCGAACCCAGAACCCTCAAGTTGCTGGCACGGCCGCTATACCAACCGAGCTATGCCTCCCCCAGGATGTTATTTATGTAGTTTGATCATTTTCCTCGATTGATGTACTAACATCATGTGGGTTATTTTGTACATATGTAGCATCATCTACAAAGATACAAAAAATTGCTATTGCGACATCCAGTGGACACATTTAGAACAGTAGTTTCTTTCATTAAAATAATTCAGGTTGATTTTTATACTTAGTAAACTCATCCCGCGGGCCGAATAAAACCTGTTCGCGGGCCTGACACCCCTGCTTTTTACAAAGCTATATATACACACATTTAATGGGATTTAAAAAAAATATATAAAATGATCAGTCTGAGTAATAATCTTTTTGGTAACACTTTAGTATGGGGAACATATTCACCATTAATTAGTTGCTTATAAACATGCAAATTAGTAACATATTGGCTCTTAATTATTCATTATTAAGTACTTATTAATGCCTTATTCTGCATGGCCTTACTATACAACCAGTAAGCCATTAACTAAGAGTCTTCCCTCTATAACCTCAGAATTATTGCTTATTAGTAACCCTAACCCTAACACTTATATGTTCCTCTAGTGTCCAAATAACTCTAAATTAAGTCTTTGTTACTTACAAAATGTTCCCCATAGTAAAGTGTTACCATCTTTTTTAATGTCTAAGCCCTAAAGGCGTGGATTCATGCTGAGTGAAGTAAACCAATAACAGGTATTAAATCATAAACATTAGAGTTAACTAATGTTTCTTTGAGGCTTTTAGAGAAAGAAAAGCGTGAGTGATTTATGTGCCGCACGCTACAATTTAGTATTTAAAGCCTCCATGCTTACATCTGCCATTCATCACCAATTCCTTTAATGTAGTTATGTCCGATTATAGTGGAGACTTTAATCCAAAAACACTGTGTACTTTGCATGTGTCGTACAGTCGCGATCAAAAGTGTACATACACTTGTAAAGAACATAATGTCATGGCTGTCTTGAGTTTCCAATAATTTCTACAACTCTTATTTTTTGTGATAGAGTGATTGGAGCACATACTTGTTGGTCACAAAAAGACATTCATGAAGTTTGGTTATTTTATGAATTTATTATTGGTCTACTGAAAATGTGAGCAAATCTGCTGGGTCAAAAGTATACTACAGCAATGTTAATATTTGCTTACATGTCCCTTGGCAAGGTTCACTGCACTTTTGGTAGCCATCCACAAGCTTCTGGCAAGCTTCTGGTTGAATTTTTGACCACTCTTCTTGACAAAATTGGTGAAGTTAAATTTTTTTTTCATCTGACATAACATGGACAAATATACAATCTTCTGGAGGAAAGTTCTGTGGTCAGATGCAACAAAAATTGAGCTGTTTGGCCACAATACCCAGCAATATGTTTGGAGGAGAAAAGGTGAGGCCTTTAATCCCAGCAACACCATGCCTACCGTCAAGCATGGTGGTGGTAGTATTATTCTCTGGGCCTGTTTTGCTGCCAATGGAACTGGTGGTTTACAGAGAGTAAATGGGACAATGAAAAATGAGGATTACCTCCAAATTCTTCAGGACAAGCTAAAATCATCAGCCCGGAGGTTGGGTCTTGGGCGCAGTTGGGTGTTCCAACAGGACAATGACCCCAAACACACGTCAAAAGTGGTAAAGGAATGGCTAAATCAGGCTAGAATGAAGGTTTTAAAAGGGCCTTCCCAAAGTCCTGACTTAAAACACGTGGACAATGCTGAAGAAACAAGTCAATGTCAGAAAACCAACACATTTAGCTGAACTGCACCAATTTTGTCAAGAGGAGTGGTCAAAAATTCAACCACAAGCTTGCCAGAAGCTTGTGGATGGCCACCAAAAGCGCCTTATTGCAGTGAAACTTGCCAAGGGACATGTAAGCAAATATTAACATTGCTGTATGTATACTTTTGACCCAGCACATTTGCTCACATTTTCAGTAGACCCATAATAAATTCATAAAAGAACCAAACTTCATGAATGTTTTTTTTGTGACCAACAAGTATGTGCTCCAATCAGTCTATCACAAAAAGATAAGAGTTGTAGAAAGTATTGAACACTCAAGACAGCCATGACATTATGTTTTGATCGCGACTGTATATGCTTCATCACCATACTTGGATTTGAATAGGAAATACATTAAAACAAAATTTAAAATCCTCTTATACTTCAGTCTGAGAGAAGAACAGGTCATTCCAAACTAATTCTGCACACAAATCTCGAAGGCAGGTCTCCTATCACAGCCTCACCACAAACACTAACAACAGCCATGACGCTGAGCCAGGTTGGCTCTGCAAGGACAGCAAATCCTGCGAGCAGGCACTCAAACACGTCTGTGATGCGTCACTGCATGACTTGTCCGTACCAGACCGGAGTACGTGTTTCTGAGATCAGCAGAACGGTGATGCACACCGGACTACTTTATTAGGTACAACTGATGCAGGGGGTGTCAAACGAACAGAACAGGTTTTATGGGTTTGCTAAAAATACAAAAACGAGCTGCGATTTTTTATTGAAATAAACTGCAGTTCTAAATGTGTCCTCTGGATGTCGCAATAGCATTTTTCAGGCAAGCAAACGGTTCCAAGCAAGAAGTACACAGTAAAGGGTGGCTGCGACTCCTCCCCCTCGACTCACACGAAACATAAAATATGCATAAAATATTATTTATCTATTTATTTGTTGTTTTGCTGCAGCTGTTACATATACTGTAATATTGTACATGGTAATTGGGATTTGTTATATATTGTATATATTATATAACAATATAATATAATATATCAGTATATATTAAATACTCTATATATAATAAGTAAATATTACATATATGTTATATTTTATATTGTTACTATGATATATTGTTAGTCTACTTAATACCTGCATTATCCTTTCCATCCTTACCTTTTCCATCCTTTGAAACTGAGCTACTGTGTGGAACCATTTTCAAAACTTGGCCTGCTGTTGTTTTTTAGCTATAAGCATATGGACATGTTAAGTTGAGAGTTCCAATTACCATTTAATAGCAAATATATACAATTTGGTGCCGTCTAAGTTGCAATTAATTAAAATAATAATGTGCAAATGCAGATTACACGCACACACTCTTTTACCCTAACAGCAGATGGTCAGCTGAAAGGCGCCGACGAGTGAGTCGACTCGGAATTGGTGTGCTATGTGGAAAATGTTGCCTCAAAATACACCCTGACGTAATCTAGTTTTGAGAAAATAAATGACGTAAAACAAGCGCCGTGGATTTATTTATTTTTGGATTTATAATTTGGATAAATCATGATTAATCACAGGTTATAATACTTGCTGGATTCTTTGAAATTGACTTTAAAAAGTGCCCAATATTTGGACACAGATGCAATTGTATTGTCATTATGTCATACAAGAACGTTTTTCAAAGTTGCATACCATTTATTTTAATTTGATTGCAAGTCCCATGAATTTGAAGTGAATTTTGCCAGCAAACAACAAATGCATTGACCTGATCAATGATCATTCTTATCCCAACCACCTTTAAAGGAGCATGTACAGTCAAAATAAAATGATTGATTAATCTGTGTGTATACATGATTAATGCAATATTTTTTTGTGAATAATCACATGTGTTAACCCGTTATAAAAGCAGCTTCCATGAAATGCTCAGTCATTCACAAACAAGGATGGGGCGAGGGTCACCACTTTGTCAACAAATGCCTGAGCAAACTGTTTTAAAACAACCTTTCTCAATGAGCTATTGCAAGGAATTTAGGGATTTCACCATCTACGGTCCGTATTATCATTAAAAGATTCAGAGAATCTGGAGAAATCACTGCACATAAGCGGCTAACCAACATTGAATGCCCGTGACCTTCAATCCCTCAGGCGGTACTGCATCAAAAAGTGACATCAGTGTGTAAAGGATATCACCACATGGGCTCAGGAACACTTCAGAAATCCACTGTCAGTAACTACATTTGGTCGCTACATCTGTAAGTGCAAGTTAAAACTCTACTATGCAAAAAGTGTTCTGTGGTCTGACGAGTCCACATTTCAAATTGTTTTTGGAAACTGTGGACGTTGTGTGCTCCGGCACAAAGAGGAAAAGAACCATCCGGATTGTTATAGGCGCAAAGTTCAAAAGCCAGCATCTGTGATGGTATGGGGGTGTATTAGTGCCCAAGGCACTGGTACTTTACACATATGTGAAGGCACCATTAATGCTGAAAGGTACATACAGGTTTTGGAGCAACATATGTTGCCATCCAAGCAACGTTGTCATGGACGCCCCTGCTTATTTCAGCAAGACAATGCCAAGCCACGTGTTACAACATGGTCGCCTTATAGTAAAAGAGTGCGGGTACTAGACTGGCCTGCCTGTAGTCCAGACCTGTCTCCCATTGAAAATGTGTGGCTCATTATGAAGCTTAAAATAGCACAAGGGAGACCCCCGGACTGTTGAACAACTTAAGCTGTACATCAAGCAAGAATGGGAAAGAATTCCACCTGGAAAGCTTAAAAAATGTGTCTCCTCAGTTCCCAAACGTTAACTGAGTGTTGTTAAAAGGAAAGGCCATGTAACACAGTGATATCAATTCCCCTGTGACAACTTTTTTTTGCAATGTTTTGTTGCCACTAAATTCTAACTTAATGATTATTTGAACATTAAATATCTTGTCTTTGCAGTCAATTCAATTGAATATTGAAAAAGGATTTGCAAATTATTGTATTCTGTTTTTATTTACCATTTACGTGCCAACTTCACTGGTGTTGGGTTTTGTAGTACCGGCAAGAGTGCCGGTATCAATAACGAATATCGATATTGGTATTAATAAAATCCTAGAAAAATACATCCTTAGTCCAAATAGGATAGTCCGTATGATTTCATTGCATCCAAGTGGAACATTTTTGTAGAGTTTTTAAATGCAAAATGTCAGACAGACATTATATAAAAGTACATTGAAGCATACTGACGCTGTTTCTAATATTTTGACCCTCTCGTAACAAAATATTAGAAACCTGACAAAGGTCAGGTGCATAATCAGCATCTTTAAACCCGCAAACGTGAGCGTCATTATGTTTCTAAAGGTAACTTTCTTAGATTGTGCAGGTGTACCTAATGGCAAATATGCAAATCAAATTTGGCAATTGACAAAGGTCTTCAAAAAATATGTTCAGCCTCTCTACAAAGGGGGCGGGGGGGGACTTGTGAAACGTTAGATTGTGAAATATGTACTCGACGAGCGGATTTATGCAGCACGCATTGCCAGGCCTGCATAATGCATGCCGCTTGCCTGCTTTAAGAAATGCAAATCTCCGCAAGTTGATGGAATCCATTCAAGTTGATGGACTTCTTCCAGCAGCGTGCCTATGAAATATTTGTGATTCTTCAAATGTTATTGATGCAGCAAAAGTAAGCGTGCTCGAGAAAAGGAAGGGGACACAGGCGTTGATGAAAAAGTAGAAAGTTTGCCTTATGTGACGCCAGCTTTTAGCGGCTTTCTCCCGCTGCTGTTAAACACTGAATTAAAGCCCGAGCGTGCTCCGCGAGCCACTTTTACGCACCCCAACATCCTGAAAGAAACTGTTTACCGCCTTTTGTCGGGCTAATATACTGACCGTGTCGGATGTTTACACGGCCGATAATCCATCACAAAAAGAAACAGCTGCTTGGTACAGTGGAGTCTACAAAACTTGCACAATAAATGTTTTTCAAGGATAATATGTCCAGAAATAAAACGGAACAAAACAGAAAATACACCAGACCAGGGCAAAGTCTCTTTCATTATGTCAGTGTTTCTCAAATAGCAATATATATATATATATATATATATATATATATATATATATATATATATATATATATATATATATATATATACATATATATATATATATATATATATATATATATATATATATATATATATATATATATATATATATATATATACATATGTACACATATATACATATATATATATATATATATATATATATATATATATATATATATATATATATATATATATATATATATATATATATATATATATATATATATATATATATATATATACATACATATACATATACATACATGTATATATATACATATAAATATATATATATATATATATACATATATATACATATACATACATATACATATATATATATATATATATATATATATATATATATATATATATATATATATATATATATATATATATATATATATATATATACAGATGTTTACACGGCCGATAATCCATCACAAAAAGAAACAGCTGCTTGGTACAGTGGAGTCTACAAAACTTGCACAATAAATGTTTTTCAAGGAAAATATGTCCAGAAATAAAACGGAACAAAACAGAAAATACACCAGACCAGGGCAAAGTCTCTTTCATTATGTCAGTGTTTCTCAAATAGTAATATATATATATATATATATATATATATATATATATATATATATATATATATATATATATATATATATATATATATATATATATATATATATATATACAGTACATACAGTATATATATATACATATATATATATACATACACATCTGTATATATACATATACAGTATATATATATATATATATATATATATATATATATATATATATATATATATATATATATATATATATATATATATATATGTATATATATATATATATATATATATATATATATATTTATGTATGTATATGTATATATATATACATATGTATATATATATACATATGTATATATATATACATATGTATATATATATATATATATATATATATATATATATATATATATATATATATATATATATATATATATATATATATATATATATACATATGTATATATATATATATATATATATATATATATATATATATATATATATATATATATACATATGTATATATATATATATATATATATATATATATATATATATATATATATATATACACGCCCCTGCTCGCTCTTCCCGCATCGCGGCCACATGCCTGCAAGGCTGCAGGCAATCATCAATCAGCGCACCTGGGTCTAATGAGGGCAGACAGCATAAATAGCAGTGGACCCGAAGATCCAGTGCCGGAACATAGTTCACTCTTCGAATGTTCCCTCTGTTTCCCGTGATCGAGCTGTGTGCCTCGACTTCCCACTGGATTTCTGGACTGCCCCCCGCAATCCTCGACCTCTGCTTGGACATGGACCTTGCTGCCTCTCTCCAGCCCCCAAACTCTCGCTTACCCACGGACTGCCTCCTCGCCTTGCCCCTTTGGTCTGAAGAAGGATTCATCCAACACGCACTTACAACAAACTCTGGTAACATTTACATTGTTAGTTCTACACATCGTCTTGCACCATTCACATTTAGTAGCATACACACCCCAACACCTCATCAGCATCAGTTTCAATAAACCTATTGAACTGATCTCTGCCGTTGTGTCGTCTCCTTCCCCCGCCCTACGTAACAGCGGCAGCTGTTTGCATAAGCTCCGTGCTCTTTTAATATATTTTATATCCTTTGTGTTCTTTATTGTTTCCGTCTTATTTTCATGAGTTTTGTTTTTTTTTTTGTATTATTTTTTGTGTACTACGTGTGTCTGCACTGCAACTCCATCACTTTTTAATGTTGGGATAAATAAAGTATCCATCCAACTGACTTGCTAAAGAAGGTCCAGTCTGCCCTACTCTGCAGCATAAGAAGTCGGCCAGGGGCATATTTTTTTTAATTATTTATCAATGAAAATAAGGAAAAGCTGCTGATTGTGTGTTTGACGGAGAAGCAGAGGCAAGCACTGATAAAATCGATTGTAATGCATTTTAATGGGCAGTGCAAGTTGTTTGAGAAACTAACTGTGTCACAGAACTACTCTGTTTGTTTTTGCACCATGTAAAAAATGCTACTTCTTAAAAGTGTGGTCCATGTTCATGCTTCCAAAAAGGTGTTTGAAGCTGAGATAAGCCTTTCAACATTCTGTGTGATCTTGGATGGTGGATAATGCAAACATCCAAGCAAATACTGTGGCAAATTCAACCAGTTCCACTTCTAAAAATTCTCGTGAGAAAACTAAATACCAACCCCTACTGTGTGCAGTAAAAAAACAAAACATGTATCATATGCAATAGGGCTGTCAAAAAAAATGCGATTTTCATTTGTAACAATTCTTAATCAATTAAAAAATGCGTATTTATTTTTTATTTTGTTTATTTTATTTTGGTTTTTATTTATTTATTCATTAATGTATTTTCTTTTTTTTTAATATTTAGTTATTATTCTTTAAATAATAATAACAGTATATATACACTACCGTTCAAAAGTTTGGGGTCACCCAAACAATTTTGTGCAATAGCCTTCATTTCTAAAAACAAGAATAGACTGTCGAGTTTCAGATGAAAGTTCTCTTTTTCTGGCCATTTTGAGCGTTTAATTGACCCCACAAATGTGATGCTCCAGAAACTCAATCTGCTCAAAGGAAGGTCAGTTTTGTAGCTTCTGTAACGAGCTAAATTGTTTTCAGATGTGTGAACATGATTGCGCAAGGGTTTTCTAATCATCAATTAGCCTTCTGAGCCAATGAGCAAACACATTGTACCATTAGAACACTGGAGTGATAGTTGCTGGAAATGGGCCTCTATACACCTATGTAGATATTGCACCAAAAACCAGACATTTGCAGCTAGAATAGTCATTTACCACATTAGCAATGTATAGAGTGTATTTCTTTAAAGTTAAGACTACTTTAAAGTTATCTTCATTGAAAAGTACAGTGCTTTTCCTTCAAAAATAAGGACATTTCAATGTGACCCCAAACTTTTGAACGGTAGTGTATACACACACACACACACACACATATATATATATATATATATATATATATATATATATATATATATATATATATATATATATATATATATATATATATATATATATATATATATATATATATATATATATATATATATATATATATATATATATATATACACACATATATAATAAATAACAATAAAACCCCTAAAAACCTTTATTTCAATAATTTATTAGTACCTGCCTATTACCGCATGCCCTGACTCGGAGTGTAGTCAGGCGTCACACTCTGCCAGATATTTTGTGGCCAGGGGGCGAGACGAAGGATGCACTTTGAATTCGGAGCAGGTGACAGCTCCCTCATTTGGAGGTCAGCCACGACTCCTCCCGGACTCTTTACCTCGCCGAGAGAAGGGCTCACAGCAGCCAATCGATTGCAATTTAGGGCGACTTGTCACTTCCTCCTCCTCCCTCATCTCCATCCGGCCTGACCGCGTCTCGGGAGTCTCTTCCTGTTTCCTCCCCGGGGGGGACAAAAGCGGCGTGAGGACGAAGCCTGCCGCGAAGCGATTGACGGCCCTGTGATCGGACGCCCGTGCTGATAAACACGTCAAACGCCCGGCTCTATTTCTTCCGCGGGCGTGTGGCCTTTAATCACACGACGTATCGTCCAGGCTTGATGCTGGCAATCAATCCGTCACATATCATCCATAAAGTCGGCGGCCATTAATCGCACTTTACTACAGTACATCCAATGCTGTTGATCTTCTCTGCAAGGGTGATTGAATGCATTACTGACACTACAACGACCAAGTATGTAGACTGTTGCAAAGGCCAAGGTTTGTTGGTCGGTTCTTTTGTAAATTAGCTGCGTTAAACTACACAAACGTGTCAGTGACGCGCAGGAACCAATAGAAAAAAGGAGGGTTACAAGAATTGACCTTGACTTTACAGTGTTACAGTCCACTTGCATCAGGCCAAGGTGGTGCAATGACCAACCAGGGGACCGAGCTGTCTATACACTGCAAATTATTGGCCACTTGCCAAGATTTGACTTTTTTTTCTAGAAATGTCCCTTGTTTTAGGAGTTGTTTACTTTACAGCGTAATCTTGATTTTAGCATGATTAATTACAAAACCCAAAACCAGTGAAATTGGCACGTTGTGTAATTTGTAAATAAAAACAGAATACAATGATTTGCAAATCCTTTTTCAACTTATATTCAATTGAATAGACTGCAAAGACAAGATATTTAATGTTTGAAATTAGAAAATTAATGTATTTTGGCAAATAATCATTAACTTATAATTTAATGGCAGCAACACATTGCAAAAAAGTTTGCACTGGGGCATTTTTACCACTGTGTTACATGGCCTTTCCTTTTAACAACACTCAGTAAACGTTTGGGAACTGAGGAAACACATTTTTGAAGCTTTTCAGGTGGAATTATTTCCCATTCTTGCTTGATGTACAGCTTAAGTTGTTCAACAGTCCGGGGTCTCCGTTGTGGTATTTTAGGCTTCATAATGCGGCACACATTTTCAATGGGAGACAGGTCTGGGGCCGTACTTATCAAGCTTCTTAGAGTGCCATTTTACACTTAAGTCCTGAGAATTTGCGAAATTTAGTCCTACTCTCAAACTTAAGAATAAAAGCTTTTTATCAACGTTCTTAAGTCTAAGAATCACTCCTACTCTCCACGATATTTAAGAGACCTTCAGAGGTGTCTTAAGTGGTTAGGAGTTGCCAGCAGGGGATGGCAGTGAGGCGAGAGAGACGTGCGCGAACGTTCAGGGAACGGAACAATGTTTTGTTTTTTTTGATGACGAGCAGCTGATCAAACGGTATCGTTTAGACAGAGCGGATATTATTTTTGTCACAGATTTAATACTTTTCGATTCCTTGTTGATTTCTGCATGTGTCTGCAGTGGGCTAGTATATATAGAGCCACCCACACCAGTTTCAAATTAGTTGCCTAATTAATGAATTGGAAAGAAAATGTTATGACAGTAGCGTATGTGTGTGGCCGTGAGGTGAGTGACGTCAGTGAGTGTGTGGGCGAGAGAAGAGAGGGAGCGGTAGCGTGAGTGCCGGCGGGGACTAGTTTGTTTTGTATTATTTTGTAGTTTATTGTCAAAATATACACTCCCATTGTCCACTTAAATATTTCCAAGATATTTCTTTATTCTTAGACAACGGATTCCCTTCCGTGATTGGTCATTTCTATGGACACAGAAATGACGTCACCTAAAATTCCGTTTATGGCACATAGTAATGTCGTAATTCAGCTCTGAGTGTGACACTTAAGATTCAGTCCTACACTTCGCTGAAAGTGTGAGTAAGACGCTTGATAACTAACTTTTAAGTGCAGCTTTCAGCGAAGAATTTATTTACTCTTAAGTCAACTCTTAGCAGACTTCTTAGGAGTAATTCTAAGAAGCTTGATAAGTACAGCCCCTGGACTACAGGCAGGCCAGTCTAGTACCCGCACATTTTTTTTTACTATGAAGTCACGCTGTCGTAACACGTGGCTTGGCATTGTCTTGCTGAAATAAGCAGGGGCGTCCTTGATTACATTGCTTGGACGGCAACATATGTTGCTCCAAAACCTGTATGTACCTTTCAGCATTAATGGTGCCTTCACAGATGTGTAAGTTGCCGATGCCTTGGGCACTAATACACCCCCATACCATCACAGGTGCTGCTTTTAGCCTGCTCACCTGTGGGATGTTCCAAATAAGTGTTTGATGAGCATTCCTCAACTTTCTCAGTCTTTTTTGCCACTTGTGCCAGCTTTTTTGAAACATGTTGCAGGCATCAAATTCCAAATTAGCTAATATTTGCAAAAAGTAAAGTTTTCCAGTTCAAATATTAAGTATCTTGTCTTTGCAGTCTATTTAATTGATTATAGGTTGAAAAGGATTTGCAAATCATTGTATTCTGTTTTTATTTACCATTTACACAACATGCCAACTTTGGGTTTTGTATATTTTGTTTATTCTAGTTTAAACACGTTCAACTTTTTAAAACAAGATTTGTTGGTTTTACCCTCATAGAAATTATTGTTTAAAGACTCTGCTAAATCCTGATTTAAGAATCGCAGGTTGAATAATGCTTGTTTTCAGAATAAAATGCTTATTTCCATCTTAAAAGTACTGTTAATTTCTCGATAAAATAACACTCTTGATTTAGGACGTCTTATCAAATAAAAATTACAAGCTGCATGGAGGGATCATTTCACTAATTTTAAGGATTTTCGTCATAATATCTGTCTTTTTATCTTATATTTAGTCAGCTCTTTATTATTTATACTGTATTTTCCGGACTATAAGGTGCACTTCAAATCTTTTTTTTTCCTCAAAACTCGACAGTGGGTCTTATAGGCCGGTGTGCCTAATGTACGGAATAATTCTGGTTTTGTTTACCCACCTCGAAGCAATTTTATTTTGGTACATGGTGTAATGATAAGTGTGACCAGTAGATGGCAGTCAAACATAAGAGATACATGTAGGATGCACTATGATGGCAATATGACTCAAGTAAACAACACCAACATGTTATATGTTCCATTGAGCAAATAGAACATTACACACGGCACTCAAAAATCTATCAAAATGTTTTAGTACGACTTTGGTAAGCTATGAAGCCGCACCGCTTGGTGGATTGTCGGCACATTAAACATACAAGTATTATTATGGTGTGTGTATGAGGTAAGACATA
The DNA here is from genome assembly GCF_033978785.1 of Entelurus aequoreus. Taxonomy (NCBI): domain Eukaryota; kingdom Metazoa; phylum Chordata; class Actinopteri; order Syngnathiformes; family Syngnathidae; genus Entelurus; species Entelurus aequoreus. The sequence goes on from NC_084758.1 coordinate 29,393,515, forward strand.
TTATCTGGCATTTTGTTTCACAATATTATGTGATGAAGTGGTGACTTGTCCAGGGTGTACGCCGCCTTCCGCCCGAATGCAGCTGAGATAGGCTCCAGCTCTCTCCATGACCCCGAACGGGACAAGCGGTAGAAAATGGATGGATGGATGGATTTATAATGTTGATAGTGATTTGTTTTTTCAACATCATAATGCCATTTTCAAAGCTCTACCGTATGTACAATGTTTATGTGTTTTGCTTATTATGTTGAAGAAATAAAATATCATCGTTCTGCACAAAAAAAAAGTTTACAATAGCTGTAATGCGCCGACAATCAATCAAGCGGTGCGGCTACAGAGCTTACCAAAGTCGTACTAAAATATTTTGACACATTTGTGAGCCCTGTTTGTAAAGTTCTATATGCTCAATTAAATTTCAAAGTTTTGGTCTTGCTTGCTTGCGTCATTTATTGAACAGGCATCAACCTGCAGTCCACACGTAACTCTTGTGTGACTGCCGTCTAATGGTTACACTTACCATTACAACATGTACTAAATAAAATTGCTTCGAGGTCAATAAGCACAACCAGAATCAAGCCGTACATTAGGTGCAACGTGTTATAAGGCGCACTGTCAATTTTTGAGAAGATAGAAGGAATATTAGGTGCGCCTTATAGTTTTCATACTTAATCAAACCTTCCTTTTACTGTATAACATTCTACACTACAAAAAAATACATGTACACTATATTGCCAAAAGTATTTGGCCACCTGCCTTGACTCACATATGAACTTGAAGTGCCATCCCATTCCTAACCCATAGGGTTCAATATGATGTCGGTCCACCTTTTGCAGCTATTACAGCTTCAACTCTTCTGGGAAGGCTGTCCACAAGGTTGCAGAGTGTGTTTATAGGAATTTTCCACCATTCTTCCAAAAGCGCATTGGTGAGGTCACACACTGATGTTGGTCGAGAAGGCCTGGCTCTCAGTCTCCATTTTAATTAATCCCAAAGGTGTTCTATCGGGTTCAGGTCAGGACTCTGTGCAGGCCAGTCAAGTTCATCCACTCCAGACTCTGTCATCCATGTCTTTATGGACCTTGCTGTGTGCACTGGTGCACAGTCATGTTGGAAGAGGAAGGGGCCCGCTCCAAACTGTTCCCACAAGGTTGGGAGCATGGAATTATCCAAAATATTTTGGTATCCTGGAGGATTCAAAGTTCCTTTCACTGGAACTAAGGGGCCAAGGCCAACTCCTGAAAAACAACCCCACACCATAATTCCTCCTCCACAAAATTTCACACTCGGCACAAATGCAGTCCGAAATGTAGTGTTCTCCTGGCAACCTCCAAACCCAGACTCGTCCATCAGATTGCCAGATGGAAAAATCGTGATTCATCACTCCAGAGAAGGCGTCTCCACTGCTCTAGAGTCCAGTGACGACGTGCTTTACACCACTGCATCCCACGCTTTGCACTGGACTTGGTGATGTATGGTTTAAATAGAGCTGATCGGCCATGGAAACCCATTCCATGAAGCTCTCTGCGTACTGTACGTGGGCTAATTGGAAGGTCACATGAAGTTTGGAGCTCTGTAGCAACTGACTGTGCAGAAAGTCTTTGCACTATGCGCTTCAGCATCCACTGACCCCTCTCTGTCAGTTTACCTGGCCTACCACTTGGTGGCTGAGTTGCTGTTGTTCCCAAACTCTTCCATGTTCTTATAATAAAGCCGACAGTTGACTTTGGAATATTTAGGAGCGAGGAAATTTCACGATTGGATTTGTTGCACAGGTGGCATCCTATGACAGTTCCATGCTGGATATCACTGAGCTCCTGAGAGCGGCACATTCTTTCACAAATGTTTGTAGAAACAGTCTCCATGCCTAAGTGCTTGATTTTATACACCTGTGGCCGGGCCAAGTGATTAGGACACCTAATTCTCATCATTTGGATGCTTGGCAAATACTTTTTGGCAATATAGTGTATGTGTGATTTTGACTGATATCGTATCAGCTCAATATTAGTATTGGACGACACAAGGTATACATTTTGAAGTGAAAATGTTAATTGTATGTCATTTGACACGTTCAGTCACTCTGGCAGAGGTCTGGGCGTTCTCTTTCCTAAGTGGAACATGCTGTTCCTGCCGTTAATATCTGCAATCTTGACGCCCTCAAAACATCCAGAAAAATCAATTATGATTGCATATTCCAAATTCGCCTCCCTGCTTCCTCCAAACTCTACCTGCCATATTTCTATCACATTCATCAGCCCTCGTCTGGAGGCTGTCAAGGCCGTAAAGAAGAATGCTGATTAAACGTGCGGTCCCAATGTAAGCATCTCGTCACATTGACGACAAATCGAACGTCGCGCCGGCAGAAGGCGCCTGGCGGAAGCTGATATTCAAATATCATTATTGCATCTGCGAGTGGCAATTGTGCCGCCGGTCCATTCCTAATCCATCACCGTCATTTACTTCACAGTCCCTGCGAGGATGCTGAGAATGAGCTTCCATCAATCAGCTGTCAACCTTCCACCACCCCACGCAGAGAATCGGGGTCTCATTCTTCAGATGATCATTTTTAGTGCCATGTTTATATTGCCGGACCTTACTTGGAATACTTAATAATGCACGTTTGTACTCGGCAACCCGCGGCTCGTTAGTGCCGCCCCAGTGGCTCCCTGGAGCTTTTTCGAAAATGTATGAAAATGGAAAAAAGATGAGGGAAAAACTGCATTTTTTGTTTTAATATGGTTTCTGTATGATGGCAAACATGACACAAACATTTCTAATTGTTAGAAAGCTGATGACGGCGCCGTTTTGTCCTACTAATGTCTGTGTTCCTCAAACTCACCATAGTTGTGTGGACTGTGGCGCAACAGTTTGGTTGCTGCCATGGAAAGACGTGTTTTATGCCACTCCTTATTTGTCTCATTTTGTCCACTAAACTTTTTATGCTGTGCGTGAATGCACAAAGGTGAGCTTTGTTGATGGAGTGCAAATCAGGCATATTTGGTCAGTGCACGACTGCAAGCTAATTGATGCTAACATGCTATTTAGGCTATCTGTATGTACATATTGCATCATAATGCCTCGTTTGTAGCTATATTTGAGCTGATTTAATTTAATTGAATGCCCTCCCGGTAAAAGTTAGAGATGCTACCTCAGTAGAAGCATTTAAGTCTCATCTTAAAACTCATTTGTACACTCTAGCCTTTAAATAGACTCCCTTTTTAGACCAGTTGATCTGCCGTTTCTTTTCTTTTCTTTTCTACTCTGCTCCCAACCCGGGGTGGACCGCTAGCCTGTTCATCAGATGGGGACATCTCTACGCTGCTGACCCGTCTCCGCTCGGGATGGTTCCTGCTGGCCCCACCATGGACTGGACTTTTGCTGATGTGTTGGACTTTCACAACATTATGTCAGACCCACTCGACATCCATTGCTTTCGGTCTCCCCTAGAGGGGGGTGGGGGGGTGTTACCCACATATGCGGTCCTCTCCAAGGTTTCTCATAGTCATTCACATTGACGTCCCACTGGGGTGAGTTTTCCTTGCCCGTATGTGGGCTCTGTACCGAGGATGTCGTTGTGGCTTGTACAGCCCTTTGAGACACTTGTGATTTAGGGCTATACAAATAAACATTGATTGATTGATTGATTTAATTTACTTATGTCCTCTGTGTATTTAGTTTATATCTGCATGTCTTATGACACACTATCTTACCGAAGCAAGGTCAGAGACATTTAACTATTCAGAGGAAGACATAGAGAGTATTCTGTTGCCCCACACTGAATTTGAAAACTGGGTCCAAACTGAAAATCAAAGCACAGATACTAAAGGCCTTTTTTCTGAACTTGAAGATTTAAAGAAACAGGAGACACGATTACTGTGGCATGCTGTTACACTGTCTGAGTACAGACGACAGCAACGTATCCCCAGAGGGCTTCGAATCAACAAAATTCCAGCCTTTGGCACAGATGACCCTGACTTTATGAAGAAGTGGGAACAAATCCTAAACAAATGTTCATTAGATCTAGAAGTATTGATCATTGAAAAGTCAAAAGCTGAGCAGTCAAAAAAACTTGAAACCATAAAAGCTCTTGAGACAAAAATTCACAACCTCCAGGGATTAGAGGAGGTCACCCAAATGGAAGAGAAAATGTTGAAGTCATTGGACTCATTCAAGATACAACTCAAACAATACAAAATGAAGAAATACCAACGTGATTTGAATGACTACAAAGAGGGAACAGTTTACCAATGGCAAAAACCAACCTACAGAGGAAGACAGAGAATCAGAGCCAAACCAGGTGTCTATCGTCAATCTGATGACTATCCCTCAGCTGTGAGTGACCAATCAAGTGAGAGTGAGGATCTGACAACCAACCGCAGAGCACCTTTTTTAGATCTACCCCACCCACACCAACGTGGAAGAGGAAGAGGAAGACGAGGCGGGGCAAACGAGGGAAGAGGTCCACCCAGGAGATCCCCAAGACAATTCAATCACCCATAGTGAATCTGTCTAAAGTTCCACTCACCCCAGCCCAAACCTCAGTTCTAAATAAAGGTCTTTCATTTGCAGTAACCAACAAAGTCAATGCTTTCAACCTAAAAGTTGACACCTATAAGTTCATGAGACAACTTCATTTGAAACACTTTTTCTCTCCTCTCCATAAAAATGCAGCATATTCAACTGAACAGTCATCACAAAGTGAAGAGAGTAAAACTGGAACACAAAAACCTTCTCCCTTTGCTCCAAAGTCATCATTTTGCCCTTTCACCAACCTAAGCCCTGCGATTTTGACATTCAACAAATTAGTTGAGAATGATCTTGAAAAAATGTTAAAAAAAGATAAAGGCCCAAAATACTCAAACTTGAGTTCTGAAGAGCGCAATGCATTAGAAGAGTTGGAGAACAATCCAGAAATCACTATCCGCTCAGCAGACAAAGCAGGAGCTGTGTGTATCCTTGACACTGAATACTACCATCAGAAAATGCTTGAACTTTTGAACAGCCCCACCTACAGGAAGCTAGAGAAAAATCCTATGGATGAATTTAAATCTGAAATTGACAGTCTGCTGAAAGTTGCATTCGAATCAAACTGGATCACAAAAAATGAGCATGCCTATCTGACTAACCAGCACCCAGTCACCCCCATCATATATTGTCTTCCCAAAATCCATAAACATCCTACAGAACCCCCATTGAGGCCAATAGTCTCAGGAAGAGGCTCAGTGACTGAACCATTGTCAAAATATGTTGACTTCTTCTTGAAAGATTTTGTGAAAGACCTACCCGCCTACCTTGGAGACACAAAAGATGTACTTAACTGTCTGACTGAATATACTGCAAATCAGAATACAATATTGGTGTCTCTTGATGTTGAAAACCTATATGGTTGCATTCCCCATGAAGATGCTTTGAACTCTGTGGCCTATTACCTATCCAAGAGAGAAGCAACACACAATCCCCCTAATGAATTTCTATTAGAATTGTTACACTATGTACTGAGTCACAACTACATGCTGTATGACTCCAAATGGTATCTCCAACAAGCAGGGACTGCGATGGGGACTGCAACAGCGCCCTCTGTAGCTGGATTAGTGGTAGGGAAATGGGAAGAAGAAGTCATACATGACCCAAATAGTAACCCTTACCATTCAAATATAAAACTGTACAAACGATACATTGATGACATCCTGATATTTTGGGAGGGGACGCAAGAAGAATTGATGGACTTTGTGAAATATCTCAACAATAGTTCAGCGTTCCTTAAATTCACCTGTGAACATAGCACTGAAAAGATTAATTATTTGGATTTGAGCATACATAAAGATGAAACAGGAGCTATTCACACTTCTATTTATAGAAAAGATATGGAACGAAATTCAATATTACATGCCACAAGCAATCATCCCAAACCCCTAAAGGACAATATCCCAGTGGGTCAGTTTTTGAGGCTCAAACGCAACTGTTCAGACCTTGAGGACTTTCACTCCAAAGAAATAATCATGGCTGCTCGGTTCAAAGAAAGAGGTTATGCCTCTAACTCTATTCAGAAAGCCATACAGCGAGCTAATACTACTGCTCGTACTGATCTCCTGTCCAACATTCAAAAAACTAAGAATCCAAGCCGGGCCTGTTTCTCCACTGAATTCAACCATTGTGCTTCACAAATAAAGGAGACACTCAAGAAACACTGGCATGTGCTCCAAGCAGAAGAAACACTAAAGGACCTCTGCAAATCCCCACCTCTTTTTGCTTTCAGGAGAGCGCCTACAATTAAAAACATGGTCATGTATAAGAATATGATTCCCAAAAAGACCACCACATGGTTGACAACAACAACAACAACAGGCATGTATAGATGTGGTAACTGTGCCTGCTGTAACAATACAACAAAAACTAAATCATTTAACCATCCTCACACTGGGAAGAAAATTCCAATAAGGGAATTCATCAACTGTAAGTCAACTCATGTGGTCTACATGCTATTATGTCCCTGTAGCTTAGCCTACATTGGAAAAACCAAAAGGCCGCTAAAACAAAGAATATCTGAGCACAAAACAGCAATTCGTACAGGCAATATGGACTATGCCATTGCAAGACATTACTCTGAAGCAAACCACGGTTCACCCTCTTCATTAAGATTCTATGGGATTGAACAAATCATGATGCCCAAAAGAGGAGGAGATATTTTGAAAAAACTATCACAGAGAGAAATGTTCTGGATCTACACACTCAATACTATGACACCAAATGGACTCAATGATGACTATAGCCTAAAATGTTTTTTAACATAATTGTTCCTTCTGTGTCATTGTAGTCATCCAGTATCCAGTCCAGTGCCATCTAGTGTATGCTAGTCCTAACAACAGTGTTTTGCAGAAGCTCCACCTGAAAATTGGTCCCAGCATCAGCAAGGAAGAAGACATGTGATTGGTTCCCCAGTAATTGGATCCAATTCCCAGTTGTGAACTCTGAGTGTGTGTGTATGTATAAATTGACACTGAAATTGTATGTACTCTTAAACGCTCTGACGAAGGCCACGTGCCGAAACGCGTAAGCGTTCCTCTTTTTTGATGTGAGCAATAAATCAAGTGAAATGTGAGTATTTTGTCCTACTAGTCTTAATTTTGGGATGTGCTACCTTTTCAAACATTTTTGAAACATTTACTACACTATCTTATCTGTATGTAACATTGGCTGCATTCCTGATACATGTTTGTGTGCCATGTTGTTCCAGACCACAGCAAACATTAACCAGCTTGCAAAGATAGTAATAAATCCATTAGAAGAAGACCAACTGACGTTTCATTTAACTTGGACGCACACATCTATACCTTTGGCCATTCTAAGCCAGTAATTTCCACGAGTTATCTCACCCCTCTGAGAAGCATCTGTTTTACTAATGTTTGTTGTAAAGTTGTAAAAATGTGTAAAAATAAATATTACATTTCAACATTTCTGTCAAATAAGATTTGCTTCAGCCTGCGACATAGTCATTTTGATACTAGGCTGTTATAGCTAATATAGTCACTTACATCATGTGTTGCCTTCTATAAGGCTTTTCATTTTTTGCAGTTCCAGACAGATTATTTTTTTGTATTTTTGGTCCAATTTGACTCTTTCAACCTTTTGGGTTGCCGACCCCCAGACTACAGTAACAATGCTTTCTCAGATTAGATTAATCATCCAGGTCTTAAAATGTACGCAGTCTAATAAAAGCCACCAGACTTCAAATATAAAGACATGATACGGTAGTAAATATAACTTCTTTAGCTCATTTCAAATGTATCATAAACTGCATCCAAATAAGAGCAGGCTCAGGAAAGAAAAGCACAATGAAATATTGACGACTCTCCTGGGCGCTGGCACGCAACAGCCCTGTTAACCCCAGCTGAGTGTGGCCCGATGCAGCTCAACGCTACTGAAATATTAACTCGCTGCAATCTGTGACACACACGCTGGAACCCAAAAGCTACGTCCGGTGCTCAAAATTGATCCATATATTGGAAACAATGGCATCCATTATGAGCATATTAATGCTGTGAGATACACTATATTGTCAAAAGTATTTGGCCGCCTGCCTTGACTCACATATGAACTTGAAGTGCCATCCCATCCCTAACCCACAGGGTTCAATATGATGTGGGTCCACCTTTTGCAGCTATTACTACTTCAACTCTTCTGGGAAGGCTGTCCACAAGGTTGCGGAGTGTGTTTATAGGAGTTTTCCACCATTCTTCCAAAAGCGCATTGGTGAGGTCACACACTGATGTTGGTCGAGAAGCATACTTGCCAACCCTCCCGTTTTTAGCGGGAGACTCCCGGTATTCAGCGCCTCTCCCGATAACCTCCCGGCAGAAATTTTCTCCCGACAAACTCCCGGTATTCAGCCGGAGCTGGAGGCCACGCCCCCTCCAGCTCAATGCGGACCTGAGTGGGGACAGCCTGTTCTCACGTCCGCTTTCCCACAATATAAACAGCTTGCCTGCCCAATGACGTCATAACATCTACGGCTTTTAGAGAGTAGAGTGCACAACTGCGCACACAACAAGGAGATGAAGCAGAAGAACGAGGAAGTTACAGACATGGCGACGCCGTCGACGAGCAAGTTGAAGAAATACGCTTGCAAGTTCCAAAACGAATGGAAACAAGAATTTCAGTTCATCCAGGACAGTTCGAAGGGGAAGGGGTATGTAATTATGTTGCCTGTACATTTTGTAGAACAGACTTCTCCATTGAACACGGTGGCCGAGTCATGAACGGAGGAGAAGTTAAACTGGACAATACTGCCATCTACTGGATAGCCCCGGAACACTGAAATTCAAGTATTTATTTTATTTATATGTATAATAAAATAAATATATATACATATATACATATAGCTAGAATTCACTGAAAGTCAAGTATTTCATATATATATATATATATATATATATATATATATATATATATATATATATATATATATATATATATATATATATATATATATATATATGAAATACCTGAGTTTGTGAATTTTAGCTGTAAATATACCCCCCTATTAACCACGCCCTTAACCACGCCCCCAACCACACCCCCGGCCCACCCCCCAGTATCGGAGGTCTCAAGGTTGGCAAGTATGTCGAGAAGGCTTGATATCTGTGCTCATCTACCAGACCTGGGATGCAAGCCTAGACATCTGGAGACGGAATCAAGTAATGCTGGTAATACTTTTTCGGGTGCAATGAAATATAGGTTAGGCTTTGTTAATTATAGTCTATTTGATTTGTGACTCTTTTATTATGTAAAACGAGTCAAACTCGCCACAAGATTGATTTTTCAAAAATTATTGTAAAGAGTGAAAGTTGCCAACAATTCCACGTGGGTGCTCGGGCCCCGAAGCACCCACAGGATCGAGCCTATGGTCACGGGAACAATAGTCGCGTTTGGTAACTATGCACTATGCACCTGATTGAATTACTAATCCACTACGCTATAAGCAATCTAAACGCAGCAGAAAAAAATAAATATATATATATATTAAAGCCAATTGCAAACTTAAAAGCAAATCCTCTTATCTTCCAAGTCTTGTTTGCTGTATTTGTTTCCCTACCGCCACCGTAATGAGTTCATGCAAAAAGGTCAGCGTATTCAAATTGCAATACGCCGCGCTAACGGCAATGCGTGCCGACTGCACTGTGGTGAGATTGTGGGTCCATGCGGCAGCGCCAAGCTGTCTCCGTGACCCTCTTCATGTTTCACATGGCGCCGAGGCTCCGGGCTAAACAGATGATGAAGTTGTTGTCGTCTCCTAACTGCATGTTCCCAAACACGGAACGCAAATCAACATCTTTGGAAAAAAAATACATATTTATTTATGTGGCCGTAAATGACTTTTGCCACTGTGACAGACTGAAGTCACGCATACGCACATTTAAACATCAATGGGCATTTTGGTGAAAACCAGGTGAAGTCTTCAAATTTTGTAGCATCACTCGATCAAGTCTTACCTTTTTTAAAGCACTTTTTAAAATAAAAATATTGATAAAAGTTTATTTTATTCATTATATATATATATATATATATATATATATATATATATATATATATATATATATATATATATATATATATATATATACACACCGGTATTAGTATAGTACTGCAATAGCAATGCGATACTATACCGCCTCTGAAAAGTACCGGTCCACCACCCTCCCGCCCCCCCGTCGTCGTCACGTCATGTCATTGCTGGTTTACGAGCAGAGGAGCATGTTCGGCAGCGCACAATCACGGAGTACTTACAGACAGACACAGCGTGTAGACAGAAAAGGGAGAACGGACACATTTTGGCTTAAAAACTAACAATAAATGTGAAGTTATAACACTGAAACACCCTCAGGAAGAGGTGCTTTCAGACATGGCTAGCTAGCTAGCAGCTAAAGTCCAGCTGCAATCTGCAGTGTTTTAGCTACTTCTAAATCACTTATCCTGGTCTCCATGGTGACAAATAAAGTAAGTTTCTTACAAGTATCATCCCTGCAGGACGAGGAATAGCTAAACATGCTTCACTACACACCGTAGCTCACCGGCGTCACAATGTAAACAAACTCCATGGGTGGATCTACACCTAACATCCACTGTAATGATACCAAGTACAGGAGTGTATCTAGTCGATAGTACTATGATTACCGTATTTTTCGGACTATACGTCGCAGTTTTTTTCATAGTTTGGCCAGGAGTGCGACTTATACTCAGGAGCAATTTATGTGTGAAATTATTAACACATTACCGTAAAATATTAAATAATATTATTTCGCTCATTCACGTAAGAGACTAGACGTATAAGATTTCATGGGATTTAGCGATTAGGAGTGACAGATTGTTTGGTAAACGTATAGCATGTTCTATATGTTATAGTTATTTGAATGACTCTTACCATAATATGTTACGCTCAGTTGGTTATTTATGCCTCATATAACGTACACTTATTCAGCCTGTTGTTCACTATTCTTTATTTATTTTAAATTGCCTTTCAAATGTCTATTCTTGGTGTTGGCTTTTATCAAATCAATTTCCCCAAAAAATGCGACTTATACTCCAGTGCGACTTATATATGTTTTTTTTCCTTCTTTATTATGCATTTTCGGCAGGTGCGACTTATACACCGGACCGACTTATACTCCGAAAAATACGGTACATTAATATTTTTTTGGCATCACAAAATCTTCTTTCTGTTTTTTTTTTTATTTTTTATGTATATTATGTTTATAAAGTCAGGAAATATGTCCCTGGACACATGAGGACTTTGAATATGACCCACGTATGATCCTGTAACTACTTGGTATCGGATTGATACCCAAATTTGTGGTATCATCCAAAACTAAAGTTAAGTTTCAAACAACAGAAGAATAAGTGATTATTACATTTTAACACAAATGTAGATAGAACATGTTAAAAGAGAAAGTAAGCAGATATTAACAGTAAATGAACACGTAGATTAATAATCAATGTATAGAGTTTTTCCTTAATAATTTTGACAAAATAATAGAATGAGAAATGACACAATATGTTACTGCATATGTCAGCAGACTAATTAGGAGCCTTTGTTTGTTTACTTACTTAAAAGACAAGTTGTCTAGTATGTTCACTATTTTACACACACACGCACCCTATATATATATATATATATATATATATATATATATATATATATATATATATATATATATATATATATATATATATATATATATATATATATATATATATATATATACTGAATATACATACCTGTTTTTGATTTTTTGACATGTTTTACGTACCCCGGGGCCTGCGTAAGTCACTTCTGGGGGAGTTTTAACCATTTTCGGCTTTTTTCACTTATTGAGGTGTTTTGGTCGACCAGGAGAAAATGCATTATTGGGAGTAGATAAGACCTCAGAATGTAAAAAAAAAAATACATATTTAACTTTTTACACAACCGCTTTGGTCCACTGGCCCCGGCAAAATCAACCAAAACTGAAAGTTCTTAAGTGGGGCTCAAACAAAATTAATTCAACACGGTTTCTTAAGGTTTCTTCTGTATCCCCATCTGGGTTTTATTGAGTTTTTCCTTGCCAGGATGTGGGTTCAGATCACAGGATGAGAGTGTGAAGCTCTTTGAGGCACTCGTGATTCAGGGCTATATTATTAACATTTGATTAATTGATTGAATAGCAAATGGTTGTATGATATAATCCTGAAACCAGACGGTGATCCGCATCAGCCTAAAATCTAATCAATTCTTCCTTATCCTGTTACTGACTAAACGTTTCATCAGAATCTACATCTCAGGCTTTGAGTCATCCATCACTTCTTCCTCATCCTGGAAAGTTTCATCAAAATCCGGGCTTTAAAAACGACAAACTAACAGACCTCAGACAAACCTCAGTGATCTCATCATCTCCCGGTGAGCGCCAATAAGTGTAAACTAGAGAGAAATGCTTGTAAAGGCCTCCGTTTAATTAACCGCCAGGTGTGTGGTCTACTAAAGCCAATAACTGCTGGCATCTCAAGGGCCGTGTTCCCACTGCAGGTCAATTCCGATTTTTTTTGCCCGTATGTGAGCAGTGCCACCTTTGAGTATACATCGAATCGTTCATCCGACTAATATGTCATCAAATAGTGATCAGCGTCATAATTATTCCCCGTAATAGAAAGTTGCAAAATAAATAGTTGACAAATGAGCAGAAAACAGGCGAAAATAATGTTTTAGGAACTCACGTCAATGTTCCACCAGTCCTGTCTCCGACTGCTCGCCCACACTCTCTTTGCAGCAGCCGTCGAAACAAATGTCCCACAAAACAGTTTGAGACAGTTTCTTAAACTTATACAAATAATGAGTCCGTTGAGAAAATGTTGATGTGGAGAGGGGCGTGGCCTGCGGGCCTGCCGCGGAACAGGGTGTGCCAGGACCGGCCTCGAAGACAGCGACAGGTGAGTGGATGGCCCAGGTGAGCCTTGTTATCTAATCACCTGTCGCCTTTATTAGCAGCAGCCGGGATGAGACACGTTGTTGGAGCTGTAGTGGGAGCCAGATAGAGCGAGAGAGACACACGACGCAGACAGACATTTTGCTGGAAAACAAAACTGGCACTATTATATGAAAATAAAACAGTGTTATACCCTGAGTCCCGGGCTCGGCAGTGTGTGGTGGTCTGCAGAACCCACTAGAGAGCAACCTCTACAGTTGACTTTGATCGCACAAAATCCTTGAAATTTCCAGAAACGCGCCACAACTGGGACCTACTAGAATTGGAGCCAGGTGTGATCTCATGACGTCATGTCTGCATGCGGGTCAGACTGCGTTCACATTAGATATTGCATTTTTTCCCGTAATGTGAACGATTACATAAAAAGATCAGATTTGAGAGTAGCCTAATTAGCGCCAAGTCAGAAAACTTTAGCATTAACAGTAGGTAAACTGTAGGTAAAGGCTGTAGGTAAACTCCTAATGTATTTATTTTTTATTAACTCCACAAGATGGAAGTAGCCTTTTCATCTGTGTTTTGCATTCATCAGCTTGATCCAGCTCTGCATGCACAATAAAATGTTGCTATGGCTACTCAGTCACGTGTGTTACTCATGCTGTGCTTGCATGTTCAAAAGAAAAACAACTATGTGGTCAAAGGCCCCGTTTACACTGCACACCAACTCTGATTTGTGTTGCCCTAAAGAGACACGGATGGGATTGTTTTTGCCAGTCGAAACCCTCCAAAGTGGTCCATATCTGATGTAATATATGAAAATATAATTGAAATCCGAAGAAATAGCGATAGTTCAAGGACCGGAATTGACGCTCTGGTGTATTTGCTTACATGTTACCTACATTGCGTGCGTTGTTTACATACATGAGTTGAAAAATAAAGCTCATGTAGATCCACGCTGAAGTCCGTGTTGCCTTAACAAGATTAGAACACTCTCAAATATATTACACTATATATAGCCATTCATACATTATATTAGTTTGATTTATTTTCACGTAAAAAAAACCACACATTTTTAAGGTGTGCCAACTTTAATTTTATTTTGTAGTAGTAGTAGCGACTTCCTTGTTCATTTACGGCAGTGGTCACCAACCTTTTCGAGTCCAAGATCTACCCCTGCGTCAACGATGTTTTAAATATATACAATATTATATCTGTATTGAAAAAAACATCTACAATCAAATAAATAAATAAATAAATAAATAAATAAATACATAAATATATATATATATATATATATATATATATATATATATATATATATATATATATATATATATATATATATATATATACATACGTTATAAACATATGTTATATACATACATATATGTATATGCCAACAATATATATACATATATATGTATATGCCAACAATATATATATATATATATATATATATATATATATATATATATATATATATATATATATATATATATATATATATATATATATATATATATATATTATTTGTTTTTGTTTGTTTCTTAAAAACAAAATGTGTCATTAGGCTTTTTCTCATTGTTTTTCTTGCTGTTTTCCCTAATTTTGCAGGTGTTTTTTGTAATGACAAACGAGTCACTGGCCTACACTCATGGCTCCTATGCCGTACTGTGGTCACCCCTGCTGTAGAAACTGTTTACGGCCACTAAAGTCTTAGTACTGTAGTATATTCCTTCATCCAATGGTCACGTAAAGAATGCAAGTCACATGGCCACATTTTTTAAAATCACATTTTACTGCCTTTGCACAAATCAAAGTTTAGTTTTGTCTGCACAAAAAAATCAACAAAATCCCTACTTTGGAGCAATGTTCACATACTATTATTTAGCCTGTTAGTTCCCGTCGAGCGATGATGGCCGTGGTTGAGGGAAGAGTTGATTGATGTGTGATGCTAGAAAATGTCCGATGCTTTAATGCGTTGTTGCAGCTCGATGATTTATGAGCACATCATGAAATGCACTTTTGCGAGACGAGCGGGTGTCGTGGAAGAGAGGCGGAAGAAAGAGAGGCAGAGGTGTGCAGGTGTGTTCAGGTGTTAAAATGCTTGCCTGAAGACAGGTCTGTTGGTAATTCTCAGAGTGGGGGTGTCACTGATGTAATATTAATACATTTTATTTGATTTGCAATCGACCGGTAGGGTCCCAAAGATCGACTGGTTTACGGAATCCGGTCATCTTCCTTTGCTTTCACTTTATGGAACTGCGCATGCAAGCATTTTAAGCTAAATGTATTGTGGCGTTATGCTTAGTACATTTAGCACATTCTTTATAGTTGAGGAATTCACATTAGTCGCATAATTTTGGTCTTGACCTCTGTATGTATGATAAGGTTATCGCAGATCTTCAAGATGCAACCTTTTAATCAAATTTGAATATTAGGATATTGAGACTGATTTGGTGGATTTAAATATTCCTTTTCTATTTATAAATGAAATTGTGAATGTGTACTTGGCTGGTAGATTTGGAAATGTATTGTATTGTATTTTGGATATTATATTGTGATGTTTATTTTAAATCTGGGTCCCTGTTCATAAGCTGCGTGTCACGTTCGGGGCGCATGGTGCCGCGGGATTTTTGTTCTCCCAAGATGCAAAGGACGAAAACCGGACAGGACTTGCAGGTAACGACATGATTTAATTATCAAATAACACAAAACTGGTACAAAACAGAAAACAACCCGACAGGACGAGGTGCCGAGCGCACCGGAAGCTAAGGCTAACACTTAGCACAGATTGTATCTACTAGCAGGAGTTTAGGAAACGAGAACAAACCTACGTGGCAGTTGCGGGATGCAAAACAAAGAAGCCAGACCGACTGACTGAGAAGGCAGGCTTTAAATAATAATGTCAATGATGACCAACAGGTGCGTGTCGGGAACCCCAGCGGCAGGTGAACGTAATAAGTTACTATGGTAACCAACTAAGAGGTGCATAAACAGGAACTAGAATGGGGCCAAGACTAACAGAAAAACACAAGTGACTTGAAAACGTAAACAGAAATATGATCTGGGCAGCGGATCATAACACTGTGTGCTTCTAGGGATGACCTTTTTGCAGAACAGACTGATATTAACAAAATAAACAATAATGAAATACAAAACTATGTCTGTCTATAAATAAATAAATAAAATACAAAACTAAAAAAAAAAAAGTGACATCGAGGCCAACCTACACTGGAGTCTGATAAAAATCAAATTGTAGCTGCAGTGTAAATTTAACAGTCAGCTGGAAAAAAAATCTGACTTTGAAAAAAATGTGTTTTGGGCCACTTTTAACATATTCAAAGACAGATACACTATATTGCCAAAAGTATCTGGCCACTTGCTTTGACTCACATATGAACTTGAAGTGCCATCCCATACCTAACCCATTGTGTTCAATATGATGTCGGTCCACCTTTTGCAGCTATTACAGCTTCAACTCTTCTGGGAAGGCTGTCCACAAGGTTGCGGAGTGTGTTCATAGGAATTTTCCACCGTTCTTCCAAAAGCGCATTGGTGAGGTCATGCACTCTCAGTCTCTGTTCTAATTCATCCCAAGGGTGTTTTATCGGGGCCAGGTCAGGACTATGTGCAGGCCAGTCAAGTTCATCCACACCAGACTCTGTCATCCATGTCTTTATGGACCTTGCTTTGTGCACTGGTGCACAGTCATGTTGGGACAGGAAGGTTGGGAGCATGGAATTGTCCAATTTTTTTGGTATCCTGGAGCTTTCAAAGTTCATTTGACTGGAACTAAGGGGCCAAGCCCAACTCCTGAAAAACAACCCCACACCATAATTCCTCCTCCACAATATTTCACACTCGGCACAAATGCAATCCGAAATGTAGCGTTCTCCTGGCAACCTCCAAACCCAGACTCGTCCATCAGATTGCCAGATGGAAAAGTGTGATTCATCACTCCAGAGAAGGCGTCTCCTCTGTTCTAGAGTCCAGTGGCGACGTGCTTTACACCACTGCATCCCACGCTTTGCATTGGACTTGGTGATGTATGGCTTAGATGCAGCTGCTCGGCCATGGAAACCCATTCCATGAAGCTCTCTGCGTACTGTACGTGGGCTAATTGGAAGGTCACATGAAGTTTGGAGCTCTGTAGCAACTGACTGTGCAGAAAGTCTTTGCACTATGCGCTTCAGCATCCACTGACCCCTCTCTGTCAGTTTATGTGGCCTACCACTTGGTGGCTGAGTTGCTGTTGTTCCCAAACTCTTCCATTTTCTCATAATAAAGCCGACAGTTAACTTTGGAATATTTAGGAGCGAGGAAATTTCACGACTGGATTTGTTGCACAGGTGGCATCCTATGACAGTTCCACGCTGGATATCACAGAGCGGCCCATTCTTTCACAAATGTTTGTAGAAACAGTCTCCATGCCTAAGTGCTTGATTGTATACACCTGTGGCCGGGCCAAGTGATTAGGACACCTGATTCTGATCATTTGGATGGGTGGCCAAATACCTTTGGCAATATAGTGCATGTTTTCTTTTTAAACTTCTCATGCACCCCACATCATTATATAACTTTACCAGTGGAGTTTCAATGTAAAACATGCAGGTGACTTTAAACAGTGAAAAAACTCAGTCGGGTGGGTCATATTTTCCGTTGCCAAGACAACGGTGCACCTCTCATGGTCACGAGCGGCCGGCCTCGGAGTGATTTAATGGAGAGGAAAACGAGGACTTGGGCGTTTAAGCCTTAAGTGAGGCTGACACGATGAAAGCGTATGAAGTCGGGACAACAAGGGCTCCTTGTTAGGGGGCCGACCTCCGACCCCGACTGCTGCAGCATCTAAAAGCTGTCTGCGGGAGGCCGACGTCTTTGTGTCCTCCCTACACCCTCATCGCTCTAGACTGCAGATACCGCATAAATACCGCATAGATACCTACCCTATGGTAATATGAAAGATTGTATGACGGACAGTGATTGATATTTTCTCCGACCTTACGTGGAGAGTTTAGACATCCATGATTCTCAGGCTTCGATTTTTACATTTAACTGCGAAAATAATTTTTCCAGAAAGACTTTTATGCCTGTTGTTTACGACGCATACTGGCCCTCACACATTATATGCAAGGCAAAAGAAATAAAGGCAGGACTGACGAGACAGGGAACCACAAATTGCACTCGCTCAAGCAGAGAAACTAAAAATGATTGTTCTCAGTGTGAACTGATAGTAGCCACTAGGCGGCCTCTTTACAAGCGTCCCATATATTGGGATAGCTACTCTGCAACGTATTAACCAGCTTTATTGTCCTAAATCTGTCCACTTATTTGGATTGCCAAACACATTTCTTTATGGGAAATAACAAAAAGATCAATAATCTGTTCCAGGGTCAATCTATGGCCATCAGCAAAACCTTGATTATCTCTACCAGGCAATGTTTTAAAGGGGATTTATATATTTTTAAGAGTTATTTCTTCATTCATAGTCATGTTTAAAGCAGCTAATATTTTCCCATGTGTACACTTTGTGCATGAATCTTATGTCCGCAAGTAAACTCTGTGCCTTACCTTGAAGGCGTTGAAATGTGTATTGGGAGTATGATGTACTCCCTTTTTACCTTATCTGTATTAGAACAATGAGGCTGTTTTCCTTTCTGGGCAGGGTGGGGGCTGTTTTCATATTCATAAGTTGTCTCTTCCCGTTTGATTTTTTAGACCGCTTCTAGATGATGCTATTAACGCACCGTAAGACTGGTCTCCTAAAGCTTTAGTAAAACTTGATAATATTCCTATTCTGTCTTGATGGTCCTTCTTACTCAACATATGTCATCTGAAAGAACTTGGGATTGACCAGTGACTTTAATTCCCTGAGAGGAAGACTGGTGTAACACAACAGGATCTGTTAGGGATGTCAATCTTTCAGCATCACTGGATTCCATTCGATTCTTGGGGGTAACAATTCGATTCAGATTTTATTTTTTATTTTTTAATCAATTAATTATTCAATTCAATAAAATAATACACAATAATACCATAATGATACAATTCCAATTCCAAAAAAGAACCCGGCCCAGCAACATTCAGAATGGCAATCAACAGAGCAATTGAGAGGACACACTAACATGACACAAAAACAATCCAAAAGTAGTCAAACAAAAATGAGTAATGACAACAGTACCAATATTAAGAAGAATTCCAACATAGCAGTGATTAGAAATCCCTCAGAATCGATTCTCAATTCAAAATAATTAAAAATAAAAATAAAATCAACGTTTTATGATTAACAACATTCTTCCAACAGCTCTGATTAATTTGTATATTACTTAAAAGAAAACTGGTTTCGTTTAAAAAAAAAATACTACCCCAAAATGTATGTCAAATACAAATAAGGCAACAAGAAAAGTATTCCACACTTCTCTTTTCTAAAGTAAAGTATGGGCATCAACAATATGATTTGCCTATTTGGCTTGTCTGAACGTAATTAAAAAAATAAAAATTTGATTTTTCTAATCGAGTAAGAATCGTTACAAATAATCCTGGTTAATTTGATTTTTTTTTTTTTAAACCCCTAAGAAGATTTTTGTCCTTTCTGTAGTTGCAATGTTGCATACTCGTGTTATACTATATAGCAAAGGAGAGGCCTTTAATCCCAGGAACACCAAACCTACCGTCAAGCATGGTGGTGGTAGTATTATGCTCTGGGCCTGTTTTGCTGCCAATGGAACTGGTGCTTTACAGAGAGTAAATGGGACAATGAAAAAGGAGGATTACCTCCAAAATTCTTCAGGACAACCTAAAATCATCAGCCCGGAGGTTGGGTCTTGGGTGCAGTTGGGTGTTCCAACAGGACAATGACCCCAAACACACGTCAAAAGTGGTAAAGGAATGGCTAAATCAGACTAGAATCAAGGTTTTAGAATGGCCTCTTAAAGTCCTGACTTAAACGTGTGGACAATGCTGAAGAAACAAGTCCATGTCAGAAAACCAACACATTTAGCTGAACTGCACCAATTTTGTCAATAGGAGTGGTCAAAAATTCAACCGGAAGCTTGTGGATGGCTACCAAAAGCGCCTTATTGCAGTGAAACTTGCCAATTAAGGCACATGTAGGCAAATATTAACATTGCTGTATGTATACTTTTGACCCAGAAGATTTGCTCACATTTTCAGTAGACCCATAATAAATTTATAAAAGAACCAAACTTCATGAATGTTTTTTGTGACCAACAAGTATGTGCTCCAGTCACTCTATCACAATAAAATAAGAGTTGTAGAAATTATTGGAAACTCAAGACAGACATGACATTATTTTCTTTACAAGTGTATGTACACTTGTAAAGAATGTATATAAAAAAATAAAATAAAATAAATAAAATGTATTGGTTCGCTTCACTCTATAGTCCGGAACATTCAATACATTTAAGATTTTTATTTAGTTTTACTTGGCTCCTCGGTGCGGTATCGTCGGAAAGTTCCACTTTTCAGCAGCAGCCACTGGTAATTTGTCGGGGTTTTACACACCCATTTGGAGCGGCCAACAAACATTATCAGTGTTTGTATTCAAAGCCGGTGGACGTTAATCCTGCAAACAATTCTCCCAGCGTTGCCAAAGATAAACAACGAGCGGTCACGGTGACACAGCGAGAGGTCGAATGCCTCTCTGTCTTTGTCAGAATGACTGGGGGGAAAAAAATCCTTCATTTTCCATACACACAGCCGTGCCAGAAAGCACTCTCAGAACTCCACTTATATTGTCCCCGACGGAAGAAAAAAAATTACAAAATTAAAAGTCGCTTTGGTGAGCATTGTTTAATCTGCAGCAAGAGGTCAAAGTGGACCAACAGGTGAATTATGCAAGACAGCATAAGCACACTTTACATGTATGCAAATGGGAGCGGCTAATTACACACTTTGGTGAAGGTGAAGCTGGTGTGCGAGTGACAGACGGAGAGCTTGTTGTGCAACCACTGAACACTGATTATTTTTAACTGAATCAATGTTTAACCACCATGGGCAGAACTTCATCAAGTTGGGAAGCAAACAGCCAGTGGACTTTTACAAGTTAACCTCCTCCGCAAAGATAAACGGACGTCATCGGCACGACCGCATCATGAATATTCATATTATACACAAAGAGGGCGGGACCCGTTTGTTTAGCTGTAATACGCTAATAAGGAATGCTTAACAGTGTGAATAACAATAATAAAGAACTGAATTAACAGCTAATAAAGAAAAATTCCAAAAATAAAAAAAACGTTTATGCAAGTTCCTTTTTTATTTGGTTCATGAACATATTATGATTCAGCAAATGTAGCAAAATGATTAACCAAATTACATTTGTAAATGTATCACAGCTCCACTGGGCTTATCTTTTATACAAAACCCAAACACAAGTTGTGTAAATGGTACATAAAAACAGAATACAATGATATGCAAATCCTTTTCAACTTATATTCAATTGAATAGACTGCAAAGACAAGATACTTAACGTTCAAACCGGAAAATGTTGTCATTTTTTGCAAATATTGGCTCATTTGGAATTTGATGCCTGCAACATGTTTTCAAAAAAGCTGGCACAAATGGCAAAAAAGACTGAGGAAGTTGAAGAATGCTCATCAAACGCTTATTTAAAGTTAAAGTACCAATGATTGTCACACACACACACGAGGTGTGGCGGAATTATTTTCCGCATTTGACCCACCACCCTTGATCACCCCCTGGGAGGTGAGGGGAGCAGTGAGCAGCAGCGGTGGCCGCCCCCAGGAATCATTTTTGGTGATTTAACCCCCAATTCCAACCCTTGATGCCGAGTGCCAAGCAGGGAGGTAATGGGTCCCATTTGTATAGTCTTTGGTATGACTCGGATTGAACTCACAATTTACCGATCTCAGAGCGGTCACTCTAACCACAAGGTTTGGAACATCCCACAGGTGAACAGGCTAATTGGGAACAGGTGGGTGCCATGATTGGGTATAAAAGCAGCTTCCATGTCATTCACAAACAAGGATGGGGCGAGGGTCACCACTTTGTCAACAAATGCGTGAGCAAATTGTTGGACAGGTTAAGAACAACATTTCTCAACGAGTTATTGCAAAAATATTTAGGGATATCACCATCTACGGTCCGTAATATCATCAAAAGGTTCAGAGAATCTGGATAAATCACTGCACGTAAGCGGCAAGGCTGAAAATCAACATTGAATACTAGTGACCGTCGATCCTTCAGGCGGTGCTGAATCCAAAAACGACATCAGTGTGTAAAGGATATCACCACATGGGCTCAGGAACACTTCAGAAAACCACTGTCAGTAATTACAGTTTGTCGCTACATCTGTAAGTGCAAGTTAAAACTCTACTATGCAAAGCGAAAGCCATTTATCAACAACACCCAGAAACGCCGCCGGCTTCACTGGGCCCAAGCTCACCTAAGAAGGACTGATGCAAAGTGGAAAAGTCTTCTGTGGTCTGACGAGTCCACATTTCAAATTGTTTTATGGAAACTGTGGACAAGTTTATGTGGTAAAAAACATGTGAATCAGCCCGGCCGGACGTATAAGTGCTTAATCCCATTTATTAAATCCCCTCTTTTTCCCCACACATCGACATGCACCGTGACTTGCCTGTCGCCACGGTAACAAATGAAAAAGGGGACAAATTGCGGCTGAAGTGAGATAAATAAAATGAAATATTGCCGTGTTGCCTGGCCGCGTTCCGGCGGCATTATCCGGTGCGCACATCAACACGCTGTCAGGGCGAGACGAGCGGGTAGCAGAAAGCATTATCCACGTATTAATCACTAAACGCCGCACGTTAAAGCGCGCGGCCGTTTCCGCGTGGCGCTGCTGCTCGCCTCTTTACGACTTATCGCCGGTTTGTTTGTGTTCTTACTGCTTTTATGATTGCCGGTAACCTCCAGCACCTTGCACCTGTGTTTAATTAAAAAGACCTTATGCAGAGTCCTATTTCCTTATCATCAACATTTGACCGCTTTATTAGGTCAGTCGCCCTTGAAAACATGACTGGCGTTAAAAGTAGAACCTCCGAGGTTGAACACATCCGGGTGGTTGGTACTCACACATTTCTACACCAAAATTAATCTATTTATTAATAAACTTCTTCTTCTTCTCCAGATTTTGCTGCGCTCTACCTTCCACATTTTTCACCCGATTCAAACCGTTCCAACTTCAAACTGGCGGTTTACTCCTACCACTTTTTTCCAACGCATTTCTACCGTTCCACCGTCAAAACATTCCTCTTAATCAGGACAAAAAAAACAAAGTTGTTTTTTGAACTGGAAAAATTCCTGGTTTCCCCCAAAATTTCCAGGAATTCCATAATACCATTTCTGAAATCAACGTGTTACTACTTTAACAGTTGTCGACAGATTTGAAACATTTCAACACCCACCATTTCAACTCATTCAGACCATCCAAATTTTGGGGAAATTCCCATTGAAGTCAATGGGACATTCTTCCAAGTTCCACAATTCCCACATTTTTCATCTGATTCAAACTGTTTCAACTTCAAACTATTCAGCCTGTTCAGGAATTGTGTGATCTGCTTAAAAAATTCCCAAAAAATCCCGGATTTCCCATAATAACCTTTTTTTTTTTGCATGTTCCCGATTCAAAATGAATTGTCCTTTTTTCAAACTTCCACAATTCCCACATTCTTGAACCGATTCAAACCATTCCACCTTCAACACATTCAACTTATCCTGGACATTCAAATTACCATCTTTCCACATTCAACAAATTTCCAGGAATTCCCGTTTTTTTGGTAACCTATTTCCACCCTTCTTAAGTTCGACTACTCCTTTCAAATTTTTCAACCCATTTCAATTGTTCCAGTGTCAAAACACTCCTCAAATTCAGGACAAAAACCAAGTTGGTTAAGGAACTAGAAAAATTCCCGGTTTTCCCAAAATTACAGGAATTTCTCAGTTAAAAAGTATTAATAATTCAACATTTCTTGACCGATTTAAACAATTCCAACACCAACCAATTCAGCTCATTTAGGACATTCATGATCCTAATACATTTTTAAAAAATCCAGTTTTTCCCCAAATTCCCAAATTTCCATTGAAATGAATAGGGCATTACGCAGTGTTGCCAATTTCAGTGTCAACATTGCAATCATGCCTGACAGAAACAGGGGACAACCCCTGAAGAGCAGGGAAACCTGCGAAACAGGCTTGCAGGGATGAAATAGCCTGACCTAACGTATATTCCGCTCTACCCCGGTATTGAGCACTTTATAACGGATAAACCACAGGAACCTCGACTATATATATTTATATATGTATGTTTATATGTATGTATATATGTATGCATATAGTGTATATATTTATTTGATATGTGTGTGATTCAACCTTTGAAACTATAACATTATTTTGTTCTTTTTATTCAACAACAAAAAAGTTTAAAGGTCGTCCACCCCGGTACGATTAGACGTTTACCTTCCGGTTCGGGACGTGTGGAGGGATGTCGCCTGCCACGGAACCCTAATGAATTACTGGCACGTCGTGGTGGAAAAAAAGCATTTAAAGGGGAAGTGATTTGGACAAGCTGGTATCTGGCAGGTCGCACACCTGACGACTCGTCCTTGTCTTTGCCATTTGCCATGCCATCCGCTCGTTAATGAAGCCCACCTTAGAGGAGCTTTAATTTGCTTCCTGTGGTCCCGAAGTCCAATTGCTGAAGAATAATTGAATGATAATATCTATCTATCGGTATCTTTAGCTGCATGGGGTTATTTTGGTAGCCAAGTGGTATATAAAGGACAACGCAGCAGCACCCTAGTGCCTGGCCGGATACCTGCCCCTTCCAACATGGCTGAATTAACTAAAAATACCAATACTAAAATAACATTGGCCACTACACGAGACCAATACAATTAGACCGTGCTGTTCAGTATCGTGGCCACTGATTGGCTCATGCAAACATATTCAGCCAATTTTGCAGCCAAATGCCTTTGACTCATATAACTTGGTACTGGACACATGCTAACTAACAGCATGCTCACATTGGCATTTTAGCATACTAACATTAGCATAGTAACTTGTTAAGTCAATTTTGCAGCCAAACACCTCCAAGTCATACAACTTTGTACTTAACACATGCTAACTGTTAGCATGCTAACATTGTAGCGTGTTAATTTTTTTTTGCCAATTTTACAGTCAAACACCTCAAAGTCAAACAACTTGGTACCTGACACACGTTAACTGGTAGCACGTTAACATTAGCACAATAGCATACGGACATTAGCATGCAATCTTTTTTTAGCCAATTTTACAGCCGAACACCTCAGATTCATATAACTTGGTACCTGACGCATGCTACCTGTTAGCACGCTAACATTAGCTTTCTAGCAATTTTACAACCAAATGCCTAAGACTCAAATAACTTGGTACTTGACACATGCTAAGTAACAGCAAGCTCACGTTAGCATATTAGCATACTAACGTTAGCAGAGTAATTTTTTAAGCAAATTTTGCAGCCAAACACCTCAGAGTCATATAACTTGGTACTTAACACATTCTAACTGTTAGCATGCTAACGTTAACATTCTGGCATACTCATTTTTTAAATTGAATATTTTTAGCCAATTTTACAGCCGATTACATCAGAGTCATACAACTTGGAACCTGACACATATTAACTGTTAGCATGCAAACATTAGTATTCTACCATACTCACATTAGCATAGTCATTTTTTAATTTGCACAAAAAGGTTAATTGTGTCTTCTTATTTATATACTTTTTAAATGTTCTTGTAATCAGACAATATTTTTGGTACATTATATGGAATTCTTAAAAACTTCCATCTAATATACCAAACATATTGTCTGATTACAAGAACATTTGAAAAGATCGAAGTTTTAAAAATTCCATCTAATATACCGAACATATTGTCTGATTACAAGAACATTTGAAAATATCGAAGTTTTTAAAAAATTCCATCTAATATACCGAACATATTGTCTGATTACAAGAACATTTGAAAAGATCGAAGTTTTAAAAATTCCATCTAATACACCGAACATATTGTCTGATTACAAGAACATTTGAAAAGACTAACTTTTTAAGCCAATTTTTACAGCCAAACATCTCAGAGTCATATGACTTGGTACTTGACGGACTCTAACTGTTCGCATGCTGACGCTAACATTTAAGTTCAGCTTGCGCATTTCAGCATTGAAAATTTCTCCCAAAATTGCATAAGCTAGTTTTTTTTTTGTGTACAGTTATAATCCGGAATGTTTTGTTTTTGTTTTTTCCCCACAATGTTTTCAGCCAATTTTGCAGCCAACGTGGTACTTGACACATGCTAACTAATAGCATGTTCACATTAGCATGTAAGCATGATATTTTTTTAGCCAATTTTGCAGCCAAAATCTTCGTATTTGACATGCTAACTGTTAATGTGTTAACATTCTAGCGTGCGCAATTTTTTTTGGTGCCAATTTTACAGCCAAAAACTTCAAGGTCATACAACTTTGTACCTGACACATGTTAACTGTTAGCATGTAAACATTAGCATAATAGCATTCAAAAACATTAGAATGCAATTTTTTTTGCCAATTTTACAGCCTAACCACATCAGATTCATATAACTGTTAGCATGCTAACACTAGCATTTAAGTCACGCATTTCAGCATTGACAATATTTCCCAAATTTGCATGAGCTAGTTTTTTTTTTTGTGGAAAGTTATAATCCGGAATCCTTTTATTTTGTCTTTAGAACGTGATGCGGGTCAACACAAAAAACAAGCTGCAGGCCACAAATAGCACCCAGGCAGCACTTTGGAGACCCGAACTTACTGATGTTATCCATGCACTTCATCGATTAATGTATCAAAACCAGATTAGATAATAACAATAATACATTTTAGCTACCAAAGCATCTCCAATGTCAACGTGTTTGCACGATTTTGACCTGAGCGCAGCGCGAGCCGCTTATGAATCCCAGTAGGGAAAGTCTTGGCAAGCTTTGTGCATCCAAGAAAAAAGAAAAAAAAGTATAAGGACATCTCGCGCCTCCCTGGAGGTGCAAAAAACTTTTCATCTAATTAAAAGCAGGCTGGGCCAGACCAGTTGAAAGAAAAGGGCGCCGTTTCTCTTCTTAAGCTCACTCCTCAATGGCGGCGATTACCGGCCGCTCTTGTGGAGATTGACAGCACGATCCATACCTCGGGCCCCGTCGAAAGTGTTTAGCTTTGAGCGAGCGGGGTTGTTGTTTTTTTTTCATGATGAAAAAGTTGCAGAGTGGCAAGCGGACGCCACGTGTCCTTCCCTCAGGGCGAGTCTGAGATGTGAAGGCCTGCAGAAAACAACAGCAGTAAACGCGGCTCAAGGGCAGCGGGACAGCGCGATAGATACACTGTTCGCCACCTTCGATGCTTGGGATTTTGGTCCAACGAAAAACTGATTGTGTCCTATGGAATGCATATCAGTGTTTCCCACAGGGGGTGGCTATTATCGTCCAGTTCGCAAAACTAGCCACGACACGCAAAAAAATGCTAAGCAAAACAAGATATAATTTTCTCCCTTCCCTGTGAGTGCTGCTGCTCTTTGAGAATAGCCAAAGTGGCCAATAATGTTAGAAAGAAGTTGCTAGATCTGTCGCTGGTCACTTGCATTCTAAGGACAAGGTGTCCAACTCAAGGCTCGGGATATACTAACACGTTTACGAGTGTCTGTGTGAGTATTATTAACTTACAACGGCATTATTTTTGTATTTTTTCAATTTCGCAAATTCCTCAGTAAATTCACCAAGATGTCACCGTGGAGTTATTGAGTCTGGTCCAACGAAAACCTGCTTGTGTCCTATGGAATGCATTAAGTGTTTCCCACAGGGGGCGGCTATTATCGTCCAGTTCGCAAAACTAGCCACGATACGCAAAAAAATACTAAGCAAAACGAGATGGAATTTTCTCCCTTCCCTGTGAGTGCTGCTGCTCTTTGAGAAGAGCCAAAGTGGCCAATAATGTTAGAAACAAGTTGCTAGATCTGTCGCTGGTCACTTGCATTCTAAGGACAAGGTGTCCAACTCAAGGCTCGGGATATACTAACACGTTTACGAGAGTCTGTGTGAGAATGATTAACTTACAACGGCATTCTTTTTGTATTGTTTCATTTTCGCAAATTCCTCAGTAAATTCACCAAGATGATGAAAACGAAACAATACAAAAGAATGCCCTTGTAAGTTAATAATACTAACACAGACACTCGTAAACGTGTTAGCATAGTAGTACATCCCGAGCCTTGAGTTGGACACCTTGTCCTTAGAATGTAAGTGACCAGCGACAGATCTAGCAACTTCTTTCTAACATTATTGGCCACTTTGGCTCTTCTCAAAGAGCAGCAGCACTCACAGGGAAGGGAGAAAATTCTATTTTGTTTTGCTTATTATTTTTTTGCTCATTTCAATCCCGCGCATGTATGTCGTGGCTGGTTTTGCGAACTGGACTATAATAGCCGCCCCCTGTGGGAAACACTGATCATTTACATAAGACTTTTAAAGTAATTTTGATATTAGGCTAATATAACTAATATAGACACTTACGTCATGTGTTGCCTTCATTATAACACATACTTGCCAACCCTC
The DNA here is from genome assembly GCF_033978785.1 of Entelurus aequoreus. Classification (NCBI taxonomy): domain Eukaryota; kingdom Metazoa; phylum Chordata; class Actinopteri; order Syngnathiformes; family Syngnathidae; genus Entelurus; species Entelurus aequoreus. The sequence continues at coordinate 29,422,073 of NC_084758.1, forward strand.
CCGTTTTTACCGGGAGACTCCCGGTATTCAGCGCCTCTCCCGATAACCTCCCGGCAGAAATTTTCTCCCGACATACTCCCGGTATTCAGCCGGAGCTGGAGGCCACGCCCCCTCCAGCTCAATGCGGACCTGAGTGGGGACAGCCTGTTCTCACGTCCGCTTTCCCACAATATAAACAGCTTGACTGCCCAATGACGTCATAACTGTAGAATAATCGAGGGCGAGTTCTTGGTTTCTTATGTGGGTTTATTGTTAGGCAGTTTCATTAACGTCCTCCCAGCGCGGTAACAACACACAACAACAGCAGTCACGTTTAGTCTACCATAAAGCAGTTCGTCTGCCGTAAACAGCAATGTTGTGACACTCTTAAACAGGACAATACTGCCATCTACTGGATAGCCTCCAAAACACATAAATTCAAGTGTTTATTTTATTTATATGTATAATAAAATAAATATATATATAGCTAGAATTCACTGAAAGTCAAGTATTTCATATATATATATATATATATATATATATATATATATATATATATATATATATATATATATATATATATATATATATATAAATGAAATACTTGAGTTGGTGAATTCTAGCTTAAATATGTTCCCCTCTTAACCACGCCCCCCGCCCCACCCCCGACCACGCCCCCCACCCCCCGGTATCGGAGGTCTCAAGGTTGGCAAGTATGTTATAACACTTATATAAGACTTTTAAAGTCATTTTGATAGTAGGCTATTATAGCTAATATATACACATCACATGCTATCTTCATTGTAACATTTACATAAGACTTTTAAAGTAATTTTGATAGTAGGCTATTATAGCTAATATACACACTTATGTCATGTGTTGCCTTCATTATAACACTTATATACTACTTTTAAAGTCATTTTGATAGTAGGCTATTATAGCTATCATAGACACCTACAGCATGTGTTGTCTTCATTATAACACCTAAAGAAGACTTTTTAAAGTCATTTTGATAGTAGGCTAATATAGCTAATATAGACATTTACGTCATGTGTTGTCTTCATTGTAACACTTATATAAAACTTTTATAGTCATTTCGATAGTAGGCTAATATAGACACTTTCATCATGTGTTGTCTTCATTATAACACTTATATACTGCTTTTAATTGTTTTGCGGCTCCAGACAGATTTATTTTTTGTATTTTTGGTCCAATATGGCTCTTTCAACGTTGTGGTTTGCCGACCCCTGGTATAACCTATTACTGTATGTTTGTGGGGGTTCAAATGAATTTGCCGATGATTGCTGCAAATAAAACAAATGTATGGGAAATACAAACCTACATTGTAGCTTTTATTTCACATGTTTTTAATATTGTTTTTTAATCCTCAAAAAACCTATGGTTCTTTTTATTTATTTGTTTTGCTTTTTCCCATTGATATTATTATTGCGGGTGTGTGTGTGTGTGTTCCCGCTAATCAGAAAGACCACACGGTTGTCAACATTGTTGTTTATGTTCATGACAGCAAAGATGTGCTTTTCTGTCTATTTTATTAGCATGACAGCGAGGATATGCCTTCTTTTCCTAGGAAGGATGAAAGACACAACCACAGCAGCGCACAACAATGGCAGCAAGCGACCTCGTTTTTTTTTTTGTTTTTTTGTTTTTCCAAGCACACAGCAGGTAGTAATTCCTGCACGCCACGGGCTAATAATTAGTAATCTGCCCGCTGCACATGGGAGGGGACGTCGGCCGTCCCGTCAAGGAAGCCTCCTGCTTCCCCGACACTTCTCATTAGGGCGTTCCGACATGTTTGTGAAAACACTCATGACAAGTGGCATATACTCTTGCTTATTAACCACAACACTCTATTAATAGGCTTAGTGGTCACTCTCTGAAATGTTGTCAATCATGAATCATTTTTTTCCCCCCAACTCTAGTGAAGCCCTCGTGATGCATTCCTCCGCGTGAATTGTGCCATAAAAGCAATTAAAGTCTATCTGGAAAGCATTCAGCCAAGCATTGCAAACTTAATTAAGAGGCGAAATGCTGGCATGACGCATCAAACGGCGGCACAAATACACGACTCGACTTCTCACACGGTACTTTCCACTCCGTTTTAACGTTCTAACGGAACAATTTCGAGGATTTAGTATGATGAAGAATTGATGAATTGACACGCATTTTTGCCACAGTCCTGTGAGAATCCTGCGAGTGACTGACGCGTTGAGAACTGGCTGCAGCGTCCTCAAACAACCACCGGGTGGCATCTGTGAGCAGATAATACCGTATCGTCTCTTTTGGACCTTTCAGGTCAGTACATACTTGCCAACCTTGAGACCTCCAATATCGGGCGGTGGGGGGTAGGGGGTGGGGGGGTGGGGGGTGGCGTGGTTGGGGGCGTGGTTATTTACAGCTAGAATTCACCAACTCGAGTATTTCATATATATTTCATATATATATATATATATATATATATATATATATATATATATATATATATATATATATATATATATATATATATATAGATATATATGTATGAAATACTTGACTTTCAGTGAATGTACATTTATTTTATTTACATAGAAAAAAAAACAACAACTTGAATTTCAGTGTTCCGGTGGCTATCCATTAGATGGCAGTATTGTCCTGTTTAACTTCTCCTCCGTTCATGACTCGGCCACCGTGTTCAATGGAGAAGTCTGTTCTACAAAATGTACAGGCAACATAATTACATACCCCTTCTCCTTCGAACTGTCCTGGATGAACTGAAATTCTTGTTTCCATTCGTTTTGGAACTTGCAAGCGTATTTCTTCAACTTGCTCGTCGACGGCGTCGCCATGTCTGTAATTTCCTCGTTCTTCTGCTTCGTCTCCTTGTTGTGTGCGCAGTTGTGCACTCTACTCTCTAAAAGCCCTAGATGTTATGACGTCATTGGGCAGGCAAGCTGTTTATATTGTGGGAAAGCGGACGTGAGAACAGGCTGTCCCCACTCAGTCTCAGGTCCGCATTGAGCTGGAGGGGGCGTGGCCTCCAGCTCCGGCTGAATACCGGGAGTTTGTCGGGAGAAAATCTCTGCCGGGAGGTTGTCGGGAGAGGCGCTGAATACCGGGATTCTCCCGCTAAAAACGGGAGGGTTGGCAAGTATGGGTCAGTAGAGCCTTCCTTAAGTGAGGGATGAGGCTGTCTTTGTGTTACTACTACGGTTTTGTGTTGCCGATTCCGATCAGCCCATACCAATACCGATCACATGAATTAACTATAAAATGGTGGTAATTACCGTGTACTAGTGTTGTCTCGATACCAATATTTTGGTACCGGTACCGAAATGAGTTTGATACTTTTCGGTACTTTGCGATACTTTTCTAAATAAAGGGGTTCACAAAAAATTTCATTATTGGCTTTATTTTAACAAAAAATCTTACATTAAACATATGTTTATTGTTGCAAGTTTGTCCCTAAATAAAATAGTGAACATACAAGACAACTTGTCTTTTAGTAGTAAGTAAGCAAACAAAGGCTCCTAATTTAGCTGCTGACATATGCAGTAACATATTGTGTTATTTATCATTCTATTATTTTGTCAAAATTATTAAGGACTAGCGGTAGAAAATGGATTTTTAATCTACTTGTTTATTTACTGTTAATATTTGCTTACTTTCTCTTTTAACATGTTCTATCTACACTTCTGATAAAATGTAATAATCACTTCTTCTTGGATACTTTACATTAGTTTTGGATGATACCACAAATTTGGATATCAATCCGATACCAAGTAGTTACAGGATCATACATTGGTCATATTCAAAGTCCTCATGTGCCCTGGAATATATTTCCTGGGTTAATATATAATATAAATTAAAAATATAATAATATGTTTTGATGCCAAAAAATATCAACGTAATCATAGTAGTATCTCCCAGACACGCTCCTGTACTTGGTATCATTACAGTGGATGTTAGGTGTAGATCCACCAATGGCGTTTGTTTACATTGTGACGCCTGTGAGCTACGGAGTGTAGTGAAGCATGTTTAGCTATTCCTCGTCCTGCAGGGATGATACTTGTAAGAAACTTACTTTATTTGTCGCCATGGAGGCGAGGATTAGTGATTTAGAAATAGCTAAAACACTGCAGACTGGGGCTGGGTTTTAGCCGCTAGCTAGCTAGCCATGTCTTAAAGCACCTCTTCCTGAGGGCGTTTCAGTGTTATAACTTAATCATTAGTTTTTAAGCCAAAATGCGTCAGTTCTCCCTTTTCTGTCTACACACTGTGTCTGCTAGTAGGTACTCCTTGATTGTGCGCTGCCGAACATGCTCGTCTGCTCATAAACCAGCAATAATTCAACGTGACGACAACAGGGGGTAAGGGTGGTTGAGGACCGGTACTTTTCAGAGGCGGTATAGTACCGAATATGATTCATCAGTATCCCGGTACTATACTAATACCGGTATACCGTACAACCCTATTGTGTACCAATTTCAACACAATATTCAAACTAGTTCCATATTTTCTATTATAATATACCAGTGATTCTCAAACTGTGGTATGTGCAACACTAGTGAGATGAGTTTGCTAAGTATAAAAATGAGCTGCAATTTTCAATGAAAGAAACTGCTGTTCCAAATGTGTCCACTGGATGTCGCAATAGCAATTCAAGTATAACCCACGTCACACATGACACTGTTTGAAGAGGACGCGTCAGCTGACTTTAAGCGCCCTCTCGATAGGCTGCCGCTACTCTTTAAAGTTAAAGTACTGATGATTGTCACACACACACTAGGTGTGATGAGATTATCCTCTGCATTTGACCCATCCCCAGGTGAGGGGAGGAGTGAGCAGCAGCTGTGACCGCGCCCGGGAATCATTTTTGGTGATTTAACCCCCAATTCCAACCCTTGATGCTAAGTGCCAAGCAGGGAGGTAATGGGTCCCATTTTTATAGTATGACTCAGTGGGGGTTTGAACTCACGACCTACCGATCTCAGGCCGGACACTCTAACCACTAGGACACTGTAGATGGCGGAAAACTAATGCAGGATTGCCGCTAAATGCTGAATTATCCACTCAACAAATAACATAACAAAACGGTAAGATGCAAAGATTTAAGTCAACATGACTATTATCTTGGTAGTCAGAGTTCAATTTAGCACTCGCAATTGGTTGAATACACGATGCACACCCTTAACTCCACTGTAAAAATGTGTTTCTACATTTTTTGTTGGTTCTGTTTTATTTTATGCTTAAATCTATCGTGTTCCCATTGGTTAATTTTGTAGTCACGCAACCTTGATTTCGGCTATGGTGTCATTTTGATGATAGTTTTGTTTATATTATAATTGAAATATTTAATTGATGATAAATTAATGTGTTGTGGCAGTCGCGGTTGTCACCAATGTGGCGGTTTGAGGAAAGCATCGGTTGCTTTTCCAAACACGTCTTTAATGGTGAACTACCAACATGACAATGCTAAACAGGAAGTGCTTCAAGTTTAATGGCTTTGTACATATACTGACATAAAGTCTAAGTTCATTGTGTTCCTTATGGTGTTTTTTTGAAACTGCACCATTTTTCCCCAGAATGTTTTGCCAATATATTGTATTTGTAATGCAAATATGTTCAGAATGAGCTTGTTCTATTGTTGGCCAAAGTAAGACAAAGAAAACCGTTTTGAAGTTGTCTTTATTTTTTAAGTTATTATGCCATCATTTTCCCCTAGCTTAAATAAGTTGATCTAGTGGTACGCTAAAGAATCTTTTGATTCAGAGTGTGGCGCGAGACAGGAATACATAGCTCCTCGATTAGTGACCGGTAGCAGGAGAGCATCCCGACCACTAATCAGAGGCAGGTGCAGAAAACCAGCACCCATGGCAACAATGAAAACAAAGGAGGGTGCTGAAACAGAAATAAACAACAACTAAGGAAATAGCAAACTAAATATAACATTACCCGGGACGGAGTTATGTTATATTTTTATATATATGTATATGTATATATATATATGTATATATATATATATATATATATATATATATATATATATATATATATATATATATATATATATATATATATATATATATATATATATATATATATATATATATATATATATATATATATATATACAGTTTGGGGTCACCCAAACAATTTTGTGTTTGAGCCTTCATTTCTAAGAACAAGAATAGACTGTCAAGTTTCAGATGAAAGTTCTCTTTTTCTGGCCATCTTGAGCGTTAAATTGACCCCACAAATGTGATGCTCCAGAAACTCAATCTGCTCAAAGGAAGGTCAGTTTTGTAGCTTCTGTAACGAGCTAAACTGTTTTCAGATGTGTGAACATGATTGCACAAAAGTTTTCTAATCATCAATTAGCCTTCTGAGCCAATGAGCAAACACATTGTACCATTAGAACACTGGAGTGATAGTTGCTGGAAATGGGCCTCTATGCACCTATGTAGATATTGCACCAAAAAACAGACATTTGCAGCTAGAATAGTCATTTACCACATTAGCAATGTATAGAGTGTATTTCTTTAAAGTTAAGACTAGTTTAAAGTTATCTTCATTGAAAAGTACAGTGCTTTTCCTTCAAAAATAAGGACATTTCAATGTGACCCCAAACTTTTGAACAGAAGTGTATATATATATATATATATATATATATATATATATATATATATATATATATATATATATATATATATATATATATATATATATATATATATATATATATATATATATATATATATATATACCCGATCATGACAATAGCCCCTGAATATATGAAACCACTTGCCACAAAAATACAAGAAAACATGTTGTTAGCCAAAAATTAACAAGGCTTATGCTTTAAAACAAACCCCCAAAACAATTAATGTATGCTGCAAATTTAAATGAACAATCTGCAAAACCTTTAATTTAGACGGACTTATAATACCGTAAATCTTTGAGTATTTGCATGCTTGTGACATGACAATATTTGTAAATTCATTGTAAAATTTTTGTTTACATTTTTTACAGTAAAGTCATGTGTTTCCTACATATCAGAGCCATAGTAATTTAACTTATCTACCGTTTCTTGGTTTGCAGGAATCCACTGCATTTGCTACTGTGATAACATATTTTTGATTTCACGCTGTTTTACTGTTGCTATTTAACCGCTTGCCGTTGCTATTTAACTGCTTGCAGAGCAGCATAGTGGTCTCATTATTGAGATTCCCTCATTAGCAATGCCCCCTCCTCTGTGCACAGTGTGTACAAACATGTGTGTATAAATTCTGACTCTACTGGACACTTCAATGTTACAACGATGCAGGAATCAGACAATGTAAAAAAAACTTGCTTATATGCGTTTCGTATACCTGATATCAACAACCAAGTCTGCACGGGAACTGGCATCTATAGACAGTATCGCAGTATCATATCTGCAATAAGTTATTTGCTTGAATGTACAACAATACCCTATTTTCAGGACTGCTGAAGGTCACATGGATTATTCATGAACTACAAAAACAAATATCGTACTGTGGTGGCATGCCATGTTTATATTTAAAAGTTACGCTGTCAGACCTTGAAAGCTCAAAGTGGGATACTTTGGACTTCTGACATGTGCTAAAATGCAGCATTGGAGCATGTTGTGGAGCTCAAGGACGGACCTTCAAGCTCACGCCTCGTTAGTGTCCTGTGGCGGCCTTGCAACCGAATTGTTGATTCTGTACTTCCTCGGATAACAAAAAAAAAAATCAGCTTACACAAACTTTTTTTTGGCAGGGGAAGATTCTTCCGGGTTTTGTGAGCTTAGACTGACATTATTTCCGTAGCAGGGTTAGAGAGATTTAGGCCCACCGTGCCAGCAACATGAGGGTTCCTGGTTAAATCCCCACCTTCTACCAACGTAGTCATGTCCGTTGTGTCCTTGAGCAAGACACTTCACCCTTGCTCCTGATGGGTCGTGGTTAGGGCCTTGCATGGCAGCTCAGTGTGTGAATGGGTGAATGTGGAAATAGTGTCAAAGCGCTTTGAGTACCTTAAAGGTAGAAAAGCGCTATACAAGTATAACCCATTTACCATTTACCATTGTTTTAGGACCGGAAGTGAGGGGGGGGTTTTATGATCCTCCAGGAAGTGGGCATGGCCTCCATGGACCCACTAATTAAGGGGAATTAGCAGGGGATTGATTTATGACCCCCGGAAGTGGGCACGGCTGTTAGAATAATTGTATCTAAGTTATCACAAAACTTTGTGTTTCAACTAGTTCCCGGCGAGAAGCCAAAACATGTCTTTGAACCTACCAAGAAGAAGGCTTGTAAAAATCCACTGTGTAGGGGGGGAAGCAACATGAAGGTGTTCCGTTTCTTTCATGCATTGTAATCAACAGAAATATATTGTTTTAACCCAGGAACTACAAAGCCGAGAGAAGGCAGGACGTGCCCAAGTTACAGACACCTCTTTTTTGAACTCTTTTACGAACCTCTTTTTGAACTCTTTTACAACCTCTTTTTTGAACTCTTTTACAAACCTCTTTTTTGAACCGACCATTTCTTTTGAACTGTTTTGTAATCAAAGGCGATGGCTGTTGGAAGCTGCTGTTGCCATGTGGTCAGGGAAGGTCCAAATAAAAAAAGGAGGCGTGCAATCTTTTGGCAGAGCGTAATGACACTGGTCAAGGGTACAGATGTACACGTTTCTCTTCACTGAGCCAAATTGAATTATGTCTCTGTTTGATTCTTTGCTTCTTGTACTGTTTAATAGATGTCATCAGTGTTTGAACCTGACAATGGCCTAAACCGGAAACCATCCGGCCACCATTTTAATGATTTATTACTCCTACAGGCTGACAAGGGTATACTTCATCATGCATTTGGACGGTCTTCTAGGAGAAACACAAAAATCCAAAATTCTTGGACTCCACCCAAATGGTTATTACACGCCAACACTACTAGCTGTAATACCCTTTTCAGCCTATAGGAATAATAAATCATTATGACGAGGACTACAACCAATATGGTGGACAGCTTAAAAAAACTACAAAATCAAAATGGCTGCCGGATATTATGTATACTTCCTGTTTCCGGTTTAGCCCATGCCAATTTCCTGGGGTCATAAATCGATCCCTCGCCAGCCCCCCTTAATTAGTGGGTTCGTGAAGGCCGCGCCCATTTCCTGGGGGGTTACCCCCTCACTTCCGGTCATAAAACAATCCCCAGTCGTCCCCGGTGGTGGTGGCCCCACTTTTTTTAATCTCTCCAGAAAAACTAACATCCATAATTTTTAAAGACACATTCTTGGACTCCACCCAAATGGTTACTACACGCCAAAACTAAAACCTGCAATACCCTTGTCAGCCTGTAGGGGTCATAAATCATCAAGGACTACAACCAATATGGCTACCTACACGCCAAAAACTACAAAATTGTCATACCCTTTTCAGCCTGTAGGAATCATAAATCATTATAATGAAGACTACAACCAAGATGGCGGACAGCTTTAAAAAAACTACACAATCAAAATAGCCCCCGGATATAATGTATACTTCCGGTTTCCGGTTTAGGCCGTGCCCACTTCCTGGGGTGTCGGGGAAAAAACCTCACTTCCGGTCATTCCGGTGGCCCCCCTTTTTTGGTGGGCGTAAATCTCTCCAGGGTTGGTCGCCTTTTTACCCGATACAATCCAAACAGGATGGAAGGAAAGTCGTTTCCAAATTAAAGTTATTTTTTCTATACTTAAAAAATCTAAAATGAAGATATCTCATTGGAAGATGAGGTCAATAAACACTAAGAGACGTCAATCTGTGCATAACTGATAAGCACCTCACTAGGCTGAGGACATAGCTCTTCAGCAATGAATCACATCAGTCAATCACAGGTGAAAGCTGTCCCTGAATATTAATTATTTCTCTTAACAAGACTAATACAGGATTCCGGCTTTTGTAGCATGTTCGGGAACACGCTTGGAGGCGTTGGCCGTGGGAGACCTCGAACCTTGGCCTCACCAAAATTCCCGCAGACACACAAACAGTTTGTTTGCACGCACTGCGCTTTAGGTTGTCAGCACCATAGAATGAATAAATTATCACATTAATTACAACGATGGTCGTGATAATGACATCCTATTTGCTCGGAAAAGAGATAAGAGGCAAGCGACATCGTTATTCTCCCGCTTTGATATTAGCGCCCGCCTCCCGACTGCAGTCAATTACGGCGCGTTACACTGTGACCTTCTCCAAACTGACAAACAGCCAATTTCTTTGCACTGCCTCTGTTTGCATGCGTCACCTTTCCTTATTCATCGCCTCGCTTTCAAATGCCACATTTGTAAGCACCCGTCTCCGAGGAGGCGGCGGTTGCGACATTTTTCTCTTTCATTACGGCTAAAATGTTACGAGGACGGATCCTTATTCATCCAACCAACCACCGACCTACCATCCATTCACCTACACCCAGCCACTCATTCAGTCACTCACTAATCATTTTAACAGCACATGCATCCAACTTACCCATCCATCCATCATCCCACACACCTACCCATTAAAAACCAAATGCTCTTCCATCCATCAATCTGTCCAACCTACCCACCCATTCAGACATCCACCAAGCCACCCATCTATTTGTTCATCCGCCCCCCCATACCTACACCCACACACCCTTCATCCACCAACATCAATTCATGCAACCAGTCTACCCATTCATTCAGACACCCACCGACCATCCATCCATGCAAACCTACCCGTTAAACCACCCATCCATCCACCCGTTATCACCCAATTCACACAGCCACCCATCTACCAACCAATCCAAACCTACCCATCCACCTATCTATCCACACAACCACCTTACAGCCACCCATTCACACAACCAACCCATTCAGACACCCACCCACCAACCCATCCACCTACCCAACCATTCCTCCATGCAGCCACCTATTTAGACACCCACCTACTCACCCATGCATCCATCTACCCACAGAAGCAAGCCGCCCATCCATCCATTCATCCATCCATCCATCTATTCACAGAAACCAAGTCACCCATTCAGACACCCACCAACCCATCATCCATTCTTCCATCTACACGACCAAGCCACCCATTCAGACATCCACCCACCCACCTACCCAACCATTCCTCCATGCAGTCACCTATTTAGACATGCCCCTACCCACTCAAGCATCCATCTACCCACAGAACCAAGCCACCCACCCATCCATCCATCCATCCATCCATCCATCCATCCACACAACTAAGTCACCCTTTCACACACCCACCACCCACCATCCATTCATGCAGCCACCCAACAACTCAACCATCATTCATCCATCCACACAACCCACCAACCCATTCAGCCACCCATCTATCCATCCACCTACTGTACCTATGCATGCATCCCTCCAACAATATTGGACAAACTGAATTGATCCGCAAGGGAAATTGTTACACAGGAAGAACAGGAACAATAATCCATCCATCCAACCATCCACACAACAAAGCCACCAATTCATATACCCACCGACTCATCCATCCATTCACACAATCAAGACAACTATTCAGACACCCACTAACCCATCGATCCAATAATCCATCCACACAAACAAGCCACCCATTAAGACATCTACTCACCAACCCATCCATCCATGCAGCCTACCTTTCAGACACCGACCTATTCATCCATACATCCATTCAAACAACCAACCCTTCCATTCAGACATCTACCAATCCATCCATCCGCCTACCGACCCATTTATCCATCAATCCATCCATCCATCCATCCATCCATCCATCCATCCATCCATCCATCCATCCCCACAACCAAGCCACCTATCAGATATCCATCCACCAACCCATTCAGCCACCCATGTATCCACCCACCTACTGTATCCATCCAACCATATATCCACCCACAAAACCAAGCCACCCACCAATCCATCCATCCATCCATCCGAATGACGAACCCTTCCATTCAGACACCTATCAATCCATCCATTCACCCATCCACACAACCAAGCCACCCATTCAGACATCTACCCACCAACCCATCCATCCATGCAGCCTACCATTCAGACACCCATGTACCCATCATGCATCCATCCATCCATCCATCATCCATCCAAACAACCAACCCTTCCATTCATACACCTACCAATCAATTCATCCATCGATCTACCCATCCAGCATCCATCCAACCATCCAAACAACCAACACTTCCATTCAGAGACCTACCAATCCATCCATCTATCTACCCATCCATTCATCCACACAACCAAGCCACCCATTCAAAACCCACCCACCAACTCATCCATATACCCATCCATGCATCCATCCACCCACACAACCAACCCAGCATCCATCCATGCATGCATCCATCTTGTCACAGTGTGGCGTGTGTGATTTGGTGGGACGTCTCCCATCATGAAAATCATTCCAATCAGAAGTGCATGGCTCGTCTTAATCACCCGCACCAACATCTAAAAATAGCCCGGCGGTGTTCCTGGCTGACTTTTTGGTGGCGATGACCCCTCGCGGCGTGTTGACCGGCCGTGAGCGCTCATACCACCGGGCCCGGGGAACGTGAGCATTCTTCCACTCGCACAAAAGGTCAGCCTCACCTTCACTCAAGCGTTAAAATGGCGCTTGCTCGCACGGTCCATCACTCACCACCGTTTTGTACTTCCAAATGAACGCCTAACACAGAGTCTCACGGGTTACCTGCGTCGTCAATCTCCCTGTGAACGCTCGGTGTAAATCTCAAAGATTCACGGTGTAAAGCCGGGCGGACGGTGGTGTATTGTTTCTGCAACGCAGCGATGGCGTCTGTATTGCAGACCTTGCGAGGAGACGGGATGACATCATGATCATAGTCCTGGACTGATTTTCTTCAAGCTACAGTTCAATCTCTAAGACTGAACGCAATGGCTTCTGGGACATCAGTCTATTTTTGGTTATTTTGGATTGAATTCATTTCTTCACAGCAACAAATCAAAATACTTGTATTTTCCAGGGTCAAAATATTACCTTAATTAATCATAAAGGCAACATTTTAACTGGCGTGTACCGTATTTTTCGGATTATAAATCGCAGTTTTTTTCATAGTTTGGCCGGGGGTGCGACTTATACTCAGGAGCGACTTATGTGTGAAATGATTAACACATTACCGTAAAATATCAAATAATATTATTTAGCTCATTCACGTAAGAGACTAGACATACCGATAGAAGAGGAAGCGGCGCATTGTCTACCTTTGGAGTTGGCAGAGTTGTTTAGAAGCGACACCGAGGAAGAAGATTTCATCGGATTTGTGACATCAGTGTATGAATGTGTGTGTGTGAATGGGTGAATGTGGAAATAGTGTCAAAGCACTTTGAGTTCCTTAAAAAAAAAAGGTAGAAATGCGCCATACAAGTACAACCCATTTACCATTTATCAATTAGGAGTGACAGATTGTTTGGTAAACATATAGCATGTTCTATATGTTATAGTTATTTGAATGACTCTTACCATAATATGTTACGTTAACATACCAGGCACCTTCTCAGTTGGTTATTTATGCCTCATATAACGTACACTTATTCAGCCTGTTGTTCACTATTCTTTATTTATTTTAAATTGCCTTTCAAATGTCTATTCTTGGTGTTGGCTTTTATCAAATACATTTCTCCAAAAAATGAGACTTATACTGTAGTGCGATTTATATGTTTTTTTCCTTCTTTATTATGCATTTTCGGCCGGTGCGACTTATACTCCAGAGCGACTTATACTCCGAAAAATACGGTACACATAAGCCAGTCTGTACTCAAGATTACTGCTTGTGTTAGGGAGGTGAGTCTCTTTACATGCAGGATTAACGTATAGCTCACTTCTCTTATTACTTTTATTGACTTTCTACTGATCATATTGCTCCCAGCGGCCAGGTGTGCAACCATTTTCACATTTCCTGATCTGTGGTTGTCATCTTTTGTCATATCTGAAAAAAGTTGGAGGGCCATTCTAAAACCTTCATTCTAGCCTGATTTAGCCCTTTCTTTACCACTTTTGACGTGTGTTTGGGGTCATTGTCCTGTTGGAACACCCAACTGCGCCCAAGACCCAACCTCAGGGCTGATTATTTTAGGTTGTCCTGAAGAATTTGGAGGTAATCCTCTTTTTTTATCGTCCCATTTAGTCTCTGTAAAGCACCAGTTCCATTGGCAGCAAAACAGGCCCATAGCATAATACTACCACCACCATGCGTGACGGTAGGGATGGTGTTCCTGTGGCAAAACAGCTCAATTTATGTTTCATCTGACCACAGAACTTTCCTCCAGAAGGTCTTATCTTTGTCCATGTGATGTCAGATGAAGCAAAAATTGAGCTGTTTGGCCACAATACCCAGCAATATGTTTGGAGGAGAAAAGGTGAGGCCTTTAATCCCAGGAACACCATTCCTACAGTCAAGCATGGTGGTGGTAGTATTATGCTCTGGGCTTGTTTTGCTGCCAATTGAACTGGTGCTTTACAGAGAGTAAATGGGACAATGAAAAAGGAGGATAACCTCCAAATTCTTCAGGACAACCTAAAATCATCAGCCCGGAGGTTGGGTCTTCGGCGCAGTTGGGTTTTCTAACAGGACAATGACCCCAAACACACGTCAAAAGTGGTAACCGGATTGGCTAAATCAGGCTAGAATTAAGGTTTTAGAATGGCCTTCCCAAAGTCCTGACTTAAACGTGTGGACAATGCTGAAGAAACAAGTCCATGTCAGAAAACCAACACATTTAACTGAACTGCACCAATTTTGTCCAGAGGAGTGGTCAACAATTCAAGCAGAAGCTTGTGGATGGCTACCAAAAGCGCCTTATTGCAGTGAAACTTGCCAAGGGACATGTAAGCAAATATTAACATTGCTGTATGTATACTTTTGACCCAGCAGATTTGCTCACATTTTCAGTAGACCCATAATAAATTCATAAAAGAACCAAACTTTGTGAATATTGTTTGTGGTTAACAAGTATGTGCTCCAATCACTCTATCACAAAAAAAACAAGAGTTGTAGAAATTTTTGGAAACTCAAGACAGCCATGACATTATGTTCTTTACACATGTATGTAAACTTTTGATCGCAACTGTATGTGGGTGTTATGCTTGTGGCCCCACCTCCACCCACAGAGACAAAGACGGCAACTGACTCACACTTTCATTCCACTACAGTTGCTCAGTGGATTTAACGTTCAGGAAATGTCAGAAATTGGATAAAGAATAAGTGATTAGATTTCGGGGGGTGGTCCAGGTCACAGTCTGGAATCAGGATTTTTACCCGTGGGTGGTGAGCCTGCGCTCTCTGAGTGATTTTTCTCGTTGTTCCTGGATTTGAAGCAAGCTCACCTTAACGTAATTATCGCCTTGGAAAAAAAAAATTAATGTGATGTTGACGTTCCTGGAAATGTTATAAGTTCAGTGAGGTTTTGGTTTCCTCTTCCATTTAATTAGCAGCCACGACTTACTAGACAGAGAAAAAGAATAGCCGCCTGGAGGCATCTCTAATACGGCTGCCGAGGAGCAAGTGCCGCCTCCAGGGACTTTTATTGCACTGTTAAATTTCTGCAAGTCGTGGCTGTGGCGTTAGCAAACAGGCACTTACATGTAATAATGATAATGATATATTTTTTTTAAACTACGATAGCGGACGCTCCTGCATCTCTGCGTCATCCCCTTGAATGATTTTTTTGGTGCACGTGTTTTTGGAGCGCCGCCATGGAGCACACGTGCGACTGAATATTGATGGTCCAGCGCTCCTGCTGGCTTTCAATCAGCCTGTTCACAGCTTGTTAGGTGCAGTATTGCTTCTCTCCTGCTAATTTCCTGCAAGACACCATCTTGTTTGTTGCACTGCTTCTCAGTCTTTTACCTTCAACCCGCGAACATAAAGTTAGTCTAAGTACCACCCGTCCCTGTTTTGTCCTCATTTTATACCCCAGTGGGTCTCCACTGGGTTGTTCTGTATAGCGATACTACTAAAGTACTAATGAATTAAAAACAGTACTATACTGCACTGCAAAAACTGAAATCCAAGTAAGATTAAATATCTCAAATTAGGGGGATATTTGCTTATTTTATGTCCGATAAGATAATTCTTCTCACTAAGCAGATTTTATGTTAGTGTTTTACTTGTTTTAAGGGTTTTGGTCCCAAATGATCTCAGTAAGATATTACAGCTTGTTGCTGAGATGTTATGACCTATATTGAGTAAAACATGCTTGAAACTAGAATATCAAGAGTTGCAAAGCTGTGTCATCAACACTCACCAGTATAAAACTACTTTTTTAAAGTAATAATTTCTTATTTCAAGCATGAAAAAAAAATCCTGACTTTGACACAATTGTGTCTCATAATTAAAACAGATGACAGCCAAATGGACTTTGCTGTTTTATTTTCAATGAAACAATAGGAAATACGTACTCATGTAGTAGTAAAGTTGTTATTAGTGAGAATATACTTATTTTAAGGTATTTTTGGGTTCATTGAGGTTAGCTAATTTGACCTGTTTTGGAAAGTCTTGACAAGCCACATTTTCTTGTTCTATTGGCAGATAATTTTGCTTAGTTCAAATAAAATACCCCGCATTTTTGTTTTGTTTTTTCCATGTTTTTAAACACTGACTTTTTGCAGTGTGCTTCTAAAAAATACCAGTACTTTTTGTTTCTCCCAGTTCCGTCACGTTGTGACATTGCTAGTAAAACGAGCATGTTAGGCTATCCAACTTTGAAAATCCAATTAAAAATATTTTTCATTTGCTGCATTTCAATTAAAACATTTTTATCTGGAGCGATGCTATGACGCTGTTAGTGCATTTTTTAACAGTACAGTTAATATATTGTGTTGCTTGCGCCATACTCTATACACTGCAAAAACTGAAATCTAAGTAAGATTAAATATCTCAAGTAAGGGTGATATTTGCTTATTTTCTGTCTGATAAGATAATTTTTCTCACTAAGCAGATTTTATGTTAGAGTGTTTTACTTGTTTTAAGGGTTTTGGTCCTAAATGATCTCAGTCAGATATTACAGCTTGTTGTTGAGATTGTATGACCTATATTGAGTAAAACATGCTTGGAACTAGAATATCAACTGATGCAAAGCTGTGTCATCAACACTCACAAGTATAAAACTTCTTTTTTAAAGTAATAATGTTTTACTTCAAGCACGAACAAAAATCATGATGCCGAGCGCATATCATTATGTCAAGATAATGGCACTAGCGTTTACTTAATTTAAGAATATTTTTCAACATATTGAGCAAAAAGGTGTCTTTTTTTTTCTTCCAAGAAAAGTGCACTTGTTATTAGTGAGAATATACTCATTTTAAGGTATTTTTGGGTTCATTGAGGTTAGCTAATTGTACTTGTTTTGGAAAGTCTTGAAAAGCCAAATGTTCTTGTACTATTGGCAGATAATTTTGCTCAGTTCAAATAAAATACCTCTCATTTTTGTAATTGTTTTTCTTGTTTTTGAACACTGACTTTTTGCAGTGTACGTTTAATGACAACATTGACACATAATTCATAGTTCCGCAACTAAAAAATAATGTTTACAGATACAATTCCCCATTAAACAGAGAGAGTGGTGATTTTGGGATTGTTTTCTAACAAGCTTCAGCACATTTTGGAGCGGCAGCTTTCAGCTCCAAAACGGGGCCTGCATCAGCCTGCTGATGTCACCTACAGAAGGCTGAAGACAGAAGTTGATGGAATAATCAAATATTGTTGTAGGTTTTAGGAATACAATTTAACAAGGGGTCTGGATGCATACATTTCCAAAAGATGGAAATACAGTAGGAAAAGGATTCATATTGCCCTATTTGTTGTGGTTTGCCTGACATGAAATGTGATACATTTCCACTTCAACCGCCAGATGGAAGTAGAGTGTTGAAAATCTTAAAATACGTTTTGTGGCAATTTCAACTTTGACAACAGCGTCAGTTGCAATGCAGAGTGGCACTTTCCCTCATTTTCAGCAGACTGCATAACAAAATGATTAACCTTCCTCCTCTTCTTCTCACACGAGAGCAACCCAGGAATGGCGCCAGGTGAATCCCTTCCCTACAGTATGAAGAAAGTATGGACTCGTGCAAAATGGGACGAACCAAAGGAGAGGGGTGTAATTTGCGGAGATCATTGTAATGATTCTGACTGAGAAGAATCGTTTTGGTGGGAGTTTGGATGAAACAAGTTTAAAAGACTCAAGCCAAATGAAATGCAGACAATCGGGAGCACCCTCTAGGGGCAAAGGAGTCAAAAAAGAAGCGCATTACTCAAAAGTGAGAAAAAAGTAGGTATGTTGCGAGTATTCTATTATTTGTGTCCTCTTCTACTGACATTTTCCTCAAGATGATTGAGGAGATGCTGAAAGAGCATGAGGATACACAGTCTATGGTGTCGATGGAAGTGCACATTTCCGAAATGGAGATTATTTTACATTTATTTTTTTGCTCATTATGTTACTGTATTTCCCCCAGGTGTCAATAAAGTACTTTTTATTCTATTCTATTCTATTAACCATGTCAGTTTTGAAATAATCATGGACCAGGGTGACAAAGACATGCATTTAGGTTAAAAAATATATATTTTACATGCCTTTATCCACACTGTCTATGCGGGGAAATGGGCTCCAGTTCTGTAGATGACGCCACAACAAGAGGAGGCGGCATAATGTGGGCGTTCCAAGTACAGTTAGTTATCTAACCAAGTGTTTTTCAACTTTTTTCGAGCCAAGGCACATTTTTTTCATTGGAAAAATCCAGAGGTATACCATTACCAGAAAACATAGAACAACGAAATTCAGCAGCCGATATTGTTGGATATGAATTTAAACCATAACCAATCATGCATCAGTATAGCTCTTGTCTCAAAGTAGGTGTACTGTCACCACCTGTCACATCACGCCCTGACTTATTTTGAGTTTGTTGCTGTTTTCCTGTGTGTAGTGTTGTACTTCTTGTCTTGCGCTCCTACTTTGTTGTTGATTGTCATGTCATGTACGGATGTACTTTGTGGACGCCGTCTGCTGCTCCACATGCTGAAAGTCTTTGCTGTTGTCCAGCATTCTGTTTTTGTTTACTTTTCAGCCAGTTCAGTTTTAGTTTCGTTTTGCATAGCCTTCCCTAAGTTTCAATGCCTTTTCTTAAGGGGCATTTGCATTCTGTTTATTTTTGGTTTAAGCGTTAGATACTTTTTTACCTGCACGCTGCCTCCCGCTGTCGTCTGCATATTGTGATCACGACAAACAATGTCCCCGACATCCACAAAGCAATTAGCTACCTGCTGCCATCTACTGATATGGAAGAGTATTACACGGTTACTCTGCCGTGCTCTAGACAGCACAGACACTCAACAACAGCACATTATTTGCGGATTATAATCACTGGTGTGCAAAAAATATTTTTAACCCAATTAGGTGAAATGACATCATCTCCCACGGCACACTAGACAATATCTCACGGTACACTAGTGTGCCACGGCACAGTGGTTAAAAACACTGATCTACCTATTACTCAAAAAATTAAAGATATTATTGGAAACTACTGAATCTGAATCTGGCAGATTTATCATGGGGCAAATAGTACATAAAGGTAACTTGTTTGTGAATTTCAATAATCGGTATCTAACATCAGAGGTTCTTAACTTACTTGACCTCGGGGCCCAACTTTTCCACTATAGAGGGGCCCACTGAAAAATTAACTCTGAATTAGTATTGTTACTTGCGATTTTAATCATATTCAATAATTACATCTAACCTACTGACAATTTACAACCTTGCCAAATGATATGAAACAATGTATTAATTACAAATATTATTATTTATTTAACACATAAACCTGAGGCTTAGTTCAGGCTGATTAGAAAAATACACACTAACCAAATATACTGCATAAGAGGGAACTCATGAATAGCTGACATTATTTTTTACATACAAATTATGTTGTGTTGAAAAAATGATTAATAATGAATATGTTTCTTAACTAAACTTTCAGAACAATTTAAGTGCAAGGGAAAATACAGCTTCACCACTTTAGTCATATTTTTTGCGCCCAAGAAACTTCTCTATGTCTTTAGCTCCAGACTTCTTCTGTCTGTTTGATATGATCATTACTGGCACAAGTAGTGGGAAAGTGTATTACAACTGAGTACCACTAACCCTAACAGAAAAAAATAAATAATTAGTAGCTATTTTTGGCAGCCCGTAAAGGGGAACTGCCCTTTTTTTTTTAATGTTGCCTATTATTCACAATCATTATGTAAGACAAGATCACGTTTTAATTTTTTTATGCATTTAAATAATTAAATGAATACGATCAAAAGCCCGCTTCTAATGGTACCTATGAGAGTCGCTCTATTCTGTCGATAAAGCCATTAAAGATACACCCAAACTCCTCCTTTAAGGTTGTATATACATGATGTAAGTATATACCCCTGTATGTAATGTAGTAACAGGCACATAAATAACAACATTTAATATTTACATATTTTGGTCATCCTAAGCACATGTCGAGCATTAATTTCAAAAACGCATAATGACGTTTGGTTATTTTTTTTAACAACTGATTAAAACTCACTGCATACTTCATGAGAGTCAAAAAACATAATAAAACATCACTTAATGTACAAGGTCTGCTGTCATTAGGATACCGACTGCACGGATGCCCATTTGGATGAAGAATTACTCGTAATCCTCCCGAAGAAAAGGGGGGTGTAACCAAGCGTCTTTTCGTGTCGTTCTAGTCATTCCCGGGGTCTAAATTGGTTGTCAAAGTGCACCAACTTGTCGAAATACATCCTCAGCCTTCTTCTATCCAGGTGAGAGGCATGATTTATGATCTCGAATAAGGTTTCACGGGCAAAGGAAGCTTGGAAGCAGCTTACCACTCGATGATGTAAACATTGGCACAAACGCGAGTGATCACGTTGCCGCGTTAGCGCTTATAATAACAATATCACTAATACTTGGTTAATATTCAAGTCACGAAATGTAAATTGATTATTTTTGGTGCTTTTTGGATACTTTTTTTATTGGGTTTTATGAAATAGAAGACCTCCCCTCCCATTGGCTCCGCTGTAAGCATACTTTTATTTACTTTTCATAACGAGTCAGAATGCATTAAATACTGTACATCCATCATCATGGCTTTTATAATGATTGTGAACGATAGGCAAAATTTCAAAATAAGGTGCGGTTCCCCTTTAAGGGGAAACTTGCAGCCCAACAGTTGGCCCTGGCCCAATGTCCCCTTAACAGACTCCATCTAGTGGTACGCCAAATAATCACATGAATAAAGTACAGCGTTCTATATTTCTATATTCAAACACAGTGTTACTATTCAAACTATGTGTAATGTTAGTGGGGCCAAAAATATAAAATACACTTGTTAAATAAAAGCTACACCTTGTTTTTGTCACAGCCCGGGCGCACTATATTCATGTGTGTGCTGCGCTGGGCGCACCTCCAGGAGGTGCGTGCCAGTCCGGCTGCAGCAAGCAGCTGCAATCAATCGCCAGCAATCAACGCACCTGTCGCTGATGAGAAGACCTGCCTACTTTTGCCAGTGCAAACCTGCATCCTGTGCCAGAACATAGCGACCTGTCATGTACAGTAAGCCGAATCAAAATAGCTCTATGCTCTCTCTGTGCTTTCTCCTCCGCTTTGTTCACTTGTCTTGTGTCCTCCTTGTCGCCTTCCAGCTGCAGACCTCCGTTCCCGTGTCACGAGTTGTGTGTCTCGCTCCCCCCGTATTCCCTCTGCTTCCCTGGCTGCCTCTTGGATCTCGACTTCCTGGCTGGACACAAACTTTTGACGCCTCGCTATTGCCCCCGACTACCTGCCTGTTCTCACGGACCTCCGAGACAGCCTGCCCCTCTTGGACTTCCGCCTCTCGCTCAACACTTCGGGTAACACACTACAGTTAATTTACACACATAGTCGCACACCATACACATATTTGGATAAGTTCACACACTTAATTTATTATTCATATATATTGTGTGTATATATACATAAATATAGAGCAAAACGACGTCCCTCCTGTCTGTGCAGTCTTCTTCCCCTGTACAACTGCAAACATTTTTAATGAATACTTAGGTCTACTATGCTGCTGTATTCTGATGTCACTCATTATGGTTGTGCTTGGAGAGTTAAGTGCTTTCTGAGGCGGTACTTGGTGAAAAGAGTTTGAGAACCGCCGCCCTAACGCAACCAGGTAACGATTCGGAAGGTTGTCTATGGGCAAAGTTACAGTACAAAATGAAAGAAACACTTGCAGCTATTTGAAGATCAGAACTTCTCCGAGCGACCGCATCTGTGCATTGCCTTTATTACTATTGATCTCCGTCGCTGCCTCTTTTCCAGCGTGCGCGCTGTGAAAGTGTTGCATGAAATATTTATTTTCCCCATCGCTTTAAATCCAGCCTAGCGCCTGCTGAGGCTAGGCTTTTTTTTTTTTTTTTTTTTTTTTTTTAGGTGTGCATTTAGCCATCAGTCTGCCGCCTTGCATGTGCAACATTCAGAGGCGGGCTCGGCGCACATCAGAAGTTGAGGCGGAGCGGACATAAACGCGCCGCGGCTGTAGGCGGCGGTGACGCATCATCTGCTGGGTTTTAGAGAGACTGAAACTTTGTTTAAAGGCACACGTGTGAGTCAAATACCTCCCTCTGATCAGGTTTTAGGATTCTGCAGAACCACACAACGTGGCCTCCAGTGAATGACGGTGTGTGTGGAGATAATCTTCCATTGCTTTAACCCTTGTGTAATGTTCATATTGTTGTTACTCAGCCAGTGTATGCGGGTCTGATGGACCCGTTGCATTTTGTGGCTTTTAATGCCTCACAATCAAGCACAGAAAATTTCTCTGCCAGTTTCTGCATCCCACAGGGATTCTTCTTTTGTGTTTCTGCACCTGCGGTTCCCACACAAGGTTGCAACATTGTTTGTCAACACTGTCTGCTCTCATTTTCTCGCACATTTGACCCTCTGATGTTCTGTGTACCTACACTCTGTCCTCCTCCTGTCTAGGCCTGCTGTGTGTGTGTGTGTGTGTGTGTGTGTGTGTGTGTGTGTGTGTGTGTGTGTGTGTGTGTGTGTGTGTGTGTGTGTGTGTGTGTGTGTGTGTGTGTGTGTGTGTGTGTGTGTGTGTGTGTGTGTGTGTGTTAAGTGAAGTGAATTGTGAATTATATTTATATAGCGCTTTTTCTCTAGTGACTCAAAGCGCTTTACATAGTGAAGCCCAATATCTAAGTTACATTTAAATCAGTTAAGTGTGTGTTTGCGTGTGGTACACAGAACATTAATTTCTACACTTCTATTAGCCCCGGGTCCAGTGGACCCCGGACATCTTATATGTAATAGAAATGTGTAGAGGGGGTTTATGGTGTGTGGCCATTAAATATGTATTCTGATATATGTTCTTCACAGAAAATGAGCCAAAGTCAGTGAGTCTCAGTTTGAAAAAATAATTAATTGTATAATTTGTCATTTAATAAAAAATGAAAACAGGTCACACGGACCCGAACAACACACATGGGTAAAATTCAGCTTGGATGTGATACAAATCAGAGCTTGCGTTCAATTAATGTCCTTTCAGATTCACCTATGTTAGCGTAAGTCACTTTCAATACCTCAGGTTGTGTATTGTAAGCCTGTTTTCTGTGAAAATCTAGCCTTGGTGCTGGAAGTTAGAGCGTTTAAAAGTGGTTTTCCGTGCGCCTTGTTGATTTAATGCTAATGAGCTGTGCCTCAGACAGAGTGTGTGTATCAAAGAAGCGCTGTTGTGTACTTTATCCACTTGTAAACATTGTAACTCTGTCCGACAGAGCACATACAGTGTACATCGCGTACAACAATGTAACATTAAAGAGCGGGACATGAGGATGGAAATGTTAGCAACACTGGCGTAGCCTTGTGTGCTAAAGGCTAAAATTTAAATTGTTTAACACATCCTGTCAAGTAAGTCTATTCGCTGGAGAGAAAGAAGAAAAAAACGATCAAAGGCACAAATCCTATGTCTGCAAGTGACTAATGGGTGAGCTGGCTGGCAGAGATCCTGGTCTTTTAAAAAAAAAATGTTTTAAGAGTTGTATCTATACATATATATATACAGTCGTGGTCAAAAGTTTACATACACTTGTAAAGAACATAATGTCATGGCTGTCTTAAGTTTCCAATCATTTCTACAACTCTTATTTTTTTGTGATAGAGTGATTGGAGCACATACTTGTTGGTCACAAAAAACATTCATGAAGTTTGGTTCTTTTATGAATTTATTATGAGTCTACTGAAAATGTGACCAAATCTGCTGGGTCAAAAGTATACATACAGCAATGTTAATATTTGCTTACATGTCCCTGCAATAAGGCACTTTTGGTAGCCATCCACTCCTGGACCAATCCTCTTGACAAAATTGGTCCAGTTTAGCTAAGAGTTGGTTTTCTGACATTAACTTGTTTCTTCAGCATTGTACACACATTTAAGTCAGGACTTGCGCCCAAGACCCAACCTCCGGGCTGATGATTTTAGGTTGACCACAAAACTTTCCTCCAGAAGGTTTTATCTACGTCCATGTAATGTCAGAAGAAACAAAAATTGAGCTGTTTGGCCAAAATACCCAGCAATATGTTTGGAGGAGAAAAGATGAGGCCTTTAATCCCAGAAACACCATTCCTACCGTCAAGCATGGTGGTGGTAGTATTATGCTTTGGCCTGTTTTGCTGCCAATGGAACTGGTGCTTTACAGAGAGTAAATGGGACAATGAAAAATGAGGATTACCTCCAAATTCTTCAGGACAACCTAAAAACATCAGCCCGGAGGTTGGGTCCTGGGCGCAGTTGGGTGTTCCAACAGGACAGTGACCCCAAACACACGTCAAAAGTGGTAAAGGAATGGCTAAATCAGGCTGGAATGAAGGTTTTAGAATGGCCTTCCCAAAGTCCTGACTTAAACATGTGGACAATGCTGAAGAAACAAGTCCATGTCAGAAAACCAACAAATTTAGCTGAAATGCACCAATTTTGTCAAGAGGAGTGGTCAAAAATTCAACCAGAAGCTTGTGGATGGCTACCAAAAGTGCCTTTTTGCAGTGAAACTTGCCAAGGGACATGTAAGCAAATATTAACATTGCTGTATGTATACTTTTGACCCAGCACATTTGCTCACATTTTCAGTAGACCCATAATAAATTCATAAAAGAAGCAAACTTCATGAATGTTTTTTGTGACCAACAAGTATGTGCTCCAATCACTCTATCACAACAAAATAAGAGTTGTAGAAATTATTGGAAACCCAAGACAGCCATGACAAACTTTTGATCGCAACTGTATATATATTGTCCTATCAATTTATATAAATTTTGTCCTGTTTAGTTTTATTTGCCCTCCTTCTTTATATATACACAAATATGTGTGCGTTTGTGTGCGTGTATATATACTGTAAATTCCGGACTATAAGCCGCTACTTCTTTCCTACCTTTTGAACCCTGCGGCTTATAAGACGGAGTGACTAATTCATATATTCATCTTAAAAAAAAAACAAAAAAAACAACCAAAAACACATGCATCCACAAAAAATAAACGCCACACACACACATACCCCACCCCCAATCCAACGCCCTTGACGCAAATCCCTTAGGGGTGATGGACGGCTGGGCAGCACCTGAAGAGCTGCAGCCAGCCACCGTGGCCCCACACCCTCCCCTGTGTCGCAAGTCTCGAGATGAACGTTGTAATATGTATATGTGCTTTGCTATGGAGGTTTTTTTCCCACTCCAGCCCCCTTCGGAGCCCAGTCTAGATTGTATTTTTTTACTCATCCTTCCCCAGCGTTTACCTTTTTCCCATCTTTTACGGGGTGCCTTGTGGCCACCCATCAGAGTTCCTGTTCTGTAACCCTGTACACTGTTTGTTTGTCTAATCTTGAACGGGTCCGTGCTGAAAACAAAGTTCCGTTGTACTTGTGCAATGACAATAAAACCTACCTACCCACCTACTTACCTATATCTATCTGTAGTTTATAGTCAGGTGCAGCTAATATAAGGAACAATATTTTTCCACTATAATTTAGTGGGTGCGGCTTATATACGGGTGCGCTCTATAGTCCGGAAAATACGGAACTTGTGTTCCTATGTACTGCACAACATGTTATATCGACATAAGAGCTTTTTCTAATGTCCCCAAGGTCACATAAATGTTAGGAAGGTCTTTCAAACGTCTCACCACAAAAATAAACATTGTCAAAAGAAACTCTCTCTGACAGTGTCAATCAAAAGTGAGTAACATGTTTGAATCGGATGCGAATAACATGTGCATGCCATCTTCGAGCTTTGCACACAATCTCCTTCTCCCCCTCGAAGACTTAATTAGGCGCCCGCTCGTTCCTGCGCGGCAAACACAAACAAACACAAAGACGGAGGAAAGCCACAGGGGGAGAAGACCCTCTGATTGCCCCACAATGCACTCTGTTACAGCAGCTCGCGGTAATTGCGGTGCGAGAGTGCTCGAGCGCCGGGTGAATACCTGGTGTCTGCCCCCCCCCCATGTTGAAAAGGCCGCCGCCCCCTGCTTCCTGCACAAGACAGAGGCTCCTCCATGCATATTGTCAGCCTTCATGTTGCCTCGTGACCACGCGCTGCCGACATGGCGGCCCAGCGCAGAGCCAGCTGTGCACGCCGAGCAGGATTCGAAAATAAAAATCCCGCACGCCGCTCTCGACCTACTTGCCTTTGTGCATAAGTAATCACATGTTGTTTTTCATGCAAACACATCACACATCAATGCACTGGCGTGTACAAACAAAACAGCTCAGTGATGAATTTGCTGCATTTGTTTATGATCCACAATGTGCAAAATTGTACAGTAAAAAAAAAGTAACTGGCAGCTCAGTCTCCAGAATGTTACCATATACGGCAGACCTGGGCATTCTGCGGCCCGCGGGCCGCATCCGGCCCTTTGTGCGTCCCTGTCCGGCCCGCGTGAGGCCAATTATAAATTACAAAATCAATTTAAAAAAGTATCTATGTTGAGTGTGCAATACAACGGTGCTGCTTTTGTTTTGAAAATCGTTATTTGTATTACTTCCGTGTGGACGTATGCGTGTGCGTGATTGTGAGTGAATGTGAACAGCTGCAATCACAAATTACAAAATAAAGTTGAAAAAACATCTATGTCGTGCGTGCAATACTACTGTGCTGCTTTTATTTTGAAAAGTATTATTTATGGGCGGGTGTCCGTGTGTAACCTGTGATTGAAGGTGCACATGCAGCGACAAGTGATGCACGGTTTACACCCGAGATGCTAAAAAGAGAAAAGTTGATGAAGGACTGCAAAGCAACGTTCCCTCTAAGGTGCGTGCCTGCGCAATTGCGCACTGCTCAAGTGTCCGCTGCGCGCAGCAAATATATGCCGCGCACCAAATCAAATCCCATCTGAATTCTAAACAAAATAAACACATTTATTCTATGTAATTTTGCAATGCAACTTTGAGTGACAGTGACAACAAGCGGCCCTAACGGTGTTCGTCAACACCGTTCAATTGAACACCGTTCAATTATTGTAACGTCTATCGAGATGCTTCGAAGACAGGAATATATCGATCACTTTATTGAGCAAAACTGTTTATATTCGGCCATAACCACACCAAAAACATGAGTTTTCACACTTCTATCTCGAAAAACTAGTCATTTTCTGCCGTACAAACCAGGCCAAAACCAACTTGTCATCTGTCACCAACACGCATAGCACTAAGCCACTGGTGTGTTTATGGCCACACAAAAAGTCGGACAACTCAAACACCACACAAAGTTACACTATGACTCCTCAGTCATACGTGTGCTTATTTTACTGTCATTTATTATTAATGTTAATTTATTTATATTAGTCATGGAATGCTGTTACACACACTATGTTGAAGTATTACTATTATTATTAATTATTATTATTATTATTATTTATCTTACGGTATATATCAAAAATAATATTGAGCAAAATTTAATTGAAGTATTGTCGATGTGGCCCTCCAGCAGTGCTCGGGTTGCTCATGCGGCCCCCGGTAAAAATTAATTGCCCACTCCTGATATACGGTCATTGTTTTTACAGTGCATTACTGTAAATGGAAAAACGGTACTAATGGTTTTTTTCCGGTAAAATTATGGCGACTTAGCTGACAGTTGTCATCGTAAAATCCACAGTCGTTTTTACAGTGCATTACTGTAAATGGAAAAACCATACCCCTTTTATTTTTACAATATTCTTCTGGTGACTGAGCTGCTATTTTTTTCACCGTAAAATATACTGTCGTTTTTACAGTGCATTACTGTAAATGGAAAAACAGTGCCACTGCTATTTTACAGTAACATTCCGGCGACTGAGCTACCAGTATTTTTTTTACCGTAAAACTTATGATTGATATTTTTATGGTGGACTCTGATGGTTTTTTTAACAGTGAAATCTAGGACCTTTTTACATTTTAAAGTGAATCAATGGTAAAACGGTACCACTATTTTTTTGTTTTAAACAGTAAAATTTGGCCGACTGAGCTTCGAGTTTACTGTAAAATCTACGGTCAGTTTTTATAGTTTATTACATTTTACAATGCATTACTGTAAATAGAAGAAATAGTACCAATGTTTTTTACAGTAATATTTGGGCGACTGAGCTGTCAGTTTACAATAAAATCTATGGTCGTTTTCACATTGTATTACTATGAATGGAAAAACAATACCTCTTATTTTTACAGTAATCTTCTGATGATTGGGCTACTAGTTTTTTATCCTAAAATCTACAGTTTTTACATTGCGTTACTGTAAATGAAAAATCTGTAAAATTCTAACGACTGAGGTGACATTGTTTTTCTAATTGCAAAATCTATAATGGTTGCTTTCACGGTGCATTACTGTAAATGGAAAAAGGGTACGACTGTTATTTTATGGTCGAATCTGGCGACTGAGCTTCCAGATTTTTTACCCTAAAATGTGCTAACTTTTTACATTTTACAGTGCGTTACTGTAAAAATGGTACCAATGTTTTTTACGGTAAAATTTAAGCGACTGAGCTGTCAGTTTACAATATATGGTCGTTTTCACAGTGTATTACTGTAAATCGAAAAACAATACCTCTTATTTTAACAGTAATCTTCTGGTGATTGGGCTGCTAGTTTTTTATCCTAAAATCTACAGTCGTTTTTACAGTGCGTTACTGTAAATGGAAAATCTGTACAATTCTGACGACTGGGGTGACTTTTTTTTTATTATTGCAAAATATATAATGTTTGCTTTCACAGTGCATTACTGTAAATGGAAAAAGGGTACCACTGTTATTTTATGGTCGAATCTGGCGACTGAGCTTCCAGATTTTTTACCCTAAAATGTGCTAACTTTTTACATTTTACAGTGCATTACTGTAAAAATGGTACCAATGTTTTTTACGGTAAAATTTAAGCGACTGAGCTGTCAGTATATGATTGGGCTGTTAGTTTTTTATCCTAAAATCTACAGTCGTTTTTACAGTGCGTTACTGTAAATGGAAAATCTGTAAAATTCTGACGACTGAGGTGACTTTTTTTTTTATTATTGCAAAATATATAATGTTTGCTTTCACAGTGCATTACTGTAAATGGAAAAAGGGTACCACTGTTATTTTATGGTCGAATCTGGCGACAGAGCTTCCAGGTTTTTTACCCTAAAATATAATAACGTTTTACATTTTACAGTGCACTACTGTAAAAACGGTACCAATGTTTTTTACGGTAAAATTTGGGCGACTGACTTGTCAGTTTACAATAAAATCTATGGTCGTTTTCACAGTGTATTACTGTAAATGTAAAAACAAAATACCTCTTATTTTTCCAGTAATCTTCTAGTGATTGGGCTGCTATTTTTTTTTATCCTAAAATCTACAGTCATTTATACAGTGCGGTACTGTAAATGGAAAATATGTAGAATTCTGACGACTGGGGTGATATATATATTTTTTTTTTATTGCAAAATCTATAATGGTTGCTTTCACGTTGCATTACTGTAAATGGTACCACTGTTATTTTATGGTCAAATCTGGGGACTGAGCTTCCTTTTTTTTTTTTTACCCTAAAATGTACT